>NW_017189517.1:6964844-7298036 GCF_001704415.2 Capra hircus
AAATGCATAATGTATGTTTACAGAAGTTTATGGATGTACAATGTACGTTTATCAAACTCTAGAAGAACCTTCGAGAGTCTCATTACCCATGCCCCTCATCAAGGGGAGAAAACAGGGTGCTCCACAAAGCTTCCAACAAGCTATAAGTAGAGAGAAGATAAATGTAAAAATGAAAATCGTTTAAATGAAGTTATTATTTCAGACACACTGCAAGGATGGAAGATACTTGTCATGGAATTTTTGAAAATTAAGTGATAAGAACTCACTTATTACTTTGGTACTGGATACAAAATGGCAGAATTAGAAGTGACAGAAACTGATAGTGTCAAATCCTTGCCTGTCATTCCTTCTTAGAATCATTCTTGTACCTCAGTGTCTCCATCTGTAGAGTGGGCAGCAGGGAACATTGTGAGTTTGGTATGAAGTCATCATGATTACAAACATAGGAGCTCTCAATCTGTCTTTGCTTTGGATATGAAGGTGCATTTAGTAGGAGCACGTGGCTGGCTTTTTCCAATGTCAAGTCCCAAAGATTAGTAATATGCTTCACAATTGCCTAATTTTCCTCCCTAAAATAAAGGGATCAAATATTAGATAATGACAGCCAAACAATTAGAAAAAACAAGCACAATATTTTATTCTGATTTTCTTTTCTAAATATTAATACTGGTTGTTATTTATTGAGCACCTATAAGTAAAAGATAATGGGTGAAGCACATTCCCTACTTTATTTCATTGATCCTCCCAGCCACCCAATCAGGTAAATTCTAGAATGATTTCTATCTTAGAGATGAAGAAATGACTTGCCCAGGGCCACTCATCTGAGTGGTAGAACTGGCTGAACTTTTTCCAAAATTTACAATTTGTTGTTCTGGATTTAATGTAAGACTTCTTGAGATCTCTAAAATATGACATTTAATTATAAGGCATAACACAGAATATTAGTTCAGCAAAATTCAGAATATCTGAGTGTTACCATTACTCTCCAAACTAGACTGAAGGTAGATTGAGGTTCAGGGCTTATATGTAATGAAGAAAGAAAAATGAGTCTCCCATTTATTTATTCTCTTAGGTACTAGACTCCCTTCATGGACCACAGCCTTGTCATGGTAAAGGATTTTCATAACTCAGTGAAGCCAAGAGTCATGCCGTGCAGAGCCACCCAAGATGGACAGGTCATAGTGAAGAGCTCTGACAAACTGTGGTCCACTGGAGGAGGGAATGGCAAACCACTCCAGTATTCTTGCCTCCAGAATCCCATGAACAGTATGAAAAGGCAAAAAGATGACACCAGAAGATGAGCCCAGGTTAGAAGTGTCCAATACGCTACTGGGGAAAGGGGAGGGTAATTACTAATAGCCCTGTAACTTATATGGAGAGTACATCATGTGAAATGCTGGACTGGATGAATCACAAGCTGCAATCAAGATTGCTGGGAGAAGTATCAACAACCTTAGATATGCAGATGATACCACTCTAATGGCAGAAAGTGAAGAGGAACTAAAGAGCTCTTGATGAGAAGTGAAAGAGGAGAGTGAAAAAGCTGACTTAAAACTCAACATTCAAAAATTACAATCTGGCATCTGGTCCCATCATTTCATGGCAAATAGAAGGGGAAAAGGTGGAAGCAGAGACAGATTTTATTTCTTGGTCTCCAAAATCACAGCAGATGGTGACTGCACCCATGAAATTAAAAGACACTTGCTCCTTGGAAGAAAGCTATGACGAACCTCGACAGTGTATTAAAAGCAGAGACATCACTGCCAACAAAGGTCCATCTTGTCAAAGCTATGGTTTTTCCAGTAGTCATGTACAGATGTGAGAGCTGGATCATAAAAAAGGCTGAGTGCCAAAGAATTGATGTTTTCGAACTGTGTTGCTGGAGAAGACTCTTGAGAGTCCCTTGGACTACAAGAAGATCCAACCAGTCCATCCTAAAGGAAATCAACCCTGAATATTCATTGAAAGGACTGATGCTAAAGCTGAAACTCTAATACTTGGCCACCCGATGTGAAGCCGACTCATTGGAAAAGACCCTGATGTTGGGAAAGATTGAGGGCAGGAGGAGAAAGGGTGTCAAGGATGAGATGGCTGGATGGCATCACCAATGCAATGGACATGAACTTAGGCAAACTCTGGGAGATAGTGAAGGACAAGGAAGCCTGTTTGTGCTGCAGTCCATGGGTTGCAAAGAGTTGGACAGGACTTAATGACTGAACAAGAACAACAGCTAGGCTACAGGCATGCTCCCAGGAGATTTGAGGGGCTCTCATGTGCATTATCTCACTTAGTCACCAGGAGAACCATAAAAAGTGTCATGATTTATATGCTGCAGATGAAGAAACAGGATAAGAGAGTTCATGTAACCTGTCTGAGGTCACACACCAAGTAAAAGGCCCAGTGTTACTGGAACCCAGATTTGTGATTCCAAGTTCATGTTCTTTCCACGATACCATGTTGCCTTTTCATACACTCATGTGAACCTCATGTAATGTACCATATGCCCTGAAGCATTGCCTACACATATTAGGTATTTAATCCAGTGGCTGCTTGAATACAGCATGAACAATTACTGTGACATAGGGAGTGTTTTAATGTTCTTTACAGGTTTCAAACACTTTTTGTCTCACAACAATCCTGTGAGGTTGGTTCTATTATTTAATTTTACAAATGAGGAAAAGAAGGCTAACAGTGGATGAACAACTTCCCCAAGGTCATTCAAACAGGAATTTATCTTCTTCCAAATTCTGACTCTTAATTTTTGGTGATCTCTGCAGGTAATGAAAAGGAGTCTCTTTTCCTTTGGCATCCTGCTGATGGTCAGAAGGAAGACAAGAAAGAAGGAGGAGCCAGTAAATACAAAAGACGTAGTTTGCTCTTAATGGAATGGAGGGTGAGGGTGGACAAGGTGGAAGGAGAGGACACTCAGTACCTAGAATCAAGTCAGTCAAACCAGAGTTTCATAGAGAGCACCTCAGTAGCACACTAGAGCCTGTGCAAACTTTCACCAGCCACAGATGGTGTTTTGTCCAACTGCACCCTTTTTTCGGCAGTCACTGCTAACTTTAGCAAAGAGAAATTAGGAGAGCGGAGGTCTGTTCCTTCAAGTTAATCTGGATTCCAGCAAAAGGCATATGTGAAGTGCCTTCCCAGTAGTAGATTGTTACACAGAGTGCCTGTGATTCAAAAACTCATTCATTCTTTAAAGTTATGCCCCTCAGCATTCTTATCACTTCCTTCAATTGCATTCTTGTCCCTCTACAATTTCCATGGAAAATTCTGTTGCCAATGAAAGTCAGCATGATGGGAAAAGAGAGTTCCTCTACAGATCTTGAAGGCAACAGACAACACTGTGCTTGTCAAACTGATCAAAATGTTAGATTTAATTACACAAATGTAACAACTTAGTGGCCTTCATAGTACTCTCTCCCCAAGGACTGTTGGGTCGGAGCGCCAATTCATTCTGTCAGCTTGACTGCTTTCAACTATTAGAAACGGTTCCCTTGGGAGAGCAGGAAATCAGTTATGATCTTTGTCTCTGATCTGAGGTCCAGAAAAGTCACTATTCTTAGTGACTGAGCCACAGATTTTCCCCTGATTTCACTCTCATTCCTCAATTAGGTCACTATTACCCATGAAAGCTGCTGAGACTTAACAGATGGAGGCTGTCCTCAGAAGTGGCTGAAGGATGACAGAGGCTCATCAGTGATGGCACTGCCCATAAACATCTGGATGAGCAGTTAGTCCTAATTCTTATCATGGACCAGCTCCCCTTGGGTCTCTGGCCAGGAACCAACGTGAGAGTGTGCCTTCTGGAAAAACAGAGATGTTCATTGGACTCTAATAACCCTCTCCAATGGCTGGTCATGGACACTTCTGTTTCCCCATCTACAAAAGATGACAGCCACCTCTTGCATAATGAACCATCCCTACTGTGTGCCTAATTCATACACAGCTCTGCAGATGTGATCTGCTTGTGTCCACTATCTAAATGGGGCTAAGGGCGCCAAGGAAATGTACAGACATCCTCTTTTGCCCCTAGAACCAGGCATCAGTCTGAGAGCTGCATGGTCTTGGAGGGAGGGGCGGCGAGGCTGCACAGGAGGAAGGTTCTTTTCTCTTGTGTCTCATATTCCTCCATGGAGAGAGAAGGCTCATTTCTTTTTAAAATTGTTTTAGCTTTCATGTATTCTTCAGTGATGTTTAATACATTGACAGGGTTGTACAATCATCACCACAATTCGAGAACCGTCTGTCAGCTCGAAATACTCTTTGCTCCCATTTTCCCTATTCCAACTCCCTGCTTTTCTTTCTCTATGGATTTGCTGTTTCTAAACATTTCACGTAAATAGAATCATAAAACATGTGGTCTTTCCTCACTGGTTTCTTCCCTTAGTATAAAATATGTGGAGGTTGTAGCATATATATGAGTGGTTCATTTCTTTTAACCACTGAGTAGTCTTTGAAAGCTATTTCTTAGCGCCTTCCCCCTCAATTTCCTCAATTAAACAAGGCCCAGAGGTGCGGCCCTGCCCAATCCAGCTGCTGCTCACTTCTTCACACTCATCTCTCACCACTCCCACTCCCCACGCCACAAGCATGTGCTATGTGTGCCATACTTAGTCGCTCAGTCGTGTCTGACTCTTTGCGACCCCAAGGACTGTAGCCTGCCAGGCTCCTCTGTCCATGGGATTCTCCAGGCAAGAATACTGGAGTGGGTTGCCATGCCCTCTTCCTGGGGATCTTCCCACCCAGGTATTTAACCCAGGTCTCCCA
This sequence comes from Capra hircus, assembly GCF_001704415.2. Classification (NCBI taxonomy): domain Eukaryota; kingdom Metazoa; phylum Chordata; class Mammalia; order Artiodactyla; family Bovidae; genus Capra; species Capra hircus. Next base: position 6,969,621 of record NW_017189517.1, read on the forward strand.
CATTGCAGGCGATCCTTTACTGTCTGAGCCATCAGGGAAGCCACAAGCATCCTGGCCCTCTTTTAGGTCCTCACACGTACCATGTCTAGTCTACTGCAGACTATGGGAATGCAGTCCCATTGCCCTAAACACTAGCCCCTTCACATGCACACACATACCTCACTTGATTAATTCTACTCATCCTTCGGATCTCTGTTTAAGACGTATTCCTCAGAAAATCCTGCCCTGACCCTTCAGCCTGGATCTGCTTTACATGCTTTCTTAGCATCTCCATCAGAGCTCTTATTTTCTGTGTACTTGGTTCACGCCATGTGTAATTACTTCTTTAAGACCTGTCCCGTGCCACCCCCACCCTTCTGCACTTCCACTCAGTCCCCCTCCCCTTCCACTGAGCTATAAATGTAACCAGGGCTGGCATTACATCTGCTTTGGTTACCACCAGCCAAGACCAGAACACTCAGCTGGTGTGCTGTAAATGTTCTCTCGTGCTGCCTGCCTGAGTCTTTGGCCTCTGGCGCTGCAGATACTAAATCTTCTCTCTTGTGTCTATTCTCTCATCACAGCAGGAAGATCCGTACTTTATAAGCCACGGAGTTCCTAAATGTGTCAGTCTATAAAGATGGGCTGTTTTCGACAGGTACATCACAAGCGGAAGATAAAGTCAACCTGACAGCTAGAATGTAGTCCGGTACAAAGTGTCCCGGAGGCCCACTGCCCACTGTGGAATGGAGGGAATGTCCCAAGTGATGAGAACTCCTGAACACTTCTCGGCTTTTCAAGTAGCTCCTGGGAAGACCCGGGGGCAGCCTTGTTCTGCGAGCCGCTCACTCAGCTTCATGTAAGGCCCATTCCAGCACACCAAGCGGCACTTTGACTGGCTGTCTGTTTGACTCTACTTTCAACACCTCTCTCCAAAATATGACATATGTCAGAATGAATCCAAGTAGCCTTCCAGCCAGCTTTTTGAGGCCACACAAAGCTCTCCACCCATTGACACACTGAAAGACACTTGATGCTGTTTGAGAACACTCCTCTTAATCTGCTGATAACCTTTTCTGTCTGGCTGGCCAGACCTAAGAAAACATGGCTTTTCATTTGGGCCGATTTAAACTAAAACCACCCGCGAACCATCAACTGCTAAAAAACATGTCTTTGTACTTGGGCGCCTTTGCTTTTGAATCTTGGCAGAAGATTCTTAAGGGCAAATGGATTAAATAAATGAATGCCAATCACAACAACAGCAGCGAAGAGTAATAATTCAATTCAACCAGCAGTTACTGAGTCCTTACCATGTGCAGGTCCCTGCTCGCAGTCCCTGGGAGTAGAGATGAATAAACTGTGGTTTCTGCCCTCCAGGAGCTCATGATCTGGAAGAGAGGATAGGAGTGCCCATAAATATGCTAATAAGGATGGTGCTTGGACTCTGGGGGAGAAGTGCAAGCAAGGGGCTCTGGAGTCAAGGAGGAAAATTAATTTCAACTGAGACCAGGAGAGTTCTTGCAGAGGAAGGAAAAATATGACACACTGTTTTATTCTCACAAATCAGAAGAAAAGACTTTTGACTATTCTGCTTGGATCTAGATAGGGCCCCTGGACTGCTTGGAAGTGCAAGTTCCACTTGAATGCATTCATGGTTCCAGGGGAGGAAGGTAGAAAGCATCTCCTGACCATCAGACCCAGAAGAAGCAGTTCACTTACCCATGCCCAAAGATCCTGCTCCAACTCCCTGATGCCCCGTCACAGCCACAAAACACAGCCTTCTAGACGTGACTCTGGTCCCTGTTGCTGAACTGAAGTCACTCTCGTGTAAGCTCTTATCCCTCCTGCAACATAGAGCCGTGTGCAAAGGCAGTCTGGTGGTAGCATGCTTCCAAGATCCTGTGGTCGTTGACATTAGGAATCATGCCCTATGTATAGTCTCTCTCAAGCCAAGGTCACTCACATCCCTAGGCTTGCAAAGATCTCACAGCATCATGTTAGGGCAGCATCTGCATCCTTCACATGGATTCGAAGCAGTCCTTACACTCGGAGACGGCAATCGTGGGGCATCTCTTCCCTAGAACCGGTTGACTCTGCGGTTCTTATCTTGCACGTGAAACCTGGGGATTGGAAGAAATAGTCTTTTAGTTGCAGACTGAAGCGGTTGAGTGGATAGTAGCTATTACGAGGCTGAGGTGCCTCGTTATGAACTTAGACGTGAAGGAAAATAAGCAAAAAAGCCACCTTTTAAGCCTTAGATGCATTTGAAGCTGGGAAACCCTTCAACTTTTTAGGGATACAAAAAGAAGGAGACAGCCAGTTTAACGGTTTAAGGATATGAAATGCCATTTGACAGCTGGAACAACAGCTAATCAACATGTCAAAGAGGTGAGTACAGGCAAGAGATAGGACATGAGTGCGAGAACACTCTCGATGTGCCGAAGGCACAGATGGTGCAGTAGGTACATCACAGGTGGGATCCAGGTGGACTCCAGGTGGAAGGAAATGCTACACCACCTGCCAACTAAAGAGCTGAATCTGGGCAAGTGACTTCAACCCTTTGAGCCTCACACTCTTCACCTGGAAACTGGATCCAGTGATTGCTCCTCACAGAATTGTGGAAGGTTCATTATTTAGCTGATGATGTTGTGTATATATTGGCCTAGCACAGTACTTGGTATACAGTAGGAGTATAATGAGTCCCCACCTTTCCTCTGCTTCTCCTACCCTCTTGTCTCTTTCCCCTCTAAAACCAGCCATTAGATGCTAGTGAAACATAATCTTAGTATTTTCTGTGGTTATTCACCAACGTTAGTGAGTTAGTTGAACATTTCAGTTTCTCGAAGGTGCTTTTCTGTGAGGTGGGTTGCAAAGTGTTCCGTCTAGAGGTCATGAGTTCCTCAACAACAAACAAAAAGAGCTCCCCACTCCCAGCTGAATTAAGGGAATGATTGGCGATTTCACCAGCATCTAAGGGAGCTCCTATGTGTCGTGTAAAGAAGATTTTCTCAGGACCTCAGAAATTCATCCCTTGGAAGAAAAGGCTGCTTGCTCTAGCTGTATTCAATACCGCAGCCTTTTGGATTTTGTCAGATGAAAGTCAAAGGAGTAGAGATACTCTGCTCTGAAGGCTTGAGGTCTCTGAGCAGAGCGTATTGAAAGGTGCAATGAGACATGCCAGGCGCAAGGGATTGCACATCGCGAGCGCAGGCAGGGGACAGGAGGGGAATGGAGGTGGAAGAAAACCTAATTAAACAGCCGCTGTTCACTTGTTTCTCTAGTCATCTGGATTGAAATACCATCTATATGCTGAGACTCGAAATTTTATGTGTAAACCAGACCATTCTCTAAATTTCACAATGTATATACCCCAACAGAACATCTCCACTTGATATCTAACAGCTACCTTAAACTCAGTATGTCCACAACTTCATGTTGAACCCTGCCCTCCAAGACATGTTCCTCCCTCAACGTTCTATCTCCATAAAATGAGATCACCATTCATCTACTTGCTCAGACCAAACATCTTCAGGTTACCCCTGACTTGTCCTCTTTTTTCCTAACATCTTTCATCTCAGTTCAGTTTCAGTTCAGTTGCTCAGTCTATGTTCACTCTTTGCGACCCCATGGACTGCAGCCCTCTTGAGAAACCTATATGCAGGTCAGGAAGCACAGTTAGAACTGGACATGGAACAACAGACTGCTTCCAAATAGGAAAAGAGTACATCAAGGCTGTATATTGTCACCCTGCTTATTTAACTTCTATGCAGAGAATTCATCATGAGAAACACTAGGCTGGAAGAAGCACAAGCTGGAATCAAGATTGCCGGGAGAAATATCAATAACCTCAGATATGCAGATGACACTACTCTTACGGCAGAAAATGAATAACTAAAGAGCCTCTTGATGAAAGTGAAAGAGGAGAGTGGAAAAGTTGGCTTAAAGCTCAACATTCAGAAAAAGAAGATCATGGCATCTGGTCCCATCACTTCATGGGAAATAGATGGGGAAACAGTGCAAACAGTGTCAGACTTTATGTTTGGGGGCTCCAAAATCACTGCAGATGGTGACTGCAGCCATGAAATTAAAAGACGCTTACTCCTTGGAAGAAAATTTATGAGCAACATAGATAGCATATTGAAAAGCAGAGACATTACTTTGCCAACAAAGGTCTGTTTAGTCAAGGCTGTGGTTTTTCCAGTGGTCATGTATGGATGTGAGAGTTGGACTGTGAAGAAAGCTGAGCACCGAAGAAATGATCCTTTTGAACTGTGGTGTTGGAGAAGACTCTTGAGAGTCCCTTGGACTTCTAGGAGATCCAACCAGTCCATTCTAAAGGAGATCAGCCCTGGGATTTCTTTGGAAAGAATGATGCTAAAGCTGAAACTTCAGTATTTTGGCCACCTTCTGTGAAGAGCTGACTCATTGGAAAAGACTCTGATGCTGGGAGGGATTGGGGTCAGGAGGAGAAGGGGACAACAGAGGATGAGATAGCTGGATGGCATCACCAACTCGATGGATGTAAGTTTGAGTGAACTCCAGGAGTTGGTGATGGACAGGGAGGCCTGGCATGCTGTGATTCATGGGGTCGCAAAGAGTTGGACATGACTGAGCAACTGAACTGAACTGAATATTCTATTGTGTATATGTACCACAACTTCCTATCCTTTTGTCTGCCAATGGACATCTAGGTTGCTTCCGTGTCCTAGCTATTGTAAACAGTGCTGCAATGAACTTTGTGGTAAATGTGTCTGTTTCAATTCTGGCTTCCTCGGTGTGTATGACCAGCAGTGGGATTACTGGGCTATATGGCAGTTCTATTTCCAGTTTTTAAAGGAATCTCCACACTGTTCTCCATAGTGGCTGTATCAGTTTGCATTCCCACCAACAGTGTTAAGTGAGTGAAGTCACTCAGTCTTGTTCAACTCTTTGCGACCCTGTGGACTGTAGCCCACCAGGCTCCTCCGGTCCATGGGATTCTCCTGGCAAGAATACTGGAGTGGTTTGCCATTTCCTTCTCCAGGGGAAATCCGGACCTGGGGATCATACCCAGGTCTCCCGCATTGCAGGCAGACGCTTTAACCTCTGAGCCACCAGGGCAGACCCTGTGTTAACAGTGTTAAGAGGGTTCCCTTTTGTCCACATTCTCTCCAGCATTTAGTGTTTTCCGGCTTTGACGGACCACGTGGCAGAAGGCTGTGACGGACCTTGCAGAAGCATGGCCGAGAGGAGCTACCCCACGTCCGAGGTCAGGGGCGGCGGCCGAGGAGAGCAACCCCACGTCCAAGGAGCGGTGGCTGTGCGGGCGCAGGAAGGCCAAGAGGAGCTACTCCACATTCAAGGTTAGGAGGGTCAGCGGTGAGGAGATACCACTCGTCCAAGGTAAGGAGCAGCAGCTGCGCTTTGCTGGAGCAGCCATGAAGAGATACCCCACGTCCAAGGTAAGAGAAACCCAAGTAGGTGTTGCGAGAGGGCAGACACACTGAAACCATAATCACAGAAAACTGGTCAATCTAAGCACACGGACCACCTTGTCCAGCTCAATGAAACTAAGCCATGCCATGTGGGGCCACCAAGACGGGTGGGTCATGGTGGAGAGGTCTGTCACGACTGAGCAACTGAACTGAAATGAACTGAACTGAGACTTTTTGATGGCAGCCATTCTGACCAGCATGAGATGATATCTTATTGTGGTTTTGATCTGCATTCTCTAATAGTGACCACAGCTCAGAACACCCAAAGAGATTCAGAGATACAGACTAGAGAAGCGGGAGGAAGGAGATAGAGGTGACCCAGAGGAGAAAAGGGAGAGTGAAAAGGGGAAAGGGCAATCAAGCCAGTAATTAAAATCCCTAAGTAAAAATGGATACTGAAGATTAGATTCTTAAAGGTACAAAATTGATAACAAATATCAAAAAGCAAAGATGAAAAATCTAGAATAGAGGTTCGACTTTCAAAAATACAACATAAAAAATTCAAAACAGAATCAATCACAAAAATTTTAAAAATATGTATGGAATTTGTTTAAAAAAATTTTTTTTTGAAAAGTAATCGGTTCAGTTCAGTTCAGCTGTTCAATCGTGTCTGACACTTTGTGATGCCATGAACTACAGGAATAGTAGGCTATAAAAGTGGAAGTTAAAGGAGTAATAAAGAACTAATTGTTTTTTAAATTAAAAAGTGATAATAGTAACAATATATCTAGGAATTTCTCTGGAGCTGTTGTGGGCAGTGTGAGGTCAGTTCAGTGTCAGATAGTCCATTCTCCCTGCTTGTACTTGTTCTCCATTTCCAGGGTGCACCATGAGGGCACAGTCCCAAGTGTGCTGTGTATCTCTTCTGGGGAGCTGATCTCAGGCTGTGACTCTCCTGGTAGATGTGAACCTTCCAGGATCCCAGGAAGATGTTGTTAGCAACTGGCAGTCTGCTCACAGTTTGGTGGATGATGCAGTCTCTGGGGCCGAGATTGCAGCAACCCCTTTCCTTCTGGCTCTGGCTGTTGCACACCTATCTCTCTGCTTCCCAGGAGGGAGGGTCCTAATTGGGCAGCCAGCTTGCTCTCCTTTGGTATTTGCTAAGATGCAATCCATTGTTCTGTGATTGCACCAGGGGTCACCATGCAGCATTAGAGTTTTTGGCGGGAAAGTCCCTTTCTTTTCTTTTTTTGTCTCTCTGGCGATCCTAGGGTTTGGGTTGCTCTGTTACATTAGTTCCATCAGATTGTTCTCAGGGCATCAGGCCCAATCTTTACCCTAAGAACCAACCGATGAAGCGGCCCAGGCTTCCCTGCCCAACCTGCACTCACTGGTCAAGGACGCGAGCGTCTGTGTCACTTTGCCGCTGGTAGTTGCAGTTAGGCACGTATTCGGTGTTTTTGGTTTTTTTCCCCCCTCCCGGTTTGTTGCCCTCTGAGTCCAAAGCTCCCCACAGACACGTCTGTGAGAGGGTTTCCTATTGTGTGGAAAGTTCTCCTTTACAACTCCCTCCCCAGGACAGGTCTCCGTACCTAAATCTTTTGTCTCTGTTGTCCTCTTCTATACTTTGTCCTATTTAGTTTGGAAGAGATTGGGCTTTCTTTCTGGGTTCCTGGTGTCCCCCGCCAGCATTCAGAAGTTGTTTTGTGGAAGTCGCGCAACATTCAAATGATCTTTTGGTGAATTTGTAGGGGAGAAACTGGTCTCCCCATCCTATTGCTCCACCATCTTGGAACTGTCCCCGGGGTTTTTAATTCATTTGTTTTTTAATGTGAGTAGGAATTCCTTGAATCCAAATATGAAGGAAAGAACATTGCATGAACTTGTGGTTGAGGGAACTTTGTGTCCAGGTGGCCAAAATGAAGATTCTGGGAAGGGGTTAGCTGGAAACAAAGCTGGAGTGGGTAATCAGGGTAACCCTTATAAATGGGTTGTGTGTTAAGAGTCTTTCTTTAAGTCTATTTCTCCATTTTTAAAATGAATAGAAAAGAGATGAAGGGGTAAGCCTGTATGGGTAGCAGTCTTTGAACCCATTCTTTGGTGGTCATTGGAATAGAACAAAACTAAATGTTCTTTGGAAAATAAAACTCAGTTTTGCCCTGAAGCTCTAAATAATCCTGCTCTTCAAATACTTTTAACTGTATAAAGATCAGAAATGCTATTTGTATGCAATGTTATGTGTCAGTTATATCTCAGTAAAGCAAGGGAAAAAAACTAAAAAGAGAAGATGTTACTTTATTGCTTTTTGAATCAAATAATCTTAATTTGGTACTTGAAAAGAATATCTGTCAACACTTTTTTCAAAAAACTCAGTATTTTCCCTAGTGATGGATAGATGATAAACAATATGTTAAAGCCAATATTTCAGAAATAGCTTCCAAGTTAATTTATCATTAACTTCACATTGCCAATGGATATAAAAGCTATGATGTACTTTTTTTTTTTGCTTTCACATAGATTTATATGATTTTTTTTATTATGATCTCACATGCCTAGCATGTTAGAAATTCATTTCAGCTCAGAAATTCTGGGGTACAATTTTTATTAAAATCATGCATAATAGATGTGCTTTAAAATCCCATTTCTTGCTTCAAATTTGTTGTTATTGTTTTTCTTTTTGCTAGAACTAGGATGAGGCTCAGAGAGACTCTTGCTTATGGCAGAAAACTTAAGGGGTGCCCAAACACTCCATAATCAAGATTAATAACATTTTCATGTAATATTTTAAAAATAAAAATGAATCCACAAAAAATCCGTGTTGTACAAAATATGAAATATTTTGAATAAAGACAAGATCTGACCCTGTGCTAGCCCCTGCCAATCCCAACACTGTGTTTTAAGTTTGCAGGGCCATCCTTATTTTGTCCATTTTAAAAAGCAGAGTGGCAGGTTCCAAGGACTCAGCCACTGCCTCTAAAGAGGCCTGTGAACCCAAGAGCTCTAGAAATGTCTCTAGCCTTCTGCCCCAGGGTTCTGCTCCTGGGCTTGTGTTTGATGATCTTCTGTGAAGAATGCCTTTTCCTGCTTTCTATCCCCTTAGATCTCTCTAGACTTTTCTGATTTCCCCCCTTTTATCCAATTGTCTTTCTCCCAGAGTCTGGCCAACACCATCCCCACTGGATAGTACCTGAGCTTGTCCTAGTCCCTCTTGGCTAAATTAGAATCCTTTTCCAGGTGAGAGGGAGGAAGAACCTTTCCTGGGTTTCCACCTCATGGCTTTCTACTGCCCTCCTCTGGGCCTCAGTTACCACTGCAGTTCCACTGCAGGCCTTCCATTCATTTTTCCCATTAGATTTTTTTTCTAATTAAAAACATAGCATATGCACCTTATAAAAGTTTCAAATCACACAGAAGTATTTCAGCTTTTCTTTATCCCTTCAGTTCTTCGGACCCCTTGAAAATTGCTTTAAATATTTGTCACCTATAGCCTGCTAAGATACCTTTATTTTTTATTGCATTTTAAAACTCTGTGAGGAATATTTGAATCTATTCTCATTATGAAAAATCAAAAATATAGAAATATTCAGAATAGGAACTTCTCTGATGGTCCAGTGGTTAAGACTTCCCCTGCCAATGGAGGGGTGTGGGTTGGATCCCTGGCTGGGGAACTAAAATCCTACATGCTGTGGGGTCAAAAAAACAAAACACAACACAACATAAAACAGAAGCAGAATGTATGTAATCAATTCAATAAAGACTTAAAAAATGTTCCATATAAAAAAGAATCTTAAAGAACTATACGGAATAAAAAGGTACAGTCTTGGCTGCTGGGGGAAGGGCCTCTGCACCAAAGGGGCCCAGTGGTGGCAGACTCCCAGTGAAAGCACATGGAAGAGTAGGCCGTGAATCTGCAGGCTCGAGTGGAAGCTCAGCCTGTCCCCAGACCTCCCTGGGACTGGACTCTGACAGAAAGGGCCTAGTGTGCGTGGTGAGGCCAGAGGCAGCCTAGGGCCTCATGCGGTATGCTGTTTTGTTTTGTTTTTTTTTTTCCTCCTGGAGCTCGATCCTTGCCTGGGAGTGCTTCCGGCTTCACATTCTGCACCATTGGCATTTTGATTTTGTAATGCTGGCAAGGTCTGAGTGGCCCCAAAGTGGAGGTGACACCGGGTTTGTTTTTTCCACCTGAAAATGAAAGCCTCTGGAGGGGTATACATTCTCTACCGGATTATGAGATTTGCACACTTTCGGACACTCTACTCCCGTGGTAACAGCAACTTCTTCTCGTGAATAGATTACTTTCTACTCCTTGTGAAGACTTTGTTAAGAAGCAGGAATTGCTTGAGTATTCTCTAAACAGACAGTGGTCTAGAAAACTGAAATATCTAGAAAACGAATAGTGTATATTTTCAGCCAGGTACCTTTTTACATTTCTGTTGAGGGCCGTGTCTGCCACTGCATTTGATATCTTAAGAGGGCTTCCACTCCAGAACCTAGATTCACTTCTTTCCCTATGTCCTCACAACACTATGGTTTTGAAAAGCTATCCTTAAACTGCATTTGCTGGTGTTGGCTCAAGTCTAGACCTATGAATATATGGCTCATTTCAGACTTAACAGTTGATAGAACTAGCAAATGAAATTCACTTTTATGATCAGAATGATTCCAAGATATTTATTCTTTTGACACATTTCACCTTAGTTCTGCTATGGCTTTTTATAGTCTTTTGGTTTGAGACTTGGAAAAACCTTAATTAATAAAAGGAAAATTCCTTATCATGATCCAATAACTGCTTATTGAGCACTTGTCCTGTGCAAAGTAATATGTTAGCTCCTGAAAAAAAAAGTCACAGTCTTTTCCTTGATGACCTCATTATTTTCCAATTCTAGAGGTGATGACACAAACATTTTATGGGCATCTCTCAAATCTTTTTCTACACATTACATGCCTACCAAGTACATGATAGACACAGCCACATAATGAACATAAGTGGGATCATTCCATGAGTGTTATTTTTCAGAGTTTTAGAAAATTACACAACTACATGTACACTCCTAGTCATAGCAGCATCATTCACAAGAACCAAAAGGTGGAAACAATTCACATGCCCATCAACAGATGAATAGATAAACAAACTTTAGTATGTGCATAGAGTGAAATATTATTCACCCTTATAAAGGAATTAAATTCTGAGACATGCTATAGCCTTGAATATAATTATTCTAGGAAAGAAGCCAGTCACAAAAGACCAAATAATGTATGATTACACTTACATGAGCTACTCTAAAATAGTCAAATTGATAAAGATAGAAAGTAGAATGATGGTTACCAGGGACTGGGCAGAAGGGAGAATGCAAGTTATTGTTTAGTAAATACCAAGTTACATTTTGGGATGCTAGAAAAAAATCTGTGATGGATGGTGGTGATGGTTTTGAGTGTATTTAATGCCAGTATGAATGTATTTAACACTACTGAATTATACACTCAAAAAGGGTTAAAATGGTAAATTTTAGGTTATGTATATTTTACCACAATTTAAAAACTGGGGGAAAAAATCACACAACTAGTACCTGAAAGATTTCCTTGTAAGAAAGTCAAACGTAAACATTTGCAGTGTAAAACATGACGAACCCCACTGACCACTTCCCCTCTCCGAACCATTCTGCTCTCCTGAGGTAAATGCTTGCAGACGGTCTGGTGTGTGCTCTGAGTCTTATCTGTGAACTGACATACATTACAGAGCAAGTTTCTGGGGCCAGACTGGGTTAAAATCCTGGCTCTACCATTGACCAACTTGGTGACCCTTGGGCAAGTTAGTGTTTTTGTGCCATAGGTTCTTCTCTTGTAAAAGAAGAATGGTAATTGAAACTTCTGAATGAGGACCCAGTGATGATTATATTAGATAATGTACTTAGCATAGTACCTAGCACTTAAGTGGTCAAGAAATGTTAGCTTGCTATTGAATGTAGTGTGTTCATCATTAGAGAATGAGCAAAGTAAGCCAGCAGATAATACCTGTGACATTAAAAGCAGAAAGCAAGGATGGGGTGAAATTTGAGGAGGGAGGCTAGAAAGGGCAACAGAAGAACCCAAGAAAGGAAATGAATGGCTGCCAATCAAATCTAGCATCTACCAATGGAACAAAATGTAGAGGAGATACAAGGAAACACAGAGAGAGGTGCAGTAATAAAGGAGACTATCATATGCTACTCTCAGTAAATGACGAATCAAATGGACACAAAGTTATTAAGGAGATAGAAGATGTAAATGAAGTAATTGATAGAGTCCATCTTATGGATATACATAGAACTTTGCACTCCCTCTTATTTTCTCACAAGCATGATGAGTTGTTTTATCTGCTTGGAATGGGAAATCTATTATTTTGGAAAACCACTTCTCCCCACCCCAGCCTGGTTCTGGAAAGGGGTAGCAGTCATAGAACCTCTCCTAGTTGGCAACAAGAATGGGCGTGTGGCTCAGGCTAGACCAGTAATCATTTCCTATCTTTGGCCATAGTGGTTGGTTTATAGTTGGCCATGTGACTCAGGACAGGTGAACCAGAGGTCTTCAAGTTTTTTCAAACAATTTGGGCTAAGAAGTTCCTTTAGCACCACTGGTGGTAAACCTGATATGGTAGACCTGAATTCACCATATGGTAAGTTCAAGGATATGAATTCAGAGTTGCCTGTGCCATGGGACTGTTCGTAGGACTAAGCTAACTGGAAAGAATAAAACTGACATAAAGAGAAACAGAGATGCAAAACAGAGAGAGTTTTCCAAGGAGAGTCACAATTCTGATTGTTTCCGAGGCCATCTGCATCACTGCCATTTGGTGGGTTGATTATAAACGTATCTGTATATACTTGAGCCTTGAACAACACAGGCTTGAAGTGCATGTGCCTACTTATATGTGGAATTTTTTCCCAATATATCCCAGGATGTGGAGCTGTGGATATGGAGGGTCAACAGTGAAGTTTCCAACTGCAGGGAGAATCGAGAATTCCTGCCCCTAACTCCATGTTGTTCAAACATGAACTGCATTCCTTCTCTTGCTGATTGGATTTGGGGCTTATGTCATTTCAGGCACAAGAGTTCTAGTTAATATGAACTGGTGTGGTCTGCGTAAACAATAGGATAATACCACAGGATGTTCCTGGGCCATTAATAAAGGAAAGTGGGCAAAGGGAAGCCCAACATGCTTGTTCCTAGGACAGCAGCCCCCAGCCACACCTCTGTGGCACAGGGCCTGCTCCTAAGGTGTGATGAGGCCAAGGCCAACGTTGACCGAAATTTCAAATCGCCCCCTTCCCACATTTGGCAGTGCACCCTGTCATTACAGGCTTGAGCATTTCCAGTGAGAAGGATGTTCTCAACTTCCCCTCCTAATTCCTCTGTGCTTACCCACAAGACTTCCCTGCCAGTGCAGTGCGTTTATCTTCTCCCCTGCACATGCTCACAGCATGTGTGCACATGTGCCCTCAAATGCCTTCGCAAACACACATGTCAATATCCATGAGACCTCAGGTGAGATTTCTTAGAAGAAAGCATCTTTAGGACAAAAAATTTTGTCTTGTTGACCTTTACATCGTTGGTGTTTAAATCTCATATGCCTGTTGTGCTCTAGTTATTGCGACATAAACGGCAAGATGCCTTTTTGATCTCAGCTGCCTGTTCAGTCTCATTTTATTCAGTGTCCGACATTAATGAACTGGCAGTTAATTACTTTCTAGGTCTTGAGCATCCTCCAAAGGAGATCCTGACAGATGAGTATCCACTTCACCATTCCTTGCCTGTTCTGCCCTCGTGTGGGCAAGGGACACAAATGCTTTGGAATTTAAACCTCAAGTTCCATTTGAAAAGAGCTCTAATGATTAGAGATCTGATCATCCCCTCCAGGGGTGAGGGAGAAGTGGGAAGGACACACAGAGAAAACATGAGTTTTAAACCAAATAAGACTGACTCCTTTTGCTGAATCGTTACAACCGGTTCAGACTGGAGGATTTGCTCCTTTGAATACAGCGTCCCTCAGAGGATGTAGCATTTATTAGCACTGCCAGGTACCAGGCAAGGAATTCCTACAGCAGTTCTCCCGGTGGCCTTTGTATAATTATCTTCATCTTACAGATGGGCCTATTGAGGCTGGGAATGGCTATGTAGCGTGCCTAGTTTCCTAAAGCCAGGAAGTGGCAGAGTTAGGATGTTTTCAAGATAAACTAGGAATATAGATGGGAAATATAAAATATAGCATTTCGCTACGACATTGCATGGAAATAATCTAGGTTCTATCTATCTTTCTATCTATCTATCTATATGTTGTTGTTCAACCACTAAGTCACGCTTGACACTCTGTGACCCCAAGGACGTGCAGGCTTCCATGTCCTTCACTAACTCCCAGAGTTCACTCAAACTCATGTCCATTGAGTGGGTGATGCCATCCAACCATCTCATCCTCTGTTGCCCCCCTTCTCCTCCTGCCCTCACTCTTTCCCAGCATCAGGGTCTTTTCCAATGAGTTGGCTCATCGCATCAGGTGACCAAAGTATTGGAGCTTCAGCTTCAGCATCAGTCCTTTCAATGAATATTCAGGGTTGATTTCCTTTAGGATTGACTAGTTTGATCTCCTTGCCATCCAAAGGACTCTCAAGGGTCTTCTCCAGCACCACAATTCAAAGGTATTGATTCTTCAGCACTCAGCCACGAAATAACATGAATCCTCATGAACCCATTAACCTGAGAACACTGTAAGTGCCATTAAATTTCAAAGTGTATCCTTATAGTCTTGCCTCGCTGCCCTTAGTTATTGACTTTTTTTTTTTTCTTTCTATCTTTTGGCCACACTTCCTGACCAGGGATTGAACCATACCCTTGGCAATGAAAGCACAAAATCCTAAGCACTGGACTGCCAAGGAATTCCTGATCCTGACTTTTAAAACATTCCTTTGGTTTTCATTAATGCTTTATCCCAGAAGTATATGTCATTAGTTTTGCTTAATTTTTAAGTTTATAAAAATGGGAAGATATTTCACATTTCTTCTGTAGTTTGATTTATTCACTCAAAATTGCTTGTGACTTCCATCCATGTTCCTGTGCGCACTTGCAGTTCTTCTCCCCTGATGTATATGACCATATTTTATGACTATATCAGAATGTTCTCATTCCCTTCTCCTGGTAATGGATGCTTTGCTTGTTTCTAGCTTTCCAGTATTATATCCAGTGCTGCTGTAAATCCATGTACCTGCCTCTTGATGTGTAGATTTGAGAGTTTCTCTTGGGAACATACCTGGAAGAGAGTGGCTGCATTATAGGGGATGGAGATATTCAACTTTTGCATGATAATCTAATATTCTCCCCCAAAGTGTTTTGATCAACTTATAGTTCCACCAGAGTGTGTGAGAGTTGCCATTGGTGCAAATTCTTGCTGTCATTTGAATTTTCCAGAACTTTACATTTTGGTCAAATTAGTGAGTGCAAAAAAAAAAAAAAAGTGGTATGTCACTGTGATTACTAGGAGTTTGTCAAATTTGTTTTCAGATTCAATGGCCTTCAGCTGAGTTACTGAATGGGGCAAAGGGATAATATTCCAGATGGATGAACCACTTAAGAAAGTTTCTTTGTCCATTTGGGCCACTATAACAAAATACCACAGACCAGGTAATTTATAAACAAACCAAAAAATCTCTTTCTTACAATTCTGGATGCTGAAGTCCAAAATTGGAGTGACAGCCTGATTATGTGAGTGCCGTCTTCCAGGTCACAGACTTCTCCTTGTATCCTCACAGGATGGAATGGACTAGGGCTCCCGGGGGCTTTCTTCTTATAAGAGCACTGATCCCATTCATGAGAGCTCCACCCTTACGACCTGATCATCTCCTAAAAGTCCCATCTTCCATCATATTGGGTATTAGGATTTCAACTTATGGATTTTGAGGGCACACAAACATTCAGATCATAGCAGAAAGAGTTCTGAGTTAGGTCAGAAGTTAGTACGTTTAAAGAAGAGGAAAAAAGTCACCACAGGAGTAATGCAATGAGTTCACTGCTGCCCAGTTAGCTAACCTCTCAGTACCTCATATCTTACCTGACTTGACCTGTGAAATCTGCCAGATCCTACCTGCCAGTCCTGATCTCTGACCAGCTCTCAATGTTTGTATCATATAATATGGTGAAGTTGTGTTTTAAGTTTAACCAAGTTGATTCACACTGGGTTATGCTTCTTATCTTTTATCAGATAGGTTTAACATTTGGATGAACTTCCAGAAATTTATTTGAAAATATCTTTCTTATCATCCCTTCACTGGTTTCTCATCAATTCCTCTTTGTTTATCAAACAACTTTAAAATTGATTTTTGAAGCACATATGGACTCTCATATGGAATCCTGAAAGATGGGTGAGAATGAATTCTCAGGAATTTTATGTTTCTTTGGCCAAGAAAGGGTATAGACCCTGTTAACTCAGTAGCTGTGAATTACGGTTATATTTATTCTTTGGAAAATATAACTGCTGGTTAAATGAGTGTGATTCTAAATGTGATTTTGTCCCTCCTACTATCTTGTTGGTTCTTCCCATTAGCCCTTGGATGTGGGGTATTATTTTTTGGTAGGACCCAATATTCTCCTGCAGATGGTTGTTCAGTAGTTAGTTTGAATTTTGGAGTTCTTGCTGGAGAAGATGAGCGCACACCCTTCCACTCTGCCATCATATTCTCTTTTGTATTGTTCTTCTGTGTATTCTTGCCACCTCTTCTTAATACCTCCTGCTTCTGTTAGGTCCATCCTGATTCTGTTCTTCATTGTGCCCATCTGTGCATGAAATGTTCAACTGGTATCTCTAATTTTATTGAAGAGATCTCTGGTCTTTCCCATTCTATTGTTTTCATCTTTTTTTTTCTTTTTGCATTGATCACTTAGGAAGTCTTTCTTATCTCTCCTTGCTATTCTTTGGAACTCTATACTCAGATGAGTATATCTTTCCTTTTCTCCTTTGCCTTTCTGATTCTAATGATGGCCCTCAATGAAGTACACTAACTGGTATTTGTTACCTTGTACAATCCCTGCCACATGGGCCTCTGGCTGCACTAACTTGTAGGTTGCTATGGAAGGGATACTGTGTCAGTTCCAGACCCTCTCTTCTTTTTTTTAATATTCAGTGTTTATTTTTTCCCAACTTTATTGGTATGTAATTGACATATAACACTGTGTAAGTTTAAGGTGTACAATGTGGTGATTTAATATATGCATATCTTGTGAAATGATTACCATGAAATAAGGCTAGTTAACACAGCCATTACCTCACATAGCTACCTTTTTTGTGTGTGTGGTGAGGACTTTTTGAATTTAATCTCTTAGCAAGTTTCAAATATACTATGCAGTGCTGTTAACTATAGTCATCATGCTATAGATTAGATACCAAGAAATTGTTCATCTCATAACTGGAAGTTTGTACCCTTTGAACGTCTTTACTCATTTTTTCTTCCTGGCCTCTAGAAAAACCATCAATCTACCCTCTCTTTCTATGAGTTTGGGTTTTTCTTTTTTTAGATTCCACATATAAATGAGATCATAAAATATTTGTCCTTCTCTGTGTGACTTCATTAAGCATAATCTCTTCCAAATCCATTCATATTATCACAAATGGCAGGATTTCCTTCTTTTTGTTGCTTAATAACATTCCACTTTGTGTGTATATGCACACATGTGCACACATATACACACATGCACACTCTACAATTTCTGTACCTTTCATCTGTCAATAGACACTTAAGTTGTTTCCATGTCTTGGCTATTGTGAATATTGCTGCATATGGAGGTACAGCCATCTCTTCAAGACAGTAATTTCATTTCCTTCAGATACATACGCAGGAGTGGGATTGCTGGATCATATGATAGTTCTAGTGTTAATTTTTTGAGGAACTTCCACACTGTTTTCCAAAGGGGTTGTACTAATTTACATTTCCATCAGCAGTGTATAAAGATTCCCTTTTCTCGACATCTTTGCCAGCATTTGTTATGACTTGTCTTTTTATCATAGAATTTCTAACAGATTTGAGAGGATATCTTATTGTGGTTTTGCTTTGCATTTCCCTGATGATTAGTGATGTTGAGCACCTTTTCATGTATCAGTTGGCCATTTGTATATATTCTTTGGAAAAATGGCTATTCAGATTCTTTGCCCATTTTAAAATCTGATAATTTGTTTTATTGCTGTTAAATTTTATGAGTTCCTTATATATTTTAGATATTAACCCTTTATCAGATAGATGGTTTGCAAACATTTTTTCCCATTCTGTAGATTGCCTTTTCATTTTGTTGATTATTTCTTTTGCTGGACAGTAGCTTTTATTGTGATGTAGTCCTATATGGTGAGTTTTGCTTTTGTTGCAAGTAAAGGCTGAAAAGGCCTGGTAGAAACTATTCATGAAGGCTGAAGGAAAATTTCATTTTGGAGATTGTTTATCACAATGTAAGAAGTCTAACAAGGGAGTGTCCAAGATGGCAGAGTAGGAAGACCTTTAGCTCACCTCCTTCCATGAAATTTATACTACTTACAGAGCAACCATTGAAGAGAAAGACCTGTAGAAGGCAGAAAATTTCTACAATGAAATTTACAAAGAAGGAACCGCAAAGAGTTGGGTAGGAGGGCCAGATATGTGGTACAGTTAAGACCAATAACTCACTGAGCAGGAAACCCATGAAAGGGAGAATAATTACAACTGCAGAGGTTCTCCCAAAGGAGGAAGGTGTCCAAGCTCTACATCAGGCTCCCCAGCCTGGGGGTTCTGTGCCAGGAAGACAAGCCTCTAGAAGACAAGCCTCATTTGGCTTTGAAGACCAGCGGGCTTAGTTTCAGGAGAGCCAGAGGCCTGAAGGAAATAGAGAATTCTCTCTTAAAGGGTGCACACAAAAGCTCACATGTTCCAGGACCCAGGGAAGAAGCAATAATTTGGGATGAGCCTGGGTCAGCTTTACCTGGTGACCTTGGGAAAGCCTCCCAGGGAGGCAAGAGGCAACTGGAGCTCACCTAGGGGACACAGACACTCTGGCAGCCATTTCTGGAAGCTTGTTCTACCACAAAGACACTGGTACTGGCAAATATCATTTTGCAATCCTTCTAGCTTATTTGTACTGTGACATACCAGCCTGTCGGCACCAGTACTCAGACAACTCAGGACAAGCAGCTGGCCGGGTAGTGACACAGCCTTACCCACCAACAGGTGGGCTGCCTTAAGACCTTTGAACCTCCAGCCATCCCAGAACTAGGCATCCTACACAAGGGAGCTTTGGAACCTCCCCCACACCTTCAGGGCCCTGCAGCCAGCCTTTGATACCCTGCTCTGACTAAAAGCATTCTGGCCTGGAGCATTCCATGGATGGAGGAGCCTAGTGGGCTACAGTCCATGGGGTCACAACAAGATGACTGAGAACACACACACACCCCTGTCTGCCAGCAGGCCAGCAGCAACTCCTCAAACTCCACAGTTCTGGAGCCAGAGATCGCAGGATACTATACATAGAAAATCCTAAAGACACCACCCAAAAAACTACCTGATTTCATCAATAAATTAGGATACAAAATTAGTAGGCACTAATCTGTTGTTTTCTATATACTAACAATGAACTGTGAGAAAGAGAAATTTACCAGTGCAGAAAAATGAATAAAATATCTAAGAGTAAATCTAATCAAGGAGGTAAAAGACCTGTACTTGAAAAACTGGAGAACAGGCAAGTTTGGCCTTGGAGTACAAAGTGAAGCAGGGAGAAAGCTAACAGAATTTTGCCAAAAGAATGCACTGGTCATAGAAAACACCCTTTTCCAACAATGCAAGAGACGACACTACACATGGACATCACCAGATGGATAATACTGAAATCAGATTGATTATATTCTTTGCAGCCTAAAATGGAGAAGCTCTATACAGTCAGCAGAAAGAAGACAGGGAGCTGACTGTGTCTCAGATCATGAAGTCCTTACTGCAAATTTCAGAATTAAATTGAAGAAAGTGGGGAAAACCACTAGACTATTCAGGTATGACCTAAATCAAATCCCTTAACATTACACAGTGGAAGTGAGAAATAGATTTGAGGGATTAGACCTGATAAACTTAGTGCCTGAAGAACTATGGATGGAGGTCCATTACATTGTACAGGAGGCTGTGATCAAAATCAACCCAAGGAAAAGAAATGCAAAAAAGGCAAAATGGTTGTCTGAGGAGGCCTTATAAATAGCTGAGAAAAGAAGAGAAGTGAAAGACGAAGGAGAAATGGAAATATATATCCATTTGAATGCAGAGTTGCAAAGAATAGCAAGGAGAGATAAGAAAGCCATCCTAAGTGAGCAATGCAAAGAAAGGGAGGAAGACAATAGAATGGGAAAGACTAGAGATCTCTTCAAGAAAATCAGAGATACCAAAGGAACATTTCATGTAAGTTCAGTTCAGTTCAGTTGCTCAGTCGTGTCTGACTCTTTGCAACCCTATGGACCACACCATGCCAGGCTTTCCTGTCCATCATCAAGTCTCAGAGATTGCTCAAACTCACGTCCATCGAATTGGTGATTCCATCCAACCATCTCATCCTCGGTTGTTCCCTTCTCCTCCTGCCTTAATCTTTCCCAGTATCAGGGTCTTTTCCGAGGAGTCAGTTCTTCGCATCAGGTGGCCAAAATATTGGAGTTTCAGCTTCAGCATCAGTCCTTCCAATGAATATTCAGGATGGATTTCCTTTTGCATGGACTGGTTTGATCTCCTTACAGTCCAAGCGACTCTCAAGAATCTTCTCCAACACCACAGTTCAAGCATCAATGCTTTGGCACTCAGCTTTTTTAATAGTCCAACTCTCACATCCATACATGACTACTGGATAAACCATAGCTTTGACTAGATGGACATTTGTTGGCAAAGTAATGTCACTGCTTTTTAAACTGCTGTCTAGGTTGCTTATAGCTGTTCTTCCTAGGAGCAAGCATCTGTTAATTTCATGGCTGCAGTCACTATCTGCAGTGATTTTGGAGCCCCCCCAAATAAAGTCTCTCACCGTTTCCATTGTTTCCCCATCTATTTGCCATGAAATGATGGGACCAGATGCCACAATCTTCATTTTCTGAATGTTGAATTTAAGCCAGCTTTTTCACTCTCCTCATTCACTTTCATCAAGAGGCTCTTTAAAGGACAGAAATGGTATGGACCTAAGAGAAGCAGGAAATATTAAGAAGACGTGGAAAGAATACCCAGAACTATACGGAAGAGATTTTAACGACCCAGATAATCATGATGGTGTGATCACTCACCTAGAGCCAGACATCCTGGAATGCGAAGTCAAGAGGGCCTTAGGAAGCATCACTATGAACAGAGCTAGTGGAGGTGATTTAAATCCTAAAAGATGCTGTGAAAGTGCTGCAGTCAATATTCCAGCTAATTTGGAAAACTAAGCAGTGGCCACAGGACTGGAAAAGGTCAGTTTTCATTGTAGTCCCAATGAAAGGCAATGCCAAAGAATGTTCAAACTACCACACTGTTGCTCTCATCTCACATAATTGAAAGTAATGCTGAAAATACTCCAAGCTAGGCTTCAACTCAATAGTATGTGAACCAAGAACTTCCAGATGTTCAAGCTAGATTTAGAAAAGGCAGAGGAACCAGATATCAAATCGCCAGCATCTGTTGGATGATAGAAAAAGCAAGAGAATTCCAGAAAAACATCTACTTCTGCTTCATTGACTATGCTAAACCCTATGACAGCATGGATCACAACAAACTGGAAAATTCTTCAAGAAATGGGAATATCAGACCACCCTACCTGCCTCCTGAGAAATCTGTTTGCAGGTCAAGAAGCAACAGTTAGAACAGAACATGGATCAATGGACTGGTTCAAAATCGGGAAAGGAGTGCGACAAGGCTGTATAATGTCACCCTGCTTATTATAGGGGACTGGAATGCAAAAGTAGGAAGTCAAGAAAAAGCTGGAGTAACAGGCAAATTGGGCCTTGGAATGCAGAATGAAGCTGGGCAAAGACTAATAGAGTTTTGCCAAGAAAATGCACTGGTCATAGCAAACACCCTCTTCCAACAACACAAGAGAAGACTCTACACATGGACATCACCAGATGGTCAACACCAAAATCAGATTATTATATTCTATGCACCCAAAGATGGAGAAGCTCTATACAGTCAACAAAAACAAGACCAGGAACTGACTGTGGCTCAGAGCATGAACTCTTTATTACCAAATTCAGACTCAAATTGAAGAAAGTAGGGAAAACCACTAGACCATTCAGGTATGACCTAAATCAAATCCCTTATGATTATACAGTGGAAGTGAGAAATAGATTTAAGGGCCTAGATCTGATAGATAGAGTGCCTGATGAACTATGGAATGAGGTTCATGACATTGTACAGGAGACAGGGATCAAGACCATCCCCCTGGAAAAGAAATGCAAAAAAGCAAAATGGCTGTCTGGGGAGGCCTTACAAATAGCTGTGAAAAGAAGGGAGTGAAAGGCAAAGGATAAAAGGAAAGATGTAAGTATCTGAATGCAGAATTCCAAAGAATAGCAAGAAGATTAAGAAAGCCTTCTTCAACGATCAATGCAAAGAAATAGAGGAAAACAACAGAATGGGAAAGACTAGCAATCTCTTTAAGAAAATTAGCGATACCAAGGGAACATTTCATGCAAAGATGGGCTCGATAAAGGGAGAAATGGTATGGACCTAACAGAAGCAGAAGATATTAAGAAGAGGTGGCAAGAATACATGGAAGAACTGTACAAAAAAGATCTTCATGACCAGGATAATGACGATGGTGTGATCACCCATCTAGAGCCAGACATCTTGGATTGTGAAGTCAAGTGGGCCTTAGAAAGCATCACTATGAACAAAGCTAGTGGAGGTGATGGCATTCCAGTTGAGCTGTTTCAAATCCTGAAAGATGATGCTGTGAAAGTGCTGCACTCAATATGCCAGCAAATTTGGAAAACTCAGCAGTGGCCACAGGACTGGAAAAGGTCAGTTTTCATTCCAATCCCAAAGAAAGGCAATGCCAAAGAATACTGAAACTACCACAGAATTGCACTCATCTCACATGCTAGTAAAGTAATGCTCAAAATTCTCCAAGCCAGGCTTCAGCAATACGTGAACTGTAAACTCCCTGATGTTCAAGCTGGTTTTAGGAAAGGCAGAGGAACCAGAGATCAAATTGCCAACATCCGCTGGATCATGGAAAAAGCAAGAGAGTTCCAGAAAAACATCTATTTCTGCTTTATTGACTATGCCAAAGCCTTTGACTGTGTGGATCACAAGAAACTGTGGAAAATTCTGAGAGAGATGGGAATACCAGGCCACCTAACCTGCCTCTTGAGAAATCTGTATGCAGGTCAGGAAGCAACAGTGAGAACTGGACATGGAACAACAGACTGGTTCCAAATAGGAAAAGGAGTACGTCAAGGCTGTATATTGTCACCTTGCTTATTTAACTTCTATGCAGAGTACATCATGAGAAACGCTGGACTGGAAGAAACACAAGCTGGAATCAAGATTTCTGGGAGAACTATCAATAACCTCAGATATGCAGATGGCACCACCCTTATGGCAGAAAGCGAAGAGGAACTAAAAAGCCTCTTGATGAAAGTGAAAGAGGAGAGTGAAAAAGTTGGCTTAAAGCTCAACATTCAGAAAACGAAGATCATGGCATCCGGTCCCATTACTTCATGGGAAATAGATGGGGAAACAGTGGAAACTGTGTCAGACATTTTTTTGCGGGGGGGGGGGGCTCCAAAATCACTGCAGATGGTGACTGCAGCCATGAAATTAAAAGACACTTACTCCTTGGAGGAAAAGTTATGACCAACCTAGATAGTATATTCAAAAGCAGAGACATTACTTTGCCGACTAAGGTCCGTCTAGTCAAGGCTATGGTTTTTTCCTGTGGTCATGTATGGATGTGAGAGTTGGACTCTGAAGAAGGCTGAGCGCCGAAGAATTGATGCTTTTGAACTGTGGTGTTGGAGAAGACTCTTGAGAGTCCCTTGGACTGCAAGGAGATCCAACCAGTCCATTCTGAAGGAGATCAGCCCTGGGATTTCTTTGGAAGGACTGATGCTAAAGCTGAAGCTCCAGTACTTTGGCCACCTCATGTGAAGAGTTGACTCATTGGAAAAGACTGATGCTGGGAGGGATTGGGGGCAGGAAGAGAAGGGGACGACCGAGGATGAGATGGCTGGATGGCCTCACTGACTCGATGGACGTGAGTCTTCCGGGAAATGGTGATGGACAGGGAGGCCTGGCATGCTGCAATTCATGGGGTCGCAAAGAGTTGGACATGACTGAGCGACTGAAATGAACTGAACTGAACTGAACTGAGTACATCATGTGAAATGCCAGGCTGGATGAAGCACAAGCTGGAATCTAAACTGCTGGGGGAAATATCAATAACCTCTGATATGCACATGATACCATCCTTATGGCAGGAAAAGATGAGGAACTAAAGACCCTCTTGATGAAAGTGAAAGAGCAGAGTGAAAAAGCTGGCTTCAAACTAAACATTCAAAAAATGAAGATTATGGCATCTGGTCCCATCAACTCATTTCAGTTCAGTTGCTCAGTCGTGTCTGACTCTTTTCGATCCCATCAACTGCGGCACGCCAGGCTTTCCTGTCCATCACCAACGCCTGGTTCTTGCTCAGTCTTGTGTCCATCGAGTTGGTGATGTCATCCAACCATCTCATCCTCTGTCATTCCCTTCTTCTCCTGCCTTCAATCTGTTCCAGCTGATATCAGGGTCTTTTCCTATCCCATCACTCCATGGCAAAGAGATGGGGAAGCAATGGAAATAGTGACAGACTATTTTCTTGGACTCCTAAATCACCGAAGATGGTGATTGCTACCATGAAATTGAAAGACTCTTGCTCTTTGGAAGAAAAACTATGACAAACGTAGACAGCATATTAAAAAGCAGAGGTGTTACTTTGCCAACAAAGGTCTGAAAGCTATGGTTTTCCAGTAGCCATGTATTGACATGAGAGTTGGACCACAAAGAAAGCTAAGTGCCAAAGATTTGATGCTTTTTAACTGTGGTGTTGGAGAAGACTTTTGAGAGTTCCTGCAAGGAGATCAAACCAGGCAATCCTAAAGGAAATCAACCCTGAATATTCACTGGAAGTATTGATGCTGAAGCTGAAGCTCCAGTACTTTGGTCACCTGATGCACAAACTGACTCACTTAGAAGTAACCTGATGGTAGGAAAGACTGCAGGAGGAGAAGGGGACGACAGAGGATGAGATACTTGGATGGCATCACTGACTCAATGGACATGAATTTGAGGAAGCTCCGGAAGTTGGTGATGGACAGAGAAGTCTGGAGTGCTGCAGTCTATGGGGTCATATAGAGTGGGACACAACTGAGTGGCTGAACTGAAGTGAAGTGATCTTGGAAAAGTATAAGACACTGATTGAAGAAACTGATGATGACAGGAACAGATGGAAAGATATACTGTGCTCCTGAATTGAAAGAATTAATATCATAAAATGACCAGACTGCCTAGGACAATCTAGAGATTTTCTCAGTATAATCCATACCAAATTACCAATGGCATTTTTCACAAATCTGAACAAATAATTGTTCATCTACCTTTGTAAACAAAAAGACCTCATGCTGACCTATATACATCCAAGACCCACAGCTATAAAATAAAAAAATAGGGAATTCCCTGGTAGTCCAGGGTCCAGTGGTTAACTCTCACTGCTTTCACTACTGTGGGACAGGGTCTGCTCCCTGGTCTGGGAACTTAAGATCCCACAAGCTGTGTGGTGTGAACAAAAAACTCCCACAAAATACAAGAAAAAATAGATATAAAATTTTAAATATATTTTAAGGGAAAAAATAAAATATACAAATACATTTACATTTTATTTTTTTAAGTTCTTACATATATTTTAATTATTTATTTATTTAATTTTTGTTGTTGTTACTCCTCTGGGTTTATTCTTTTTTTCTTTTTTTGCCATACATCAACATGAATCCACCACAGGTATACACGTGTTCCCCATCCTGAACCCCTCTTCTTCCTCCCTCCCTGTACCATCCCTCTGAGCTATCCCAGTGCACCAGCCCCAAGCATCCAGTATCATGCATTGAACCTGGACTGGCGATTCATTTCTATTATACATGTTCCAATGCCATTCTTCCAAATCATCCCACCCTCTCCCTCTCCCACAGAGTCCAAAAGCCTTTTCTATACATCTGTGTTACATTTTAAAATGTTAAGACATTAAATTTTAAAAATGTTTTGGCAGTGGCACAGATTTTCATTCAAATCTTGGCTGTGGAGTCAGATGGCCCTTACATCAAATTCTTGCTTAACTGTAAACATAGGTAGGTCATTTCAGCATTTTGTAACCTTAGCTTGTTAATCTGTCAAATGGGGTATCAAATGACAAAAACAGTACAATTTAGTAACTAATGCAGTGTCCTTTATTTGAGGGAAAATAACCCATGAGTTAGGGGTGCCCAGTGCCTCACAAGCAGTGGAACACTCTTCCGGAGGGATTTCAGCAAGAATGGGTGTTATCGAGCATTAGGAGAGGCAATGTAGAAATAGGGCATGATTGGCTAGGAGGTCAAGGATTTCCTGATAAGGCTAATAGGTCTATTTTCTAGTGTAAGATAAGCTAGCTAAAGTTGAGTTGGAGGACTGATTAATGTATGTTAGGTTTCCTAGACAGTGAGGTGTTTCCTGTGAGTGTGGGCTGACATAGGTTTTGTTTGCATGTGGGCCACTTGGGCTGCCTCCATTTTGTGAGTCCCAATATGCAAATTTCCTTTATCAGAAGGAAATGGTACCTGTCTCTTCTTTCAGACTTGTTATGAGGACAAAATAGCCATAAATATCCCTATTACTTTAAAGCTATAGGAATAAATGATATTAACAAAAAAAAAGCTATAGGAATTTATTTTTATTAGATCATCAGCACTTAGCCAAACTATGGTCTTGAAGGCTACAAGTTAGTCAACCTGCCCTCTCTCTGAATCCCAGTTTACATCTGCAAGAAAGTTGACTAACTGTGGCCCATCCATGACAGTCGGGTTATGGTCTGAACAGTCATCATTCACTTGCATTAACTCTTATTGACCTGTCTCTCTCCCACAATCTTTGATCTGTATCCTTGCCAGTGTCTCTCAGACACTGCCTCTCATTTGGGAATCTGCTCCATGTTCAGTTCTAAGCCATTGCCTTCAAGTTTTTTCATATACCTGGTTACTCATCTGTCTCTAGCTGAGACAATATTTTTAGATATCTGTCAATCTTCACGTAACTCCCTGATTGCACTCTTGTTTTGAGTCAAAGCAGATTCCCCAACTAGACTCACAAAGCTCCTTCTGGACTTTAGCTTCCAATCAAGATGGAGCAATCTGGGCCAGATTTACACTCCCACATGATACAATGAAAAAAATATTGCAACAGTATTCTCAAGATATCTGAAAACAAAGAACAGTGATTCTGAGTTGGGAAACAAGGACAAGACTGCAATGTCCTAGCTTACTACCTTGAGAAACTTTCCAGGTGGCAGTGCACA
Organism: Capra hircus; assembly: GCF_001704415.2. NCBI lineage: Eukaryota > Metazoa > Chordata > Mammalia > Artiodactyla > Bovidae > Capra > Capra hircus. Next base: position 6,996,573 of record NW_017189517.1, read on the forward strand.
AAGGGAACCCAGGTATAGTCAGGCAGAGTTTCTGTGGATTTATAATATATGTAGAAGCATGCTATCTGGCAAGCACAGAAAAAGGCCAGGAGAGGAAAAATCAAAGTATGCTGTTGCATGATTCTTATACTCTATGTGAAGCAGTATAATATCAGTTATAAGTAGAAGGTGATAAGTTAAAGTGTGCCCTATAAATCCTGAGACAACCCCTGAAACAGTGGAACAAAGGGTTATAGGTAATAAGCTAACAGAGGAGATAAACTATAATCATACGAAATACTCAGTTAATCCAAAATAAGCCAGAAAATGATGAAAAAGACAAAAAAAGTACAAATGGGAAAATAAAAAGTCTAAGAAAAGATGATACAATTAGACTTAACCATACCAGTGATCACATTAAATTAAAATGGCCTAAATGCCTCAATTAAAGGCAGAGATTGTCATATTGGATTGAAAAGAAAAGCAAGGCCCAGTTGCATTGTGCACACAAGAAACCAACTTTAATTATAATGACAACCACAAATAGATTGAAAGTATAACAGTGGAATAAAATATGCCATGATAACACTAGTCAAATGAAAGCTGGGATGCTTATATTAACATCAAAGTAGATTTCAAAGCAAATAATTGTACTACAGTTAAATATAGTTGTTTTGTTATAATAAAAGGGCCAATTTATCAAGAGGAAATAATAATCTAAACATTTATGTGCTGAAAAACACAGCTCTAAAATGTATGTGGAAACACCAAAGGAATGGCAAGGAGAAATAAATTGATGGTGGGAAATTTCAACACTTATCTCTTGGTTATTAATATTGATGGAACAGTTGGGTGGAAAATCTGGAAGCATGTAGGAGAAGAGTGGTATGAACCAATTTGGGCTTCCCTGGTGGCTCAGTAGTAAAGAATCTGCCTGCTAATGCAGGAGACTCGGGTTTGATCCCTAGGTCATGAAGGTCCTGTAGAGAAGGAAACGGCAACCCACTCCAGTATTCTTGCCCAGGAAATCCCATGGACAGAGGAGGCTGGTGGGTAACAGGTCATGGGGTCACAAAAAAATTCGGACATGATTCAGAGACTAAACAACGTCAACAACAAATGAACCAATTTGACCTAATTGGCATGAAAATGAAGACACAGCATAACAGAATTAGTGGGATGCTCTTAAAGCAGGGCTTGGGGGAAATTTATAGCACTAAATGCCTAAGTTTGAAAAGGAGAATGATCTCAAGTTAGTAACCTCTGCTCCCATCTTAAGAAACTAGAAAAAGAAGAAATTAAACTCAGCACAGGGAGAGGAAACAAAATGATAAAGATTGGAGCAGACATAAGTGAAAAACCAAAAAAAGAGACAAAAAGTCAATGAAACCAAATGCTGCTGGTGAAGATCAATAAAACAGATAGACCTCTAGCCAGACTTATCAAGAAAAAGGAGAGAAGACACAACTGACACAAATGGATGCGCAAAATCATATCACTATAAATTCCACAGATACTAAAAAGACAATAAATAAATAGTATAAACAAATGGGAATTCCCTGTTGGTCCAGTGGTTAGGACTCAGTGCTTTCACTGTTCCATCCCTGACTGGGGAACTAAGATCCCACAAGCCACACTGCAGGGTCAAAACAACGTATATACAAATGTTGTTGTTCAGTCACTCAGTAGTGTCTGACTGCGATCCCATGGACAGCAGCACACCAGGCTTCCCTGTCCTTCACCATCTCTTGGAGCTTGCTCAAACTCACTTGCATGGAGTCGGTGATGCCAACCCAGCATCTCATCCTCTGTCATCCCCTTCTCCTCCTGCCTTTGATCTTTCCCAGCATCAGGGTCTTTTCTGATGTATTAGTTCTTCGCATCAGGTAGCCAAAGTATTGGAGCTTCAGCTTCAGCATCAGTCTTTACAATGAATATTCAGGACTGATTTCCTTTAGGATGGACTAGTTGGATCCTTGCAGTCCTAGGGATGCTCAAGAATCTTCACCAACACCACAATTCAAAACCATCAATTCTCTGGCACTCAGCCTTCTTTATGGTCCAACTCTCTCATCCATACCTGACTACTGGAAAAGCCAAAACAAAGATGGACTTTTGTTGGCAAAGTTATCTCTTCTTTTTAATATGCTGTCTAAATTGGTCATAGCTTTTCTTCCAAGGAGTAAATGTCTTTTATTTCATGGCTGCTGTCACCATCTGCAGTGATTTTGGAGCCCAGGAAAATAAAGTCTATCACTGTTTGTATGCCCATATATTTGACAACTTAGGAAAACAAAAATGACCAAAGGTTATTAGATTGAAACCTTCAAGAAGTTAACTAACATTTCTCCTCCTGGGTCTTGGTTTCTTTGTCTGTAAAATTTTAGGATTGTTGTAAGGAATAAATACATGTGAAGGTCTTAGCTGTGACTATATTTATTTTCCTCCCCCTCAACATCTGGAATTCAGACTTGCACAGCAAATGAAGATCTGAATGGGACTGGGAAGACACCAGGTGATCCACAATCATCTACTTAGGAACTCGTCGATTTGGTAAACTATATCTCTTTGAACTCTGATCTTGTTTAATCTTAACTTTTGATTGATTTATTTAGCCTCGCTATGCAGCTTTTGGGATCTTAATTCCCTTAATTCCCTGACTAGGAATGGAAGCCCTGTTCCCTGACGTGTAAGTGTGAACATTATTTAAAAAGAACATTATTTAAAAAATGTTCTTGCTCACTAGAGAGTACTTACCAGTGCCTTGTGCATTAAAAGTCTGACTAATCACTCTCAATACCTTGTGTGATAAAAGGGTTTGTCCTTTAAATAACTGGAAATTTCAACAATTAAGAGTACCCAAGGGAAAATAGTTTTAAAAACATCCTGTGTACATTCCTAGAATTTCAAGTGGTAATTAAAATTCACTCAAAACATTTTGCTAACCTATGACTCAGTGTAATTTAAGATACTTCTTAATCAAATGATCCAGTGTGTGGGTTTGTTTACCTTCTGTGTACCGTTTTTCAACTGTGGCTCCTCAGCGGAACCACAGAACGCTGAAAATAGTGGAGTGATTATTTTGTGGAGTGATTATTTTCTCAAATTCTCCCAAGAAGAAATGACTAGTACCATTCTAGATGCATAGGAGGAAATTTAATTCACTATATGAGGTGGATGTCTTTGAGAATCAAGGCTGAATTTCCCTGTAGAACTGCAGTTCAAAAATGCTGGTTTATGGAAATAAGACACCATCTACATACCTCACAGGGATGCTTTGAACATTATCTAGATAAAATATATTGAACTCTCCTGAGAAGCAAACTTAATACTATATTCTAAAGTAATGCTGAGTTTCTGATTCATTATGATTAGAATGAAACTTTAAAAATGTTAATTTTTTTAAAAATAAAGAATCTATATTCTCTGCTTTAAAAATTGCCATTTCATACAGTTTCTTTTTTAAAAAAAAAACCAGTAGTCATGTATGGATGTGAGAGTTGGACCATGGAGAAGGCTGAGCACTGAAGAATTGATGCTTTTAAATTGTGATGCTGGAGAAAACTCTTGAGAGTTCCTTGGACTGCAAGGAGATCAAGCCAGTCAATCCCAAAGGAAATCAACCCTGAATATTCATTGGAAGGACTGATGCTGAAGCTGAAGCTCCAATACTTTGGCCACCTAATGTGAAGGGCTGACTCATTGGAAAAGACCCCAATGTGGGAAAGATTGAGGGCAGGAGAAGAGGGTGGCAGAGGATGAGATGGTTGAATGGCATCACTGACTCAATGGACATGAGTTTGAGCAAACTCTGGGAGATGGTGAAGAACAGGGAAGTCTGGTGTACTGCAGTCCATGAGGTCGCAAAGAGTCAGACATGACTGAGCAACTGAACAACAACATTTTAAAAACTGGAAAAGCAAATATATTGCTCAGAAACATACCACTTAGAGATTGTCAAATTAACTTTTACCATTCATATCCACCCCGGTTTTTAAAAAATCATTTTTATATGCTTTTAATATTTATAAGTGATGTTCTAGAAATTTGAAAATAAAGAATAGCTTTCCCTTTAACATTAATCAGCACAGAGAATATTGAAGTTCAAAGGGATTTTGAGGGAAAACAGACCCAGAGATTGGAAATGAGTTTTGATTAAGGCAGGGCCAGCGCTGACACTGCACGCTTCTGCTGCATGGTCTAGAGAGCTTTTCTCTTCCTCCTCTGTGCTGCCCATCATTGGAGCTCTGCTAATTTCGGTGTTTAATAGAATACTTTTGTCCTTAAAATGTCCTTCCCTTTTCCTGCCAACTATGCTTAAGAGAAATTGGCTAGAAAATAGGGGGAGAAAGGATTTGGTTAACACATTAATGTCATCCATTCATTCAAAGTAGCTTTTGAGAACCTGGTTAGTTATATTTTTTTGTGGCTCAAGTTTTTGTTGTTGTTACTAGTATTAGAAAAGTGAATCCGCAGGTCAAACAGGGTACTAGTGAATGAAATAGTCCTAATTGCTCTCTAACATATTTTTAATTTAATGTTGAACAAAGGCCAGTTACCCTACATGCAAATCAATAAACAAACAACCAAAGGTGATTGTCAGGCAATGAAAAACACTGGAAGTTGATTGCTGCCTGCCTGGTTTCTTAACCACAGACTAATGCAATTTGAGATAACCTTGAAGCTTTGCACAAGCCTTATTGAGATAGCTATTTTGAAATAGTTTCAAGTGGCCTGTAAATGATTTCAGGTAGCCTGTAAATAATGTCAAACATCTCAAAGTGCTTTTCCAAATTCTGACGATGTTTAGCAAGAATTGAAGAAATACATTGATGGATAATAGAGAAATCAGGGAGGACTAGAACTGGGTGGTTTAAAGGCACCTTGAAGGTTTTCTTGCCAAAAAGCGCTTTCCCATCACATGTCAAGTGCCTGAAATTCTTTCATTATAGACTGGAGCCAAATGACTAAATGACTGTCTTAGTGGGGATTCGTTTTGGGAGCCTAGGTGAGGGGACTGAGAAGGAGCAGGTGGTTTCACTAGGTGGTCTCTTGAGGTCTGATCCAGGTCCGTGGAGACAAAAGTGTATAGGCTTTTGTCTAGAGTTTATTTTCCTTCTAAATGCAGTTAACTTCTAAAATAAGTCACTTTTTTTCCCCAATAGTGGTTCACTTGGTTTAATCCATCTCAAAGTGCCTATATAAAAACTCTATGCCTTATCACAACATTGTTAATCAGCTATACTCCAATACAAAATAAAAAGTTAAAAAAATTAAAAAAAGTTAAAAAAAATTAAAAAAAGTTAAAAAACTGTTCAAATGTACTGCTCCATTAGTTCAGTTTTTTTATTTTGATTTGAGTTTGCTTTCAAGTGAGATCTTACTATTTCAAAATGAACATATTTTAGTAAAAGAAAATAATTTCATCCCTATCTGAATGACACATATCTCAAAAGACTTAAATTGTACTCCTGAATCCTCAAAGCATCAGAACAAAATCTATCCTTATAGCAATGCTAACAATGTCCTAAGCTTCAACTACAATAGAGAGAACATATCAACATCACAGCTATAGGGTTAGGATGTGACCTGTGGTCCTTTGTATCAATGTTTGAATAGTATATGTCCTTCCTTATCTGTCTTCACCTAGCTTTGGTGTTTTCTTAAAATATGAAAGGAATGGATTTTAAGTGATCCATTTAAAAATAAAATGAATTACAGGGGGGAAGGGATAGTTAGGCGGTTTGGGATAGACATGTACACACTGCTATATTTAAAATGGATAACCAAAAAGGACCTACCGTATAGCACAAGGAACTCTGCTCAATGCTATGTGGCAGCCTGGATGGAAAGGGATTTTGGGGGAGAATTTGTTGTTCAGTCGCTCAGTCATGTCTGATTCTTTGCAAACCCATGGACTGCAGCACGCCAGGCTTGCCTGTCCTTCACTATCTCCCAGAGCTTGCTCAAACTCTTGTCCATTGAGTCGGTGATGCCATCCAACCATTTCGTCCTCTGTCATCCATCCCCGTCACCTCCTGCTTTCAGTCTTTCCCAGCATCAGGATCTTTTCTAATGAGTCGGCTCTTTGCCTCAGGAGGCCAAAATATTGGAGTTTCAGCTTCAGCATCAGTCCTTCCAATGAATATTCAGGACTCATTTCCTTTAGGATTGACTGATTTGATCCTTGGAGTCCAAGGTACTCTCAGGAGTCTTCTCCGACACCACAGTTCAAAACATCAATTCTTTGGTGTTTAGCCTTCTCTATGGTCCAACTCTCACATCCATACATGACTATTGGAAAAACCATAGCTTTGATTAGATGGACCTTTGTTGGCAAAGTAATGTCTCTGCTTTGTAACACGCTATGTATGTATGGCTGAGTTCCTCTACTGTTCTCTTGAAACTATCACAACATTGTTAATCAGCTATACCCAATACAAAACAAAAAGTTTTTTTTTAATTTTTAAAAATATAATGAGTTACAGACTAAATATATTCAAATGTCTGCCAGTGCAGATAGACTAGTAGTGCGGACAAGTAGATTGAACCACTTTAAGAAGAACGAAATATAAGAATAGTGAATGTGTCAATGAGGGGCTTTCAGTAGTTGAAATTTGTAAACCCTTACCAAGATGCTGTATTAGGACAACAGCATTGTGGTTTTATGTTTCTTTTCTGCTTTCCAAGCTTTCTTTTAATGCTCTTATAATGTTTTTGTTAGTAACTATGTTTGTATATGTGTATGTATATATGTACACCCTACCTTGATTCATAAGAATCTAGTGATACTATTTTTACAAATTACAGTTTTAAAAGTTGTCAGTAGGAAGGCATTATGATGCAGTTGAATGAAGACTAGTTTGAGAAATCTGGGGATCCAGATTTTGACCTCATTTCTGCCACTATGTTCAAGTGATATCCGGCCTTGGATTTCCCATAGGTAAAATGAAGAGGGTGGACAAGATGGTCTCTAAGGTCCTTTTTCAGCCATCAGTCCTTTGACTCTTTTTGGTCAACATGTGTTTAATGATTATTTAATTCAAGCTCAAAATACTTCAGATTTTAAAAGGTCCATTTAAGTTTAAAGTCTATATCTACCAGAATTTTTGTTTGTTTGACTTAGAGCAGAAAAATAAACCCTATTTTTCTTGTGACCAGTGCAGCCATCCTAAAGCAGCTCTAATAGCAGGCAAAAACGATAGTGGAAGGGCAACACTTGATAGGGCCTTTTGTTTATTCCACAGCCCCACTGAAAATGGTAACACTGCAGAAATAGACCAGCAAAGAGGGAAAAGAGAACCTGTGTATAAACATCAGCAAGCTCATAGAAGTAAGAAGAGAAAAACGGATCTGGGCATCAGATGAAATGAAAGCTGCCTTCTTTGTTAATAGTATTAAAGAGGGTGTGGGCTTTCAGTCCCAGTGCTGACATTAAGAAACTGTGCTATCTGGGTTTAACTGCAGGAAGGTAGAAATCTTTTCATTTAAGGATAATGATATTAAGGTTGGTACTCTGAAGTCAAATTCTAAAATTCAGGTGTATAAAATGACAAAATATGCTTCTGTGATCTAAGTATTATGGTCATGTTTGATCTCATCTTCCCTGGTGGCTCAGACGGTAAAGCGTCTGCCTAAAATGCAGGAGATCCGGGTTCAATTCCTGGGTCTGGAAGATCTCCTGCAGAAGGAAATGGCAACTCACTCCAGTATTCTTGCCTGGAAAATCCCATGGATGGAGGAGCCTGGCAGGGTACACTTCATAGAGCTATTTCACTTTCACTTGAACTCATCTATGGACAAAATGGGTCCATATTTTATTGGCATTTTTCATTGTAAGTGCCTTTAACATATAAGGTCAGTTTTTAAAAAAAATTTTATTGAAGTATAGTTGATTTACAGTGCTGTACTAATTTCTTCTGTGCAGCAAAGTAACTCAGTAACAGACATATATATATATTCTTTTTCATTATAGTTTGTCATAGGATATTGAATATAGTTCCCTTTCCTATACAGTAGGACCTTGTTTATTTATTCGATGCATAATAGTTTACATCTGCTAATCCCAAATTCCCAATCCTTTCCTCCCCCACCCACCCTCCCTCTTGGCAACCACAAGTCTGTTTCTGCCTGTGAGTTTTTGTTTTGTAGATAAGTTAATTTGTGTCGTATTTTAAATTCCACATATAAGTGATATCATATAGTATTTGCCTTTATCCTGACTTACTTTGCTTAATATGATAATCTCTGGGTCCATCCATGTTGTTGTAATAGGCATTATTTTATGGTTGAGAAATATTCCATTATCTATCTATCTATATGGGCTTCCATGGTGATTCAGACAGTAAAGAATCTGCCTGCAATGCAGGAGACCCAGGTTCAATCTCTGGGTCGGGAAGGTCCCCTGGAGAAGGGCATGGCAACCCAGTCCAGTATTCTTGCTTTGAGAATCCCATAGACCCTGGTGGGCTGCAGTTCAAGGGATTGCAAAGAGTCAGACACAACTGAGTGACTAACACATACACGCAAATAGTTATGTACCACATTTTCTTTATCTATTCCTCTGTCAATGGACATTTAGGATGTTTCCATGTCTTGGCCATTGTAGATAGTGCTGCTTTGAACATATGGGTGCATGTATGTTTTTGAATTAGAGTTTTGTCTGGGTACATGCCCAGGAGTGGGATTGCCAGATCATAGCAACTCTATTTTTAGTTTTTTGAGTATGAACCTCTGTGGTGTTCTCCATAGTGGCTGCACCAATTTACATCCCCACCAACAGTGTAAGAAGCTTCCCTTTTCTACACGATAAGGTCAGTTGTTTTTAACTTTTTATTTTTATATTATTTTGAACTTAAAGAAGGATTGCAATAATAGTAAAAGAATTCCCTTGTACATTTCCCTAAGATTCACCAGTTATCTATGTTTTTTCCTCTGTGTTAGTCCAGATCCTCTGAAAAGCAGATGCCAATAAAGGATTAAGTGCACAAGAACTGTATTCAAGGAAATGCCTGTCTCAGAGGAAGTGAGGGAGCTGGGAGAGTTTGAGGGTGCTGTCAGACCACAATGCGATCCTGACTCTGGATGAAAGAGATAAAGAATAAGGCTCGGGGGGAAGTATTGTGGATTGCCATCTCATCTGAAGAGTTCCCTGTCCTCAGTCCTCAGCGGGTCTTTTGTGCCAAAGTTCGGTGACAAGGAATCCTGCATCTTCTGAGATGTGGCCTTGGCACAAACAGTCTCCCATAGATTTCAGAAAACAGCTCCCGAGGCCCTTGGTCACTTCTGCTCCCTGTAGTAGGGGGTCTGTGAGGTGTTTTCTTATGATTGCCACCATCTACCCCTTGGGTTTCAATTTACTTTTCCATGTGCCTCTACATGTGATCCTCTGGTACTTTTCCTTCCAGGCCCCTGACAGATGGCCAGCCATTGAGTACTGCCCAATAAATTGTACACAGTTTCACCTCAGGCCACTTCTCCCTCTAGGCTAGTTGGTTAACGAAACACACTGCTTGGTGAGATATACTCCCTATTGTAGGCAATCTGTGAAGCACAGTGCCTTTATTATTCTGCCTCTTTGCTATGATCCATCTGAAAGTAGCAAAGACATCATGTCCATTTACACCTAAATACTCTAGGAAAAAAGACATTCTATACATAACCACAGTATGATTATCAAAACCAGAAACTGTAGCATTAAAATAATAATATTATCTAAACCACAATGACAATGGCACCCCACTCCAGCACTCTTGCCTGGAAAATGCCATGGACGAAGGAGCCTGGTAGGCTGCAGTCCATGGGGTCGCTAAGAGTCGGACACGACTGAGTGACTTCACTTTCACTTTTCACTTCCATGCATTGGAGAAGGAAATGGCAACCTGCTCCAGTTTTCTTGCCTGGAGAATCCCAGGAACGGTGGAGCCTGATGGGCTGCCGTCTATGGGATCGCACAGAGTCGGACATGACTGAAGCAACTTAGCAGCAGCAAATCACAGTTTACATTCAGGTTGAACAACTGATCCAGTTCTTCAGAGCTTCTTTTTCCTGGGTCCTGGATCCAATCTAGGATATGCATTGAATTTAGTTACCATGTTTCTTTAATCTCTTTTAATCTGGAATAGTTCTTCAGTTTCCTTTTGTCTTTTTTTGAATACTATAGGCCAATCATTTTGTACATTGCCTCTAAATGCTTTTTTGTTGTTGTTGTTATTTCCAAATGGTTGGATCCTTGGGCTTGTCCTTAGTTGTGTCTGACTCTTTGTGACCCTATGGACTGTAGCCCACCAGGCTCCTCTATCCATGGAATTCTCCAGGCAAGAATACTGGAGTGGGTTGCCATTCCCTTCTCCAGGGGAATCTTCCCAACACAAGAATCGAACCCAGGTCTCCCACATTGCAGGCAGATTCTTTACATCTGAGCTACCAGGGAAGACCTTCCAAATGATTAGATCAACAAGAATAACAAAAGAATAATAAAAGTGTGACTGTATCCTTCTTTGTTTTTCATATCAGGGGGTACATGATGCCAGACCATCTCAGTATTGCTGCTGTTAACTTTGCTCACTTAGTGTAGGTAGTGTTATGGTCTGAATGTTTGTGCTCCCTCCAAATTCATATGTAAAAATTCTGAACCCTGAAGTGATGATATTAAGAAGTGAGGCCTTTAGAAAGCGATTAGGTCATGAAGGTAAAGCCCTCATGTTTGGAATTAGTGCCCTTTTAAAAGAGGCCCTAGAGAATTCCTTCCACCATGTAAACTGACAGTAAAAAGGCCGCCTGTGAGCAAGCAGGTCTTCAGTTCAGTTCAGTTCAGTTGCTCAGTCATGTCCGACTCTTTGCAACACCATGGACTGCAGCATGCCAGGCCTCCCTGTCCATCACCAACTCCCAGAGTTTACCCAAACTCATGTCCATTGAGTCGGTGATACCATAAAACCATCTCATCCTCTATTGTCCCCTTCTCCTCTTCCCCTCAATCTTTCCCAGCATCAGGGTCTTTTCAAATAAGTCAGCTCTTCACATCAGATGGCCAAATATCGGAGCGTCAGCTTCTGCATCAGTCGTTCCAATGAATATTCAGGACTGATCTCCTTTAGGATGGACGGTTGGATCTCCTTGCAGTCCAAGGGACTCTCAAGAGTCTTCTCCAACACCACAGTTTAAAAGCATCAATTCTTCGGTGCACAGCTTTCTTCACAGTCCAACTCTCACATCCATACATGACCACTGGAAAAACCATAGCCTTGACTAGATGGACCTTTGTTGGCAAAGTAATGCCTCTGCTTTTTAATATGTTGTTTAGATTGGTCATGACTTTCCTTCCAAAGAGCAAGCGTCTTTTGATTTCATGGCTGCAATCACCATCTGCAATGATTCTGGAACCCCCCAAGATAAAGTCAGCCACTATTTCCACTGTTTCCCCATCCAGACACAAAATCTGCTAGAGCTGTGATCTCAGACTTTTGAGTCCTCAGAACTGTGAGAAATAAATGTTTACTGTTTATAAACTACCCAGTCTATGGTATTTTGTTCTAGCAGCCCAAATAGACAAAGACAAGTAGTAACCACCAGTTTCCTTTAGTGTAAAGTTGCTATTTCCCCTTTGTAATTAATAAGTCATTGTGGGTAAGTGCTTTGATGTTACATACATATTCTCCTCATTAAATTTCACCCACTAGTTCTACCAGCCATCAGTGATTTTTTAACTTCATGATTCTTTCTAGATTTATTAGGTTGCATTTTACTTTAAGGAAGGAAAGCTCTCAACTAATAATTAACTAGATAATTTTTTAATATCAGTATGGACTCATGAGTTCTTATTTAATGCATTGTTCTTTTTAAATTGAAGTGTAGTTGATTTACAGTGTTGATTACTGCTTACAGCAAAGTGATTCAGTTATACATATATATATACTATATATGTTATTATAATATATTTTTATTATAATATTAACAAAAATGTTAATGTTATAATATATTCTTTATATATTATATAAAATATATATTATGTTATTAAACTATATTCTTTTCTGTATGGTTTATCATAGGATATTGAATATAGTTCTCTGTGCTATATAATAAGATATTTAATGCATTGTGGTATATTGCTTTCATTATCTATTTTGATGAACAAATTATTGCACGTTTCACCTTTGGGGGCCCACTGGCTTCTTTGTTCTTTTGTGATGTTCATGTCATTTGTTTGCACTTCTTTATTTTCTGACACCACAAGATGCCTAGGGGAAAGCATTGTTGCTTTTCTTAACAAATCTTGTAGATTTAGTTGTCTCTTTAAACAATGTGTGTGTGTGTATTTCTTTAATAAAAATAAAACTAATTTTTAAAAGATGTTCCTTTTCCAAATAAATCCTTCAATTGCAGTACTCTCCTAAACCTCATGTCGTCATGGAGGCCATGGGGCAGGCCTGGCTCCTGTGAGAGCTCATTGCCTTTGTGGGTGGGCCATGGCTTCTTTTTTTCCTACTCACTACTTTCATAGTACTTAGTGTTCCTGAACAAAAAGGTATAAATGATGTTCAACCTCACTAGTAATGGGAGAAATGCAAATGAACACAATAGTGGGTTGGAATAGGAAACGGAACAGAGTAGTGGTTAAAGGCGTGGGCATTGGAACTAGACTGCTTCTGTCTGAATACAAGCTTTATATCTTGCTAGCTGTGTGGCCTTGGGCAAGTTACTTAACTTTTCTTAGGTTCAATTTCTTCATTCTTAGAAAGGAGTATAACATCTGTGGCAGATTCATGCTGATGTACAGCAAAACCAATACAATATTGTAAAGTAATTAGCCTCCAATTAAAATGAATAAATTTATATTTTAAAAATTTAAAAAAGAAAGGAGTATAACAGTATTCCCTTCCTATGGTTGTTGTAATGACACAATGATTTAATACATGAAAAGTGCTTAGAATAGAGCAAGTGCTTTGGAGAGTGATTTGGCAAAATCTAGTAAACTTGAAAATGCATATATCCTATGACCCAGAAATTCTGGATATTGAAATTGTACTAGACAGGTACAATTCCTAATCACCTCTCTAGAGAAACTCTCAGACATGGGCACAAAGACATATGTATGAAAGCATTTTCTTCAATACTCTTTGTAACTACAAAATAGAAACTAAAATTAAAAAGTAAAAACAATCTAATTGTGGAATGTATAAATAAGCTATGATTTATTCACATAGTGGAAAACTATATAGTTGTTAAAATGAACTAGAGCAGCTACCAGGGAAACATCAATCAACAGGAATAAATTTAAAAACAATGTTGTATGGAAAAATGAGATTAAAAGGGTAAATATGCACTGTGCAATAAAAATTTTAAGAATACATGAAACAATATAGTGCTTATATTTGTATGTATGAAAAGTACAAAAATATGGACAAAAATGATGCATGGCAATGTAGAACTGGTTACTCAAGGAGAGATATGAGTAAAGAAGTGATGGGTTGTATGAATTTTTGCTGTATTTCTATTAAATAATGCATTATTTTTTAGAGAAAAAGAGCCAAAGGAAATAAGGCAAAACAGTAACATCCAGTTAATTCGGTAGTGTGATTATAGGTGGATTATTTTGTCATTTTCTGTATTTTTCTATATGTCTGAAATATAGCTAGTTTGTAAATGTAATGACTATCAAATGTGTTTCTTAAACCAAAATGCATTATATAACTATTAGGATATTATGATTATTCATAGCAATACTACCATTATTCAGTTAATATATGAACATATAGTGAAAAGATAATGTTTAGGGTGTAATGCAGGTAGATAGTTCTAATGTTCTCATTTCCACTTAGGAGTGGATAAGGAAGGATGATTAACAAAAATAAAATGGTCCCAATATGGACAATTCCAGATGATGCTGGAGGAAACCTGGAGAAGACCAAACACACACCAGTACAATTTCCCATCCTTAAAGTCTGGCTCAGCCATCTCTTCCTCTGTGAACCTTCCCATGAAGTCCCCCACCTCACTTTAAACTTGCTTTCCTGTGCTCCTGCAGCATTTCATCACACGTAGTGTTCTTTTGTTTTTTTGAGTTTGTCTCTGACACCGGACTGTGAGACTGAAAGCAAAGAACATTTCTATGTCATCTCTTGCATCTCATGCTGAGAATAACCTTTCTTATCTACACTTGAAGCCTTCGGTCAGGTTCACCTTGTCCGGGAGGCCTTTCCTGACTCACCTCATCTGGCTTAATCCTCCTCCTCTGTGTTTCCATAGTACCCTAGCCAGCTTCTGCCATGGTGTGCATCACTGTGTATTATTATTCTATGTTTATTTTTTCTCTCCATAGAGACTCTGAGCTCCTTGAGGTATCAGGCTCTATGTCCTCAAGTGTCCAGGAAAATGACTAGTTCATAGAAGGATCTCAATAATAGCATATCAAATTGTATTTAGTTAAATCAAGAAAATATACTGATAATGCAATTAAAAGTCTTAATTTATATGTGTGTAGCAAATACCCTAGCTGGATGGAATTGAGGTATAGCTCCAGTCATATAGAGAGATATACAATGTATGGAGTTGAATTGTAACTGTCATTATTAATTTGTTTCTGAGTATAGATGCACTGTAAAAGCACCAGAACCCAGCTGAGAGTCTATACAGAAGAGACACTTTTCAAAATTATCATAGTTAATGGGGGAGAGTAACAATTTTGTGGTGGTCTTTTGTTTATGTTCATTGTTCTCAAGCTATGTCTGATCACCTGTTTAGTGGTAATGTGCAGAATACATTAGCTGGTTAAACTTCTGTTAGCTTTGGAATAATGTTAGCTAATATTTATTGAATACTCACTGAGTTTGAAGAAAGAAAGATACAAAGATATTCTCATTTCATCTTTCCCAAAATATCTCCCAAGTACTATTATCACTTCATGTCAAAGATGAAGAAACTGAGACTCACTGGGGTTAAGTAACCTGCCCAAAGTCAATCAGCACTTAAATCTGGGTAAGCTGATTAACTACTGCACAATTACACTCATCTCACACGCTAGTAAAGTAATGTTCAAAATTCTCCAAGCCAGGCTTCAACAATACGTTTACTATGAAATTCCAGATGTTCAAGCTGGTTTTAGAAAAGACAGAGGAACCAGAGATCAAATTGCCAACATCCTCTGGATCATCGAAAAAGCAAGAGAGTTCCAGAAAAACATCTATTTCTGCTTCATTGACTATGCCAAAGCCTTTGACTGTGTGGATCACAATAAACTGTGGAAAATTCTGAAAGAGATGGAATACCAGATCACCTGACTTGCCTCTTGAAAAATCTGTATGCAGGTCAGGAAGCAACAGTTAGAACTGGACATGGAACAGCAGACTGCTTCCAAATAGGAAAAGGAGTACGTCAAGGCTATATATTGTCACCCTGCTTATTGAACTTATATGCAGAGTACATCATGAGAAATGCTGGGCTGAATGAAGCACAAATTGGAATCAAGATTGCTGGGAGAAGTATTAATAACCACAGATATGCAGATGACACCACCCTTATGGCAAAAGCGAAGAAGAACTAAAGAACCTCTTGATGAAAGTGAAAGAGGAGAGTGGAAAAGTTAGCTTAAAGCTCAACATTCAGAAAACTAAGATCATGGCATCCAGTCCATTACTTCATGGCAAATAGATGGGGAAACAGTCACAGACTTTAATTTTCTGGGTGCCAAGATCACTGCAGATGGTGACTGCAGCCATGAAATCAAAAGATGCTTGCTCCTTGGAAGAAAAGTTATGAACAACCTAGACAGCATAGTAAAAAGCAGAGACATTACTTTGCCAACACATGTCTGTCTAGTCAAGGCTATGGTTTTTCCAGTAGTCAGGTATGGATGTGAGAGTTGGACTATAAAGAAAGCTGAGTGCCAAAGAATGGATACTTTTGAACTGTGGTGTTGGAGAAGACTCTTGAGAGTCCCTTGGGCTGCAAGGAGATCAAACCAATCCATTCTAAAGGAAACCAGTCTTGAATATTCATTGGAAGGGCTGATGCTGAAGCTGAAACTCCAATACTTTGGCCACCTAATGTGAAGAACTGACTCATTTGAAAAGACCCTGATGCTGGGAAAGATTGAGGGCAAGAGGAGAAGGGGACGACAGAGGATGAGATGGTTGGATGGCATCATCAACTCGATGGACACGAGTTTGGGTAAACTCTGGGAGTTGGTGATGGACAGGGAGGCCTGGCATGCTGCAGTCCATGGGGTTGCAAAGAGTCGGACATGACTGAGCAACTGAACTGAACTGAACTGAAGCTGATTAAAGAATCACTATTCTGAAACATCTCTGCTATATTGTGTTTTCTTTTTAAGACATTGTGGTTGACAGACTCTAAGATGGTCTCCAGCATTTCCAGGTGGAGCTAGTGGTAAAGAACCTGTCTGCCAATGCAAGAAGTATAAGAGACGTGGATTTGACCCCTGGTTTGGGAAGATCCCCCGAGAAGGAAATGGCAATCCACTCCAATAATCTTGCCTGGAGAATCCCATGGACAGAGGAGCCTGGCAGGCTACAGTCCTTAGGGTTGCACAGAGTCAGACACAACTTAGCTTGCACACACATGCAATCCCTGTGTCCAAGTAGTGTGGGCT
The DNA here is from genome assembly GCF_001704415.2 of Capra hircus. Classification (NCBI taxonomy): domain Eukaryota; kingdom Metazoa; phylum Chordata; class Mammalia; order Artiodactyla; family Bovidae; genus Capra; species Capra hircus. Next base: position 7,013,161 of record NW_017189517.1, read on the forward strand.
GACATGAGTGACTTACTTGTAGCTAAAAGAATATGACCTAGATGATGAGATACCTTCGGTGATTAGCTTACAATAGATTGTAACCTGTCTTTCTAGCTGACTCTCTACCTTGCTGTCTTTGATAAAGCAGGTTGCCACATTGAGGAGGCCCACATAGCAAGGAAGTAAGGGTGACCTCTGACCAATAACCAGCTAAAAACTGAGACCCTCAGTCCCATAGACCACAAGGAAATGAGTCTTGCTAACAACCATATGAGGTTGGGAGCAAATCTTTCCCCAGCCAACCTTCAGAAGAAAACCAAGCCCAGCTCAACACCAGCATTATAGCCTTGGGTGAAAGTTTGAGGCAGAAGACCTGGTTAAGCAGTGTTCATATTCCTGACCTACAGGAATGGTGACATAAATAAATAAGCATTGTTTTAAGCTGTGAAATTGTGGCAATTTGTTGTGCAGTGATAGATAATTTATATAGACATTAAAGATACTGTTAAAAGGAACTTACATGATGAGTATTGTAAACACTTACATAAACTTTATGTCATACACTTTTCTAAGTGCTTTACAGGTATTAACTCACTTAATCTCCCCAACTGCACTATGAGGTTGGTATTATTATTACTTCTAGAAAACAGAGGTACCAAGCTTTTCACTAGTTTAGTCACACATTTTGAAAATGGAAGAACTTAAATATTCATCCAGGCATTCTAGCTCTGAGAATCACCACCTTAACTACTCTGCTATATTGATTTTAATGTCATACTTTCTGGAAAAGGTACATGAGAGAACTTGGCCACTAAACTTTAATTAGAAATGTTATCAATAAACATTTATTTTGAAAGCACTGTGTCTTAAAAGAGCCACACCTAAAAGCAGATATCATAAGGGAATCTATTTTTATCCATCAAAGTTCTAGCAAGCAAGGTCTCCTTAAAGGTGGTCATGGAAGATGAAGGGTTGGGATATAAATAGATGAATCTTTGAATCAATTGTTGGATTTCTTACCTCTTGAAATTCATGTTATTCTGGAGGTAAAAACTGAAATACCTCACGTATTAGAATCTTGGCATTTCATATTTAGTGCTGTTGTTTGAGAGAAGAAGATGGGTTTGTGTTCCAAACAGAACATTGAGATTGAAAACAAGATAAAAGAGAGAAATTAGTTTAAACCTGGGAAAATTATACATGATTTTCCATATCATCCCTACTATGCTGTCGAACTTTATATAAATTAAAACATCTATATACCAAGAAACACTTGCAGTCACCATAAATAGCATGTTTCTATTATTAGAATTTTGTAGAATGGAGAACTTCTGGGTGGTGGTGGTTTAGTTGCTAAATTGTGTCCAACTCTTGCAACCCCATGGACTGTAGACTGCCAGGCTCTGTCCACAGGATTTTCCAGGAAAGAATACTGGAGTGGGTTGCCATTTCCTTCTCCAGGGGATCTTCCTGACCCAGGGACTGAACCCAGGTCTCCTGTACCCAGGTCTCCTGTACTGCAGGCAGATTCTTTACCAACTGAGCTACCAGAGAAGCCCCACCATAAATAGCATGATTCTATTATTAGAATTTTGTAAGATGGACAGCTTCTTGGTAGCTGACAATAGTGGTAGCCACCCAGATCCCAATTGCCCAACATTTTCTCCTAAAGCAATACAGAACAACAAGAAGAGATAGAAAAACAACTACACAGGGCAGAGGAGGGAAAAACACTACACAAACCATGCCCTCACCATAACTTAGAGAAAGAATAGCTAAACTTCAAAATAACTAAGTAAAAGAAGAAATAACACCAAATTACAGCCTGTTATGTCTCACATTCCCTGTCCTTCCACCTGCCGTCCTACAAGGCTCTGTAGTGAGCAAGGCTGACTGAGAAAACCTGAGGGGAAAGCAGAAGAAGGAAGATAGCTAAAAGGCCTAAATTTATATAAAAACCACCACCAGAAAGACCAAGTTCACCCCACATTTTTAACAAAACATCTAAGTGGCACAGAGTATAAACTACAGGCAAGAGACTTAGGTGTGATTTGAAGTCTCTAAAATACATGTACTTAGTTGCTCAGTCATGTCCAACTCTTTGTGACCCCATGGACTGTAGCCTGCCAGATTCCTCTGTCCATGGGATTCTCCAGGTAAGAATACTGGAGTGGGTGGCCATGACTTCTCCAGGAGATCTTCCTGACCCAGGGATCAATCCAAGGTCTCCCGCATTACAGGAGGATTCTTTACCATCTGAGCCATCAGAGAAGCCCAAGAATACTGGCATGAGTAGCCTATCCCTTCTCCAGGGGAACTTCCCAACCCAGGAATTGAACCGGGGTCTCCTGCATTGCAGATGGATTCTTTACCAGCTGAGCTACTTGGGAAGCCCCACAATTAAAACACATAGCTTCTGGGGGAAAAAACAAATAAAAAGCAACAAAGAAGAGCCCTTTGGGGAAAAAAAAAAAAGAAGAAGAGCCCTTTGTCAACTGAGTAGTGAAGGGTAAAAGAATAAAAGGGATAAGATTTAGGGCCAACATGACAAAAGAGAGTCACACAATCAGAGAACACAGTAACACTCCCCTATCGCAAAAACGGAAACACAAGTTTACTAAATATCTGGACTTTGCTAAATTGACAGAAGAGGGCGCCATTAAAATAGGAATCTCCTAAAAAAGACCACTATAACAAAATGAACAACAAAAAGATTAACAAATCTCTACAGAATTGTTGCTGAGAGAGAAATTTATAGCACTAAATACTTAAAATTGGAAAGAGAAAGGACCTTAAATCAATAATGTAAGTGACCACCTTAAAAAAAACTAGAGAAAGAACAGTAAGATAATCCAAGGTAAGTAGAAGAAAGGAAATAATAAAGAGTAGAAATAAATGAAATTGGAAATAGGATAAAAATAGAGAAAATCAATGAAACAAAAAGCAAATTCTTTGAATTTATCATAAAATTGATAAACCTCTAGCAAGACTGAAAAAGGTAAAAAGAGAGGCAGTATAAATTAACAATAGCAGGAGTGAAACAGGGGATATTACTACAGATCCTTCAGCCACTAAAGAATAGTAAGGTAATACTATGAACAACTCTACTAACATAAGTTCAAAAACACAGATAAACTGGACCGATTCTTTGAAACACACAAACCACCAAAACTCATGCAATACAAAAGAAGTAATATAAATAGTCTCATAACTATTAAAGAAATTCAATTCAGAATTTAAAAGTATTTATAAAAGAAATATCCTGACCTTGATCATTTAACTAGAGAATTCTAACAAACATTTAAGAGAAATTAGCACCACTCCTCCATAAACTTTTCCAGAAAATGGAAGAGGATACTACACTTGCCAACTCACTATACAAGGCCAATATTAGCCTAATAACAAAACCAGATAAAAGCAGTACAAAATAAGGGAAGACCACAGGCCAGCATATCTTATGATCTTGGATGCAAAATTTCTGGACAAAAATTCTTACAATTCTTATATAAGAAAGAATTATACATCATGATTAAGTGAAGTAGCTCAGTCATGTCCGACTCTTTGCGACCCCATGGACTGTACCCTGCCAGGCTCCTCCATCCATGGGATTTTCCAGGCAAGAATACTGGAGTGGGTTGCCATTAAGTGGGGATTTATTCCAGGAGTATAAGGCTGAGTCAATATTAGAAAATGAAAGTAAGTACCTCATCAACAAGTTAAAGGAAAAAAATTGCATGTATATCCATTGATGAAGAAAAATGCTTTTGACAAAGTTCAGTACCCATTTATGATTTAAAAAAAGAGCTCCAAGAAAATTAGATACAGAGAGGAATTATCTCAACTTGATAAAGAGCATCTATAAAAATCCTGCAGCTATCATGATAAAAGTGAAAGTGTTAGTTGCTCGGTTGTGTCTGACTCTTAAAGACCCCATGGACTGTAGCCCACCAGGCTTCTCAGTCCATGGAGTTCTTCAGGCAAGAATACCGGAGTGGGTTGTCATTCTCTTCTCCAGGGGATCTTCCCAACCCAGGGATTGAACCTGGGTCTCCTGCACTGCACGAAGATTCTTCACCATCTGAGCCACTAGGGAAGCCACTAGGCAGCTGCTATGATACCCAGTACCAGAAAATTGAGTACTTTATCTCTACAATCAGAACAAGGCAAGGATGTCTGCTCTCCATACCCTATTTATCACTGTCATGGCAGTCCTAGCCGACTCAGTAAGGCAAGAAAAGGAAATATAATGCAAACATGTTGGAAAGGAAGAAATAAACGTGTCTCTATCTTCAGATTACATGATTGTGTGTGTAGAAAAGGAATTATAAAAATTTTTGTAGAATTAATGAGTTCAGCAAGGTCACAGTATACCGATCAACATACACAAGTCAATTATACTGCTGTATTACTACCAAAGAACGTGTAGAAACAAAAATTAAAGATAAATACCATTTACAATCACTCCAAAAGCTGGAATACTTAGATATATCTAGTAAAACAATTATAGACTATATATGCTGTATGCTGAAAATTTCAAAACACAAATGAAAGAACTGGGGACTCCCCCTGAGGTCCAATGGTTAATTAAGACTCCATGCTTCCACTGAAAAGGGTATAGGTTCAATCCCTGGTTGAGGAACTAAGATCCCAGGTGCCTTGTGGCAAAAAAGAAGAAAAAAATTAAAAAAAGAAATCAAAGAACTAAATAAATGGAGAGACATAATGTGCTTATGGATTGGAAGATTCTATAGAACAAATATCAGTTCTTCTCAAATTGATCCATAGGACCAAAATCACAACAATATTTTTATAGATACAATCAAGCTTATTCTAAAAACCGTATAAAAAGGCAAAGGAACTAGAATGGCTAAAAAGAGTAAAGTGGGAGGAATCATTTAAAAATTACTCCTATTTTTAAAACATACTGCATAGGTACAATAAGCAAGAGAATGTGGTAGGAACAGACACAGGTCAGTGGAACAGAAATAGTCTAATGTGAATACCCCTAGTAGATTTTTAAAGTTTATTTTTGAAAGCTTTAGTGTAAAATTCAGTGATTTTTAGTATATTTGCACAGTTGTGCAACCATGACCATTATCTAATTCCAGACCATTTTCATCACCCTGAAAAGAAATCTTATGTGCTCATAAAGTCATTCTCCATATCCTTATTCCCCCTTCTACTAGACCTTGACAGTGATTAATCTACATTCTATCTCTATGGATTTGCTTATTCTGGACATTTAATTTAAGTGGAATCTTAAAATATGTGGTCCTTTGTGTCTACCTTCTTTTGCTTAGCATAATGTTTTTCAGGTTTACCCATGTTGTAGCATATATCAGTACATGTATCAGCGAGCTAGACAGCATACTAAAAAGCAGAGACATTACTTTGTCAACAAAGGTCCATCTAGTCAAAGCTATGGTTTTTCCAGTAGTCATGTATGGATGTGAAAGCTGGACTATAAAGAAAGCTGAGTGCCAAAGAATTGATGCTTTCGAACTGTGGTGTTGAAATACTCTTGAGAGTCCCTTGGACTGCAAGGAGATCAAACCAGTTAATCCTAAAAGAAATCAGTCCTGAATATTCATTGGAAGAGCTGATGCTGAAGCTGAAACTCCAATACTTGGACCACCTGATGCGAAGAGCTGACTTATTTGAAAAGACCCTGATGCTGGGAAAGATTGAAGGTGGGAGGAGAAGGGGATGACAGAGGACGAGATGGTTGGATGGCATCACCGACTCAATGGACATGAGTTTGAGTAGGCTCCAGGAGTTGGTGATGGACGGGAAGCCTGGCATGCTGCAGTCCATGGGGTTGCAAGAGTCAGACCTGAGTGACTGAACTGAACTGAACTAATCAGTACTTCATTCCTTTTTATGGCTGAATGGCTCGGTGGTGAAGAACCCTCCTGCCAATGCAGGAGATTCAGGAGACAGGGATTAGATCCCTGGGTCAGGAAGATCCCCTGGAAAAGGAAATGGCAGCCCACTCCAGTATTCTTGCCTGAAGAAACCCATGGACAGAGGAGCCTGGCAGGCTACATGGGGTTGCAAAAGAGTTGGACATGACTCAGTGACTCGACAGCAACAATGAATTGGGTTGCTTCCAGCTTCGGCTATTATGAATAATGCTGCTAGGAATATTTGTGTACAGGTTTTGTATGCATACATGATTTGAATTCTCTTGGGTATATATTTAGGAGTTGAATTTCTGGATCATATGATATCTCTAACTTTTTGAGGAACTGCCAGTTTTTGGTGTTTTTTTTTTTTTTTTTTCTGAAGTGGCTGCATCATTTTACCTTCCCACTAGCAATGTATGAGTGTTTCAATTTCTCCACATCTTCACCAACACTTGTTACTATCGATTTTTTTTTTATTACAGGCATTCTAGTGGATGTTAACTGTTATCTCATTGGGATTTGACTTGCATTTCCCTAGTATAATATTGGGCATGTTTTCATGTGTATATTGGCCATTTGTGTGTCTCGTTTGGAGAAATGTTTACTCAAATCTTTTGCTCATTTTTCAATCAGATTGTCTTTATTACTGAGTTGTAGGAGTTCTTTTTTAAAAATAATTTTACTTAGTTTTGGCTTTGCTGGTTCTTTGTTGCTGAGTACAGGCTTTCTCTAGTTGCGGTGAATGGGGGCTCCTCCCCACTTGTGGTGCATAGGCTTCTCATTGTGGTGGCTTCTCTTGTTGCAGAGCACAGGCTCCAGGGCAAGAGTTTCAGTAGTTGTGGTGCATGAGATCAGTAGTTACGGCTCACAGGCTCTAGAGCAAGGGCTTCAGTAGTTGTTATGCAGTGGCCTAGTTGCTCCACAGCATGTGAAACCAGAGATTGAACCAGGGATCAAACCAACGTCCTCTGTGTTGCAAGGCAGACTCCTAACCACTGGAGCACCAGGGAAGCCCAACAGTTCTTATTTTGGATATAAATAACTTGTCAGATGTATGATTTTCAAATATTTTCTTCCATTCTGTGAACTCATTTGCAGTTGCTCCCCTTTTCTCCATATCCCCCCGCCCCAGAAAATAATCATCTGTTTTCTGTCTCTCCTAATCTGTCTGTTCTGAACATTTCCTGTATATGGCATCATACAATGTGTGGCCTTCTTTGTCTGGCTTTGTTCTCTCAGCATAATGCTTTTGAGGCTAATCCATATTGTAGCATGTCTTGGTGCTTCATTTCTTTTTATGGCTGAATAATATCCCACTGTATGGATATGCATTACTTTATCCTTTCATCAGTGGATATTTGAGTTGTTCTACTCTTTGGTTATTATGAATAATGCTGTTATGTATGGACATTCATGTACATGTTTTTGTGTTGACATACGTCTTTTATTCTCTTGGGTATATACCTAGGAGTGAAATTGCTGGGTCACATAATGATTCTATCTTTGACTTATTGAAAAAATGCCAAATGGTTTCTACAGCAGCTGCACTGTTTTCCTTTCCCATTGGCAATGTAAGAGAGTTCTAATTTCTTCACATCTTTGCTAACACTTGTTATTTTTCTTCTTTTTTTTTTTTTGATTATAGCCATCTTAGTGAGTGTGAAGTAGTGTCTCCTTGTGGTTTTGCTCTTAATTTTCATGATAACTCATGATGTTGAGCTTCTCTTCATCTACTTATTGGCCATTTGTATAAATTCTTTGGAGAAATGTCTATTCAAACCATTTACCCATTTTTTAAAAAAATTGGGTTATTTATCTTATTATTGAATTATAAACATTTTTTATGTATTCTAAATACAAGTCTTGTATGAGGTATATTTGCAGATAGTTTCCCATTTTGTGGGTTGTCTTTCACTTTCTTGATAGTGTTCTTAAAGCAGAAAAGTTCTTAATTTTGATAAAGTGCCATTTATGTATTTGTTCTTTGGTCATGTAGGCAAATGAAACCAATGCCTGATCCAAGGTTGTGAAGATTTATACTTATGTATTTTTTCCTGATAGTTTTATAGTTTTAGCTCTTACATTCAGGTCTTTGATCCATTTTGAGTTTATGTGTATGGTATGAGTTAAGGGTCATACTTCATTATTCTGCTTGTGCATATCCAGTTGTCCGAGCACTGTTTGTTGAAAACATGCTTTCCCATTGAAGGCTCTTGGCACCCTTTTTGAAAATCATTTCACAAAAGATAACTAATTTTTTTAATGGAAAATTATTTTCATCTTAAAATTATATAGCAATCCAATCATGCTCACGTTAAATATTAGAGTATATAAGATCTCAAAAAAATTCCTCCTAGCAGCTCTTTCTCTGGAAGATCTTGGAAGCTGTACTCTACTAAAATGAAGGAGTAAACCAAGAAAGAGGAATATCACAATATAAGATCCAGGTAACAGAGAACCCAAATCCAGGAAACTGTGAGTAGGAGTCCTAGGAAGAGTCATGTTGCAGACCGTGAGATTACTGGCCTAGTTTGTAGCAGGGAAACAGAGAGCTGTGGGAGGGCAATCTTCAGGGGGAATACGGAGCCAGCAAATTTTAGAAGGGTTGGAGTGTTTGGTATGTTTCAGAACTGTTAGAACACCTAGGTAAAAATAGTATTAGAAATATAGAAATCTCAGTGAAATACTGAAGCAGTTATTAAGTTGAGAAAAAAATCAAAGGCCTAACAATAATGTGCTAAGACTAGTTTAATTAAAACACTAATGATAATATACTTTGCTTAGCAGTGAACAAATTATATAGTCAAAATCATTATATAGTCATAATCATGTAAACTTGGTTAGTGATTTGACTAAGAATTGTGATAGAGGGAACATTGAAGACATGAGGTTGAAGGTGGGGAGTATAAGAAAGCTAAGTTCTCCACTATTATTAAAGACAAACAGTAAATAACATCTAAATTTGTTAAATAAAAGTTTAGGTATGTTATTTAGGTTATATAATGGATAAACCAGAAGAAACAGCTAAAGCCACAAACGTGTTGCCTCTTTAGAGGATAATGGGGGATGGTGGAGCAGAAAACTGCTGTTGTTTGCAATCAGCCATGCCTCATTTTGCTTTATGTTTAACTATGAGTATGTATTACTATGAGAAAAAAATTGTTATATTTTAATTCCCAAGAGGGAACCACAAAGAGATCACCACCTCATAACAGGAGCTAACGGCAAACTTAACCATCACCTTTGGTTGTCTGAGCTTGGCCTCTACGTGGGTGAAGTATGTGGCAAAGAGGACAGGGCTCTGAGCCTTCTAGATGCCAACCTCTGATGATGTGAATTATGCGTGCAGGTGGCTTTCAACTGGCCAGCTAATTTCTGCAATATAGGAAATGACTGTAATTTCTGTTTCTGCATCTGGCCTCAAAAGAGAAAGTGGCCCCAATTGCCTATTGAATTTATGGAGATGAGATCTCAAGTATCTTAGGATAATTGTTGGATGAAGGGACAGGCTTTGCCAGGAAAGCAATTTTAGTACTTCTCCCTCTCATAAGGTACTTCGAAACAATTTTTCTATTTAATTTTTTTAAAGTGCCATATCTTAAATGTCTCCTTTCTCGCCTGTGACTGGCTTCACTTTGTTAATGCATTTTAGCTCCAATTTTAGTTTACAAGTTCACCAAAACAGGGCTCTATGTAGCAAGTTCCTTTCTTATTTACCCTGCTTTATTGTGATATTTGTCTTTCCACCTATGTCCGACATACCTCCCCTGTTCTTGATCATTATGTTTCTGTGCCTCTTTTTCTGTTCCTCATCTGTCTCTCTCATCACCTCCGTAAATCTTTTTTTGTGTGTGTGGTGATGGTTATTTTGCCTCACACTCCCACATTTTTCTCTCCATTGTCCATTCATTTAAGAAGTATTCATCGAGCAGCTATAATATGCATTAAAACATGACACTCCCTGAGACACAGGCTCTTAACAGTCTAATTGAGGTGACATACAAATGATGAATAGAAATAGTAATTAACTATAGTTAATGATGTAATGACAAAATTATTTCTATACACGATGAATGCTACAGGATTAAAAAATAAAGGTAATACGTGCTCATTGTAGGAAATTTGCAAAGGAGAGAAAGTCTAAAAAAATGAAAATTGAGTCAGACTGTCTGGGTTGGAATCTTAGCTCTGTTCTTATTAGCTCTATAGCATTGGGTAAGTTGCTTAACCTCTCTGAGCCCCACTTTCTTCACTCGTTAAGTGGGGATAATAATATTACTTCCCTACCTCAGAGGGTTAATAGTCTTACCACAGAGCCTAGGGCATTTAAGTGGTAGTGGTTACAGTTGTTATAAACATCACCGTCAACTTTTTCAGTATATGGCCTTCATTTTTTTTTTTTTTTTGCTCACATATATTTCATGAACGTTGGTTGCCGTTTAAAATGTTTTTCTCCATATTTCAATTTTTTCCTAGATTATGCTTTATTGGCTAAGCTTATTAATGTTGTTTCCTCTTCTTTTAGTCATTCCTCTAATTTCTCCTTTTTCTTTCTACCTATAATTATGCTTTTTTCTTTCCATTATTTGACAAGTAGGCAGACAGGCAAGAAGTATTCACTGAGCTACCAGAAAGTACAGGTACTTTGTTAAGTCCCTAGGAAACGGGAAATAGAAGGTGAAGAAATTCTTTTTTTTGGAGGGGTAAACTTATTTACATAGGGTGCCAGCCCTGACATAGGAAACAGAATTGAGCCCTAGTTCCTCGCTCCCTCACACTCCAGCTTGAGTGAGCCGTTGAAGCCTCATTTTCTCATTTGTACAAAGTGAAAGTGAAAGTCGCTCAGTTGTGTCCGACTCTTTGCGACCCCATGGACTGTATAGTCCATGGAATTCTCCAGGCCACAATACTGGAGTGGGTAGCCTTTCCCTTCTCCAGGGGATCTTTCCAACGCAGGGATCGAACCCAGGTTTCCCGCACAAATGCCCACCCTACATATGTAATTAGGCTGTGGATCACGAATGTCACTGAGCTTTGTAAACAAGATGCATTAGAAAAATTGCAAGTACTCAGATTTAGGGAGAAATTGACTCCTACCTTTTTTATTAAGTGGGTGGTTCAGCTTGTTTTTCTTTCTTTTAAAATTTTTTCTTCTCAAAGAGCTTAATTTTGTTTAGTCTTGCCTTCACTCACTTTGTCAAGAATAGTTGACTCTCTGGTCAGAATTCCCTGTGAGCCAAACTGGTTTCATGTACTAAACCAGCTCTTACGTACTAAACTGTGCTGTTATATATCCTGTTATTACAGAAATGAAAATGCTGCCTTCTGCATAGACAAGCTGGACCCCCCACTTGTTTGTCTACTATAGGCAATTGGATTCACTAGCCCTTGGCCTGGTCTGCCAAACTGATTTATTATTTAGATGGGAGGTTCATTTTCTGAGAGATTCCAGAAGCAGAAAGACCAAGTAAAATCAATATCAGCTTGGATTTTGCCAGATTTTAAAATTAACTTTCTCCTCAGTATTTGATAAAATGAAATAAAATTCTCTCAGTATTTTTGTAATCATAAAAGAACCATATTCATATGATGTCTTAGGTTTTGCTTTCAAATAGAAAAATAAGATACGGGGAGGCTATATGAGGCTATATAAAATAAGCACATCAGAGACGATAATCACTGAAGCCAGTCGTGGAGATTCATTATACTATTCTGTCTACTTTTGTGTGTGTTTGAAAGCTGACATAATTAAAAATGAGAACACAGCTAATTGAAGCAAAGAGAGGGACTTCCCTGGTGGTCCAGTGGCTGGGACTCTGAGCTCCCAGTGTCGGGGCTCGGGTTTGATCCCTGGTTGGAGAACTGAATCCCACATGGAGAACTAAGACCTGGAGCAGCCAAATAAATTTTTGGAGGGAGGTGGGAGGGGGGTTCATGTTTGGGAACGCATGTAAGAATTAAAGATTTTAAAATTTAAAAAATAAAAAAATAATTAAAATTTAAAAAAATAAAAATAAATTAAAAAAACAAAGATAATGGCAAAATAAAAACTATTTCAGATAAAAGAAAAAAAATAAATACATCTTGTAAATATTTGTCAAAAAATAAATAAAATAAAATTATAAATATAAAAAAATGAAACTAAAGAGACTGCATTCATGGTTTGTTGCAGTTTGTTTTCATAAGAATTTTCATGGTCTAAGAATTTTGATAGGTTAATTGGGAAATCTATAAAATCATGCAGAATTTTGAAAATTTCCAACCATTTCAGATTTGCTTTTATTTTATACAAAAACCTAGTGAGTTCCCTGGTGGCTCAGAGGTTAAAGCATCTGCCCGCAATGCGGGAGACCTGGGTTTGATCCCTGGGTCGGGAAGATCCCCTGGAGAAGGAAATGGCAACCCACTCCAGTATTCTTGCCTGGAGAATCCCATGGACGGAAGAGCCTGGAAGGCTACAATCCACGGGGTCACAAAGAGTTGGACACGACTGAGCGACTTCACTTTTCAGTGAGTGATATGATTACTTTTTGGTGTTATTATGCATTCAAGGAAATTTTGTGGTCAAGTGACTTGCCCAAGGTCACATAACCACCTAGCACTAGAAGATGGAGTAGAAAACCAGGCTCTCTTGACTGCTATGCTGCGTCTAATTTTATACAAATGTCAGAGGGATGAAATAGTTCCCAATTAAGCTTGAATAAGCCTCCTATAATTGCTGGGATATGTTGTTAATGTGATGCTAGCATATTTTTAATACAAATTTCAGACGAGGGGTGAGATGAGAATTGCAGAACTGATGAGGGGTGCAAGGATGAGAAGCTGCCATTTATCAAGCCAGATGCACTTTTAGGTGTTTTATATTCATTTACATTTTCCCAAATCCTTAGTTTTGAGTCCTGCCTCCTCCAATTCATGAGCTCAGGGACCTGGAGCAACTGACATGACACCTCTAGACCTCAGTTTCTTCATCTGTGAAAAGGAGGTAATGATACCTACCTAACTGAAGTTTGAAGAGAGTTAATAAGATAATGTATAATAAATGCTTAACTCTGTGCCTAGTATATGCCAAAATTATTTTAAAAAGCAAGAAGGAGGATTCCTGTAAGACTCAGGAAAGGACAGAAATCATCCAGAGAACTGTCAACTGTCTGGCATGACTGTCTCCAATTTTCCCTTCCTCTGCTCTGTTCTCTCTAGTTAGTGATAGTCACCTTGGGTTTTTTTGTTGTTGCTGTTGTTTGTGATTAAAAAAAAAATTATTACGTATGTATTTAGTTGCAGCACTTGTGATCTTTTAGGGGCAGCATGTGAGATCTAGTTCCCCAACCAGGGATTGAATCCTGGCTCCCTGAATCAGGAAAACAGAATTTAAGCCACTGGACCACCACGGAAGTCTCAGTATTCACCTTGTCTTAATCAAGTATCATGTTTTAACATGATCATGTTATTACTTGCTCAAAACTGTTACATGGTTCCCTATAATCTATCAACATTCCAGAATCTTTTTGTCAGCCCAAAGCATATTGTTTACTGCCAAATTCAAACCTTTGCAACTCTCTGTAGACCCTAAAGGTAATACTGTGTGAAACATACGCTGGTGATAATTTAACAATTCAGTAAAGTAGGGAAGAGCAATTTAATAAATGGTGATATTTAAAAATACATCCTCATAGTTCATATTTCATATCAAAATTACTTCCAAGTGAATAAAAAAATGGAACTATAAAAAGCAGATCAAAAATTGAAACCATAAAAATATGAATATAATACTTCTTTATAGAGAATAATCAGTTAGCTTTAAAACAGTTGGAAAAAAGTCGTAAAAGAAGCTCTTAAAATATTTGACAATATAAAATGAAAAGCTATGTCAAATATAATAAAAGACAATGCTTAGAAAAATATTTGCCATAGATATGAGAGGAAAGAAAAGAATTCTTTAATATTTGAAGAGCACATACTAAATAATAAGAAAATACAAAGGCTCTCAATGGGAAAATGACATTAACGAACAAATCACAAAAGAGGACATGTGAATGGCTAATAAACATATGAATAAATGTTCACCTGCACTAGTAATCAAAAATGCTAATGGAACAACAAGAGACCAATTTTCACCTATTAATTAGCAAAGATGAAAAAAGACAATACTCTCTGTTAGATAGGGTGCCGTAAGAAGGGCATTCATCCACTGATAATGGGAGGGGAAACTGATGCAGTCTTTTTGGAAGGCAATTTAGCAACATGTTTCAGAAGCTAAAATATAGTCCTATCCTTTGACCTGTAGTTCCACTGCTAATAACAATCACTCCCCAGGAAGTAAGCTAAAGTCTGTGCAAAATTTATGCAAAGAGGTGCTCGTTTATAATTACCAAATTGTCAGTCAACCTAAATGTCCAACAATGGACATGCAAAGAAATAAATGATTGTATAATCTTGACAGAATATTGTCTAAGCTATTAAAAATTGTACCTATGGTGGCTAGTAACAAAACAGGAAACACTTATTATATAATGTCTAGAAATATAAAGATTACATATCACAGTACATATATTCAGCTATCTAAAAGTTATGCAGATGAGTAGAAGTAGAAGGAACAACTGTTAATGTGGTAAGTATCCCAGAGGGTCAAGACTATGCTTATACTCAGTTCAGTTCAGTTCAGTCGCTCAGTCGTGTCTGACTCTTTGTGACCCCATGGATTGTAGCACGCCAGGCTTCCCTGTCCATCACCAACTTCTGGAGCTTGCTCAAGCTCATGCCCATCGAGTTGGTGATGCCATCCAACCATCTCATCTTCTGCCGCCCCCTTCTCCTCCTGCTTTCAATCTTTCCCAGCATCAGGGTTTTTTCAAATGAGTCAATTCTTCGCATCAGGTGGCCCAAGTATTGGAGCTTCAGCTTCAGCATCAGTCCTTCCAATGAATATGCAGGACTGATTCCTTTAGGATTGACTGGTTTGATCTCCTTGCAGCCCAAGGGACTCTCAAGAGTCTTCGTCAAACTACAGTTTAAAACTATCAATTCTTCGGCACTCAGCTTTCTTTATGGTCCAACTCTCACATCCATACATGACTACTGGAAAAACCCTAGCTTTGACTAGACGGACCTTTGTCAACAAAGTACTGTCTCAGCTTTTTAATATGCTGCCTAAGTTGGTCATGCTTATATTATTCATGATAAATTTTCTGTTTACAACTTTTGACAATAGGCATGTATTTTTTGCTATTTAGAAAAATGGATGTTTAGAGCAGACTGAAAAATGCTACATACTGTAAATATGCCATTATCAATATTTAACCAGTATTATTAGTGTGTTTGATGGCCAGCAGATGGAGCTGCATCCCTTAACATTCAGCACAAACACAGACTTAAAAACTATGGCCACATTTTCATCTGTTGTGTTTTGTTTGAAGAAAATCCTGTCTATCCTCCTAAAAGTGTTGTGAAGCGTTATGTTCTTTTTTTTTTTTTTTAAAAGGTAAAGTGAAGTAGCTCAGTCGTGTCTGACTCTTTACGACCCCATGGACTGTAGCCTACCAGGCTCCTGTATCCTGGGATTTTCCAGGCAAGAGTACTGGAGTGGGTTGCCATTTCCTTTTCCAGAGGCTCTTCCCAACCCAGGGATCAAACCCAGGTCTCCTGCATTGTAAGCAGAGGCTTTACCATCTGAGCCACCAGGGAAGTCTTTTTTTTTTTTTTTTTAAAAAAAGGATTACGTTTAAAATTTGTTTTGAGAATTTTGTGCAGCCCCTCTGAGATAACTGGAGACACCCTGGGCTGTCACAGAAAGCAGGACTAGTAATGGGTTTGGGGAACTAGAGAACTTGAGAGATTAACTGATTGTGTGGGGCCACACAGGGAGTTGAGGCAGAGCCAGGAAAAACAAGCCAAGGGACCTGTTCACTGGTCTTCCTTTGCTGAGTAAATTGTGTTTTGATGTGTGAGTGCTTGGGCTTCGCATTTCAGTATAATTTCAGAACTGATCTTTTCATTGGCCCTCACCATACATTTAGGGTGGTGATTAAAAACACTGGCTTTGGAGTTATAAAGGCCTAATTTCCAAACCTAATTTCATAATTTCTTAGCTGTGTGACTTTGGGCAAGTCACTTCACCTCTCTGTGCCTTACTTTCGTCATTTGCAAAATAGAGCTAGTAAAAACAAAATCTATTCCTAGGATTGTTGTGAGAGTCAAATGAGATAATGCGTGTAGAAGTGTTTGGCATAGTGCCTGGCGCAGGGTAAGTATGAAGTCAATGTTAGTGTGATTGTCATTCATTCTTTTGTTTTGGAATACTAACTGTGTGCTAGACAGGGGGCTGTGCACTGGGGAGAGTTAACAGATAAGTTCCTGCCTTGTAGGAGTTTAGGCAAGGTATCCCCTGGGGAGGTAGCAGTGACAGAAGTTGGAATCAGAATTTCTGGATTTCTGTGTGACCCTGATTTATTTTAAACCTCAGATAAATTACTTAATCTCCATCTTCCTCTTGATAAAACAAGGGTTGGGGACCATAGGATCTGTAAAATATCTTCCAGCTCTGAAACATTTTATGACTGTATTTCAAAGAACATTACTGAATGAGATCAAATCAATGTTATTATCTTTCAAATATATTCACATTATGTAGTCTCTTCTCCAAAGGTGCAAAATTCTAATTAGGTAAAGTTCCAAGAGCCAACAGAATGATTACAGCAGAAGCTGGATAAGACACCCATCTCTGAGAGGCTGGAGTAGAGAAAAATCAGTCCTCAAAAAATGCATAGAAATAGTCCCTTGCAAAATATTATATTCATGGGTAGTTTAATTGCCAAAGAATACAAATAGTTAATTTCCATTTCTACAGATTTCATGTGATATCAAAATGCCTTTGTTATTTTCAAGTTATAACAAAATGGTATTGCATTATTCCTCTGTGTGTGGGTGTGTGTGCGCACGCACAGCATACACAGGCAGGTATAATGTTTCATATAAGCATATCTGTGCTTGACGATTAGTCTGCTTTTGTATTCCCTCCCTCCCTTTCTCTTCACACTCTCTCTCATTTTGGCCCCACTGGTTGGCTTATGGGATCTTAGTTTCCCAACCAGGGGTCAAACCTCTCCCCTCAACCCCCAGCACGCAGTGGGAGGTGGGAGTCCTAACCACTGGTGCTCAGTCACTCAGTCGTGTCCGACTCTTTGTGACCCCGTGGACTGTAGCCCACCAGGCTCCTCTGTCCATGGAATTGTCCAGGCAAGAATACTGGAGTGTGTTACCACGCTCTCCTCCAGGGGAATCTTCCCAACCCTGGGATCAAACCTGTGTTTCTTACATCTCGTGCACTGAATGTGGATTCTTTACTGCTGAGCTACTGGGGGCACCCCACTGGACCACCAGGGAATTCATGCTTTTGTTCTCTTGATTATATTCACTTAAATCAGTGATTGGCAAACTTTCGGTAAGGGATCAGATAGCAAACATTTTAGGCACTGTGGGTCCCATACCACCTCTGTTGCTGTTGCTGCTTCTCCTCCTCCTCTTTCTCCTGTTCCAACTATTTAATAACATAAAGACCATTCTTAAATCCCAGGGTGTAAAAAATAGACTGAGGATTAGATGTGGGCTGCAGGGCATAGTTTACTGACCTTCATCTTAAATTGAATTTTCAGCCTCCTGTATCTACTGGTTTGGTTTCATAGAATCTCTCCATTTCTACCACATCCCACTGCACTCAGGGCCCAGGTTGTTTCTCACTCCAGTCTCTACTCTCATCTGGTTCTGCACCCTCCCCGCTTCCCATCTAATTTCCTTCTTTGTAATGCCAATCACACCCTGGCTACCAGTGCTTTACAAAACATATGCTTTGCAAAACCTCGCAAAGGTTTTGGTAAAGCATGACAAGTAAAAGTGAAAGTATTAGTTGCTCAGTCATGTCTGACTCTGTGTACTGTAGCCCACCAGGCTCCTCTGCCCAAGGGGTTCTCCATGCAAGAATAATGGAATGGGTTGCTATGCCCTCCTCCAGAGATTTTCTCGACCTAGGGATCAAACTTCACTCTCCTGCACTGAAGGCAGATTCTTTACTATCTGAACCACTGGGGGAAAAAGCAAAGGATTATGTTTAAAATTTGTTTTGAGAATTTGGTGAAACCTCTCAGATAATTGGAGACACTCAGGCAATGCTCCAGCAGAAAGCATCACTGCTGAACTAAAATGGTGCTGATCTAGTCCAACAGATTGACTGCTCCAGAGACAGGGACTCCTCAACATATCTGTCCCATGAAACAATTTGCCAGGTTTCCTGAGCCCAGGTCCCTAATCATGGCAATGGCATGGACTTCAGTTCAGTTCAGCTCAGTGGCTCAGTCATGTCTGACTCTTTGCAAATCCATGAACTGCAGCACACCAGGCTTCCCTGACCTTTACAACTTCCGGAGCTTGCTCAAACTCATGTCCATCGAGTCAGTGAAGTCATCCAACCATCTCATCCTCTGTCATCCCCTTCTCCTCCCACCTTCCGTCTTTCCTAGCATCAAGGTCTTTTCCAGTGAGTCAGTTCTTCACATCAGGTGGCCAAAGTATTGGAACTTCAGCTTCAGCATCAGTCCTTCAAATGAATATTCAGGACTGATTTCCTTTATGATTGACTGGTTTGATCTCCTTGCAGTCCAAGGGACTCTTAAGAGTCTTCTCCAACACCACAGTTCAAAAGCATCAATTTTTCAGTGCTCAGCTTTCTTTATGGTCCAACTCTCACATCCATACATGACTACTGGAAAAACCATAGCTTTGACTGGATGGACGTTTGTCGACAAAATGTCTCTGCTTTTTAATGTACTGTCTAGGTTGGTCATAGCTTTCCTTCCAAGGAGCAAGAGTCTTTTAATTTCATGGCTGCAGTCACCATCTGCAGTGATTTTGGAGCCCAAGAAAATACAGTCTGTCACTGTTTCCATTACTTCCCCATCTATTTGCCATGAAGTGATGGCACTGGATGCCATGATCTTCATTTTTCTGAATGTTGAGTTTTAACTCTGCTTTTTCACTCTCCTCTTTCACTTTGATCAAGAGGCTCTTTAGTTCCTCTTCGCTTTCTGCCATAAGGGTGGTGTCATCTGTATATCTGAGGTTGTTGATGTTTCTCCTGGCAATCACGGTTTTACCTTGTGAATCATCCAGCTTTGTGTTTCGCATGATGTGCTCTGCATATAAGTTAAATAAGCAGGGGGACAATATACAGCCTTGACGTGCTCCTTTCCCAATTTTGAACCAGTCCATTGTTCCATGTCCAGTTTTAACTGTTGCTTCTTGACCTGCATACAGATTTCTCAGGAGGCAGGTAAGGTGGTCTGGTATTCCCATCTCTTTCAGAATTTTCCACAGTTTGCTGTGATTCACACAGTCAAAGGCTTTAGCATAGTCAATGAAGCAGAAGTAGATGTTTTTCTGGAATTATCTTGCTTTTTCTATGACCCAACAGATGTTGACAATTTGATCTCTGCTTCTTCTGCCTTTTCTAAATCCAGTTTGAACATCCAGAAATTCTCAGTTCACATACTGTTGAAGCCTAGCTTGGATAAATTTGAGCATTACTTTGCTAGCATGTGAGATGAGTGCAATTGTGTGGTAGTTTGAGAACTCTTTGGCATTGCCTTTCTTTGGGACTGGAATGAAAACTGACCTTTTCCAGTCCTATGGCCACTGCTGAATTTTCCAAATTTTCTGGCATATTGAGTGCAGCACTTTCACAGCATCATCTTTGAGGATTTGAAATAGCTCAGCTGGAATTTCATCACGTCCACTAGCTTTGTTCGTGTGATGCTTCCTAAAGCCCACTTGACTTTGCCCCCCAGGATGTCTGGCTCTAGGTGAGTGATCACATCATCGTGGTTATCTAGGTCATGAAGATCTTTTTTGTATAGTTCTTCTGTGTATTCTTGCCACCTCTTAATATTTCTGCTTCTATTAAGTCCATACTGTTTCTCTTCTTTATTGTGCTCATCTTTGTATGAAATGTTCCCTTGGTATCTAATTTTCTTGAAGAGATCTCTAGTCTTTCCCATTCTGTTGTTTTTCTCTATTTCTTTGCTTTGATCACATTCCTCAAGTACTTACTGAGCACCAATTATGTACTTGGTATTGTACTACAGACTATGGGCACAGCAAAAAGCCAGCATGGCCATGGTTGTGGTCTTCACAGAGCTTCCACAAAATAATAAGAGAGACAGACATGGAAGCATTTCTGTGTCATACTGCACGAACTGCATGCTGTTTGTGGGAGAACAGAGCAGGGCACCTGACTGAATATGGAGGTCATGGGAGGTGGTGCCCAGAGGAACTGACACCTAATGCTATGTGGATCCCGGTAGTAGAGCCAATTCCAGCCTCAGGGACTCTAATCTTCTTAGCTGGTGGGTCTTGAGCTCCGCTTAGACCTTTGCTAACAGTAATCGTGCCTGCAGTCTTACCCCTTTGGATTGAGTGTCTGGTTTCAGTCCTATTTCCTAGGCTCCATTCTCCAGAAACAATCTAAACAGGCCCCTGGCCACAGCTCACACCTAGAACACTGACCCTAACCTCATCCTGAAGGTCTGGTTCTTCCAGGTAAAGCATTTTTTTTGCTGAAGTGATGACAATTGAGCAGCCAATTGGCAAGAACGGTGATGATCAGCTTTATCAGCTTTCATATATTAACGCTGATAGGAGCAATTACTCTTTTCAGACATCACACATTTGCTTTTTCCAGAATGATGGGTTGGTCATGAAGGCGGAAAGAATAGAATATCCAATGTTAAATGGGTATTTGCTATTAATACTCAACATTTTGAGTTTAAACTCTGACTCCTCAAGAAAATTGGTCCGAGAAGGTCCTCTTACTCTTCATTAACTACCAAATAAATAAAAGGACCTCCTCCTTTTATTCCCACCCCCCTTGCTCAGGGGCTTCTTGGGAGGTATGTTGGCCCATTCATATGTTAATTCTGTAGAGCCCTCAGTCCTTTCACAGAGGCCCTGTACAATGAGAGGGGAGTCTGCATATTTCAAAAGAGCAGCATATGCTCCTAAAGGTGAACGCGCAATATCGCTCTGCAGGGGAAATACAGTGCATTATTCTTTGCCCCTTTGCTGAGAGAGTTTACAAGCAACATTTGGAAATGGATGGCATTTTTCTATATAGAGATCGAGTTTGACAATTAACCATCATTTTTTTTTTAATTGAAAGGTTCAGGTCTTCTAAATTACTCTCCTTTTAAAACATGTAAATAAATAAGAGAAATGAAAATTGCAATTCCTGGAAAAGCCCCAGAAGTGCCTTCCCCTGAAGCTGTTTAACTGTTCTTTTGAAAAAGAATTCTCCTCAGAAAAAATTCTGAGCTGGTGGGGAAGTGGACAGTGGGTATAACTTAATATGAAAAATCTCTCTCTCGTTCTCTTATTTTCATTGTTAAATGTAATGTGTCCTATCACAGGAGTGCTTGATGTTTAGGGGATAATTTCAGATATGCAAATGATTCATTAGTCGAGGATTTGATAATCATATTTCAGAAAAAAACTTCTGATGGACATTAATTGCTTCTTCTAGAATGATATTCTAGTGCACAGTAATGACAAACACTGTGTATTAATTTCACATGTATTAGAAATAATGATTAGAGTAAAAACTATTTGATGTAATGACCATTAGTTCAGAGCTGTTGAACGATACTTCATGGCTTAAGATGAATAATAATGGCCCATTTTTCATCAGACAGATGTTCCATCTTATTGTGTAAAGAAGTTACGTCATTGAAACAGAAAATGTAAAAGAATTAGAATATACCGTATCACTAAGCTTGGTTAGCAAAATTGAACAATTAATATCTGAAATCATTACCATTTGCTATACACTATGAGCTGTTTTTATCACGTTTTCTATGGGATCAGTTTTGAAGAATGTTTCACAAAGAAAATTTTTAAAAAATTAGAGTAGAAATCCATAATAACATGATTCAGGGTTATATGGACTTACGAAATGATGCAGTGTCAAGCCACAGTTTTGTAAAAATAAAAAAAAAAATTAAATTTGAAAAGTAACTGTGGATCTCCTGGGTGGTTTGCTGGGTGGCTGGGAGATAGGAGTGCAAAGGAGATTATTTATTTTAAACTTACTTTTCACTGTTTGTATTTTTTTTTAACTTTTTGCATATTGTATACCATATGCATATGTTGTTGTTAAGTCGCTAAGTCATGTCTGACTCTGTGACCCCACGGGCTGTAGGCCACCAGGCCCCTCTGTCCATGGAATTTTCCAGGCAAGAATACTAGAGTGGTTGCCATTTGCTTCTCCAGAGGATCTTCCCAACCGAGGGATCCAACCTGTGTCTCTTGCATTGGCAAGTGGGTTCTTTATCACTGGGCCTCCTGGGAAACATATGTGTGTGTTACCTATTGGTAAATAATTTTATTATAAATAACAGTAGCAACTCATTCGGAGAAGGCAGTGGCAGCCCACTCCGGTACTCTTGCCTGGAGAATCCCGTGGGCGGAGGAGCCTGGTGGGCTGCCGTCCATGGGGTCTCTATGAGTCGGACACGACTGAGTGACTTCACTTTCACTTTCATGCATTGGAGAAGGAAATGGCAACCCACTCCAGTGTTCTTGCCTAGAGAATCCCAGGGATGGGGGAGCCTGGTGGGCTGCCATCTACAGGGTTGCACAGAGTCAGACACAACTGAAGCAACTTAGCAGCAGCAGCAGCAACTCATTACCATATTTTAAAGTGGAGAGGTAGCCTCTAAAGAGTTAGAATCAGATACACACACACACATACACACACACCTACCCTACACGTTATAAACATATAGGTTCATCTTCCAATTCTGCCTCTTTCTAGTTAACAAGCCATGAGCAAATTGCTTACCTTTTCTGAACTAAGAGAAGCTGCCTCATGGGCTTGATAGGAGGACAGAAATAGGTTTCAGCATGACTGCTAATGTATGGTATGTGCTCAATAAACATTGCTGAGCATTACTAGTTTACATCCTACTAAAACAGTCTTATATACAATTGTCCCTAACATCTGTCACTCTTCTTTTCACAGTACCTGTGCTAGAATCATGGCTTCTTTGTGGTAAAATTTTTAAAAGTTAGTATTTATGTGTGCTTGCTTTTTTTTAGTTACAGCCAGTTAAACAGATTCATTCCTCTCTTCTTCCCTCCCTCTCGTTCTTCTTTCTTCCCCATCACAAGCTTTTCCCGCTTCTTTACTAAGTGCCAGCCACCGTGTAAGTGCAGAGTGTAGACAAAACCTTAGAAATCATTGATTCTAAATTTTTCTAGTGATGCAAGAATTCTTTCTGCCATCTATTACATAAGTGACTCAGCTAGTGCTGTAACCCTTCTAGCAACAGGGACCTTGCTGCTTCCTGAAAGATTCTTTTCCTTTTCGAACAATTCTAACTTGTTAGAATGTTCCTTTTTTCATGTTGAACTAGGAATCCGTGTCCCTGTAGCTTCCATAGTTAGGAAGACCCCTGTCATACTCCTAACTCTTTTCTCATTTGGAAAACTTTACTGCTAATTAGTTGCAAAGCCAGAATTAGAATCTAGATCCCCTGACTCCTGCTCCAGTGCTCTTTAGAGGTCCTTTTACATAGAAATCTCTTTCAACCAAGTTGGCTGCCTTATATCTTGTTGAACTCCCTGACCTTGTCAAGAAGACTGACTGTACTGAGGACTTCATTTTGAGTACAAAGGAGAAACTCCTTAGAGCACTTCCTAGGCAGGACCTACTGCGTCCTAGTTCGTGTTCCTGCAATCCAGTGGTCATCCTAGTGTCATCCACTGTACTGAGGACAAGAAACTGTGAGAGCAAACCTCCATGTGTTTCCTAGATGTGCTGGTCAAAAAGTGCGTCCTCTCAGTTATTCTCAGCAAGGCATCTAAACAAGACAAATCTCCTTGATATTCTATTCAGTTTTTTCAGTGAGTCTCAAAATTTACCACAAAGTTATTTTTTCAGTGCTGCCAATGTCCTATGGGAACAAAATACTTTACGCAGTCACTTTGTCACCTTGACCCTTAATTGTCAATGAATGCAGACAGAGAACAGGAGCTCTTAAGATGCATTGTAGGAATGTGTAACTTCTGAAACAGGCGTCAGTGTCAGAGTCCAGAAAATCTTTGACAAGGTCGAATGTAAGATAGTCAGATCAGTAATTCTTACTCCTTGACCTGCTGGTTAGTGGGTGAGCTGGGTGAGTGATCCGGAGCAAATTGGGAGCAGGTGTCTTTCAGTGCAGCTGCCACTGGGACGGGTCCTTGTTTGGCCAGGAGGGGGCAGCAGAGAGTTAGCTTGTCCATGAGCCGGGCGAACCCAGAGTTGGGGCGAGTACCAGGAAGACCTCTGAGCTGAAGGGTGTGGGATTGTCTGCCAAAACCGTAGAAGAGATGCTGAGAGAGTAAGAGGTCTATTGATGGGGTTGCCATGTCGGGGAGGAGATAATCACAGAGGAGGAACCTTTGTGAGGTGCTTTGTGAGAGCACCCAGGTTGGTGGAACACCTATGAACCTGGTTGGAGCCAAACAAACCTTGGCATTGAAATGAGGCTTTGACTTGGGAAGGGTGACATCTCTGAGCCTTGGTCTCCTCATGCATAAAAGGGGGGGTAATAATAATGCTTACCTCATAGCATTATTATAAGACAATTCTGGTGTATACTGAACAATTAAAATTATATAATAATAACTTTCTGTTGCTCCTCAAAAGACAACACTTGGTGAAATGAGGATTTAAGGAGCCACTTTCTAGAACCTTCTGAACAGGAAGGCGAAAGGTTTTCTCTGCTCCCCTTTGAAACGTCACATTTGGGCAATAGAATCGTACTACTAAGTTGTCTCTATTCCTGATGTTTTCCAGATCATTTTAAAGTCTGAAGATAAATTTTCCCCAGTCACCATAAAACATGTAAATGTTTGCATAGCCCCAAATATCTGTGTCCAAACACTGTCTCCCAGATTGTCATTTACACCTGGAATTGGCACAAGAACTCCTATGAACTTTGGATCAAAATGTGCAGTTTTGAAAATAGGCTTAGCCTTCTTTGGGGGGAGCTCAGCTGGGGTGGGGATTCAGGGTGGGGGAAATACTTTGGAGTAACCCCTGAGATAAGATCACAGCAGGGGTGTCCCTGAGTTTGTTTTGTTTTTCACTCTGAGTTTTTAAAGCACACCACTGGAGACCATTTTTTTGGTTCTTGGATTTTTTTCCTGCGTCCTCATTTCAGAGTGAAAATGCTCCTGACTTAGATAATGCTATCAAAAGAGTACACACAGGAGCTGACACCTTGGACACAGTGGTGAAGGAGCAGGTTATAGAAGGTAGGAAGAAAAAAAATGAAAGAGGGAAGCTGGGATCATGGAAGTGAACATGACTGGAACACTGGTCCTCTTCAGGGCTGGCCTCAATCCAGAATGTTGTATGCATATTCACTAACTTTCTTTTCAATGTTTCCAAGTTACAAAAAAAAAGAAAAAGTTAAGAATGCTTACCCCTGCTTGAGTAAGAAGTTACAGAAGAACCTTGATAGAAGAATAAAAATAGTGGCCAGTCTAGAGTTAGAGAAGCCTTGAGGAAGAGACCTAAAGAGGAGCTTGGGATCTTAATTCCATGACCACAGACTGAACTTTGGCCCTCTGCACTGAAAGTTTGGAGTCCTAGCCACTGGACCACCAAGGAAGTCCCACAAATATGGAATTTAGATTCAGTACTTTTTGGCAGTCCATAGTTCTCCACTTGTGTTCTTCATAAGAAGTAAGCTTCAAAGGGGTCCTGGGGCACTAAATTACAGAAAGTGCTGAGTTAAACTGAATCCTTCCGGACCCCTTCTGAAGGGCCAAACTCCTCCAGCTCTCTATGTTAGGGTTCAAAGTTTATTCTCATTATTTCCCTCCTGCTTCCAGCAATCTTTTCAGACATTTTTTTTTCCTCAATTGTCTCCTCATGAAAATTTAATATTACAGATATACTGCATATCTTTTATGGACTGTATGTATATCTGTGCCTTATACATAAAGTGGAACTTCCCAGGTGGTGCTAGTGGTAAAGAGCCTGCCTCCCAACTCAGGAGATGCAAGAGATATGGGTTCGATCCCTGGTTTGGGAAGATCCCTTGGAGAAGGGAACGACAACCCACTCCAGTATTCTTGCCCGGAGAATCCCATGGACAGAGGAGCCTGGCGGGCTACAGTCCACGGGGCCCCAAAGAGTCGCACATAATTGAAGCGACTGAGAACACAGGCATACATAGAGTGGAAATTTTTTTCAATCATCCAAGAACCAATGTTCTCCTCTCTTTGGGGATAATGTCGCCTTGTTGTCAATGCATGCTGCATGTGGGTGAACACTGAACCCTAAGAGGAGAGGGTAAGTGAGGACTCTCACCCTTATTTGACCCTGTGGAGGCAAAACTTTCAGGCTCACTTCAGTGAAGTAATGCACATTTGCAACAGTGCTTCGAGCTAATAATAGCTATGATAACATCCCCAGATAATGATTTCATGATGGATGCTGGGGAGAAAGGACAATTGATTCAGTCTCAGTCTCAGGGGCTTAAAAAAATATGAACGTGTGGGTCCCACTCCTGGAGATTTAGACTATACTGGTCTGAGTGCTAGAGATTTTTAAAGCTCCTCGGGTATTTCAGTGTGCCAGCAAAGCTAAGAAGTGCTAACTTCCAAGACTTTAATGTGAATAAAAATAACTTTAAAATCTTTTTTAGACCTTTGTTGATATAGAATTGACATATGATATTATGTAAGGAAAAACATCTATTTCTGCTTTATTGACTATGCCAAAGCCTTTGACTGTGTGGATCACAATAAACTGTGGAAAATTCTGAAAGAGATGGGACTACCAGACCACCTGACCTGTCTCTTGAGAAACCTGTATACAGGTCAGGAAGCAACAGTTAGAACTGGACATGGAACAATAGACTGGTTCCAAATAGGAAAAGGAGTACATCAAGGCTGTATATTATCACCCTGCTTATTGAACTTACATGCAAAGTACATCATGAGAAACGCTGGGCTGGAAGAAGCACAAGTTGGAATCAAGATTGCCAGGAGAAATATCAATAACCTCAGATATGCAGATGACACCACCCTTATGGCAGAAAGTGAAGAGGAACTAAAAAGCCTCTTGATGAAAGTGAAAGAGGAGAGTGGAAAAGTTGGCTTAAAGCTCAACACTCAAAAAACGAAGATCATGGCATCAGGTCCCATCACTTCATGGGAAATAGATGGGGAAACAGTGGAAAGAGTGTCAGACTTTATTTTGGGGGGCTCCAAAATCACTTCAGATGGTGATTGCAGCCATGAAATTAAAAGACGCTTACTCCTTGGAAGAAAGGTTATGACCAACCTAGACAGCATATTGAAAAGCAGAGACATTTCTTTGCCAACAAAGGCCCATCTAGTCAAGGCTATGGTTTTTCCAGTAGTCATGTATGGATGCAAGAGTTGGTCTGTGAAGAAAGCTGAGTGCTGAAGAATTGATGCTTTTAAACTGTGTTGTTGGAGAAGACTCTTGAGACTCCCTTGGACTACAAGGAGATCCAACGAGTCCATTCTGAAGGAGATCAGTCTTGGGTGTTCTTTGAAAGGACTGATGCTAAAGCTGAAACTCCAATACTTTGACCACCTCATGCGAAGAGTTGACTCATTGGAAAAGACTCTGATGCTGGGAGGGATTGGGGGCAGGAGGAGAAGGGGATGACAGAGGATGAGATGGCTGGATGACATCACTGACTCGATGGACGTGAGTCTGAGTGAACTCCGGGAGTTGGTGATGGACAGGGAGGCCTGGTGTGCTGCGATTCATGGGGTCGCAATGAGTCGGACACGACTGAGTGACTGAACTGAACTGGAGGTGTACATATATATATGTATATATTGTGAAATGATTACCAAGCTTGGTAAAGACATCCGTCACCTCACAGAGTTACTTTTTTTTTTTCTCTTGTCTTTCTGTATCTGGCTTATTTCACTTAGTATAATGCCCTCGGCACATCTAACTTGTCACAAAAGGCAGGATTTCCTTCTTTTTTAATGACTGTATACGCACACAGAGAGATCAGAAACTGTTGATGCGCCGTTGACACAAAGACCACAAAGGAACATCCAAAGAATGTGAGAAAATCAAAATCGCATGTTGTTGTGGAAGACAAGGGAAGAAAATTTTTAGAAAGAGAACATGGTCAGTCACATTTAATGATGCTGAAAAGAAGGGTAATTGAAGGCTTGGAAGTTTCCATCAGCCTTAGCAACAAAAAGATCACTGGTGAAAGTGGTTTCTTGGTGGTGGTTGGTGGTGTGGGCAGAGACAAGACTGTGGTTGGTGGAGAAGTGGGTATTAATGACAAGCTGTGGGAAATGCTTTAAAAGAGATTTGTCAGTGAAGGTCAAGAGAGACAGGGCAGTGGTCTGGCAAAGAGATATGTGACCAAAGAACAATATTTTTAAAAGATGTGTGCATGTTTAAATGCTGATGGGAAGAAGCTGATAGAGAGGAAGAGTTTTAGACAGAAGAGAGGGCAGTCAATTGAGAAGATGCCAGAAAAAGCAGGAGGGAAAGATGGAGCTTCCCCAGTGGCTCAGTGGTAAAGAACCCGCCTTACAGGATAGACGGGTTTGATCGCTGGGTCAGGAAGCTCCCCTGGATTCCCCCTGGAGGAGGGCATGGCAATCCACTCCAGTATTCTTCCCTGAAGAATCTCATGGACAGAGGAGCCTGGCGGGCTACAGTCCATGGAGTCACAAAGAGTTGGACAAGACTGAGCAAATAGACAACAACAACAAGAAGAACAAAAAGTAGATCTTAACAGGAAGATGACCACTCATCCTAATGTAGGAATAAGATGCAGCCAAGATTACAAATGTGGTGGTAGAGATCTGAAGAGAGCTGTGGCTGATGATTTCTATTTCCCATGAGAAGAGAGATAAAAGTTATTACATGAGAGTGGAAGTAGAGGCAAGTATTATGATCAATGGTTTGCGGAAAGTGGAAGAGATTTGAACTCGTTATTGTTCAGAGTGGGCAATCAGTGAATATCTGGACTAGGTTTAAAGGACCACTGGAGATGAATAATTATGAATCTACAATGCAATGAATTTACCTTGCTGCATTACCTTTTTGGGTAGTTGCTCAGCCAAACCAGGAAAGGTGTAAAAATAGTAGATAATTTTATTGAATCCACTCAAGTTTGGAAATTTCCTAGATAGTAAGTGGGTGAGGTGAGTGAACTTTCCCCACACCCTTCTTCCAGGCACAAAATGTAAGGACGTGCTCATTCTCACATCATGGAAGTATAGGATTGGCACCTGACAGTGAGTGGCCCCTCATGTTTTGGGGGTGGGGAAGTAGAGGCAGGGGAGAGTCTTACCTTACTGTAGGCCAGGCCCTGCACAAATAAGTTTGGTATATTTGCAGTATGGTCCTGAAGAATATTGTTGTTGTTTAGTTGCTAAGTCATGTCTGACTCTTTGTGACCCCATGGACTGTAGCCCACCAGGCTCCTCTGTCCATGGGATTTCCCAGGCAAGAATATTGGAGTGGGTTGCCATTTTCTGCTCCAGGGGATCTTCTTGACCCAGGGATCAAACCCATGTCTCCTGCATTGCAGGCAGGTTCTTTACCCCTGTGCCACCTGGGAAGCCAAAGAATATTGACAAGAGAGTAGTTACAGTGGTGGACCCTATCATGTAAGATGGATGGAGAGGAAACTAAAAATGGGAAACAGTAGAGGGACGATGCCATCGGGGGAAACTGACTGAGTAAATAGATAAGCCATGGAGTTGTAGTTAGGGAGGGATGTCTCACGTTGTGGTCTTAGAGGTAGAGCAAATTTGGGGTCCCAAAATATTCCAATGTGAGATGGAAGATATGGGGGACGGAGGTAGAGGTCAAGGAACTTCAAGATCAAGGTGTTGAATGAGTTGCCCATATATCTGTTGGCTTCAGCCAGAATGTCTGTTGAGATTTGGGATAGAATGGAAAAATGGGCCTACTGCCAGTGTCCCTGGTGAATACAGAGGAATATCTGGGAGACCAAGAGATGACAGCGACAGGAAGGCTAAAGTTACACTGATTGGTGTTCACTGATTCTTGTATGTCTCAAAAGGAGCTGGGATTTGGAGGGGGTTGTTTGTTTTTCTTGTTTGTTGTTTTTGTTGACAAGAGAGTGGAGGGGAAGTAGGTTGAAAGTGGCTTTGGGGAATGAAGAAGAAACTGGCCTTGCTGTACCAAGAAGTGTGGGTACATGCCTTGCAATCAGCTCAAGCAGCAACTAGGGTTATATTCTCTTCGCTGAAAGAGCCAGGTCTCACTTAAGGCTAGGTCATGAAGGGAACTTGTTAAACAAGACATGTGAGTTCCAGAGGATTGCAGGGGGTGTATTGAAGCGTGGCAGAATTAGCTGACTCATGGGCTTAAGGAGAGAGTAAGTCACAACGAGTCCCAGAAAGGATGGTGGGCACCTGGAAACTACCACATGGGGGCTCAAGTTTTATTTTATTTTTTTCTCATGATCTTCAGGGATAAAATAGTAATCAGAGATGACAGGGGAAACCTGATTATGACTTCCATTACCTTCATATCTTTTTTTCAGCCCAGTGGATAACAAAAATAAGAATAGTAGTACTAATTTGTAAATTTCTCCACGATCCAATGAATGTTGGCAATTTGACCTCTAGTTCCTCTGCCTTGTCTAAACCCAGCTTGTACATCTGAAGTTCTTGATTCACATACTGATAAAGCCTAGCTTGAAGGATTTTGAGTATAACCTTGTTAGCATGTAAAATGAGTGCAATTGTACAGTAGGTCGAACATTCTTTGGCATTGCTCCTCTTTAGGACTGGAATGAAAACCAGTCAATCCTAAAGGAAAGCAACCCTGAATAATCACTGGACAGACTGATGCTGAAACTCCAATGCTTTGGCCACCTGATGGGAAGAGGCGACTCATTGGAAAGGACCCTGATGCTGGGAAAGATTGAAGGCAGAAGCAGAAGAGGATGACAGAGGATGAGATGGCTGGATGGCATCACCGACTTGATGGACATGAGTTTGAGTGAACTCCGGGAGATAGTGAAGGACAGAGGAGCCTAGCATGCTACAGTCCATGAGGTCGCAAAGAGTCGTACACAGCTTAGCTACTGAACAACAACAACAACAAATTGTACTGAATACCTACTATTTGCCAGGCAGTGTTTTAGGTGCCAGGAACATGACAAAGTTCCTGAACTCACAGAACTTAGTCTGTTAGATAGTCTGTCCATGGGCAAAAAAACAAAAAAGGAAGAAGTATATAAGGTTGAGGAGCTACAAGTGTTAAGAATAGAAGTTCAGTGGGTAAGTGCAAAGACAGTGATGGTGATGTGTGTGTGAGGAGCTGTATTAGGGAAGATCTTTAAAGAAGGATCTTCTGAGCAGAGACCCTAATGATAAGAAGGAGCCATCCACGTGAAGATGGAGCATTTCAGATCAAGGGAATAGCAAGTGCCAAGACTCCAAGGGTGGGAAGGAGCTTGGGATGTCTGAAGGTCATTATAGCTGATGACTCCGAGACCCGGAAGCATGTGCTTTCAACTACCTGCTGTGAAGGATGAGATTGATGGGTCTCTGTGGTCTAATTGTGTAAGGACCTGAATATCCCAGAATTGGTCCAAGAGGCTGAGGCTCAATGGAAGCAGCAAGCTACCCCCAGGGGGTAATTGAGAAATCCTCACTACACATTGGAGTGGGAACGAACTTGCTTGGTAAGTCCAAGGCCATGTTGGTCCCAGATCTATGGCACAACCACAGTGGAGATGGGAAAGTGCTGCTGCCCCTTTCATATCTGAAAACACTTCATCAGAAACTGGGGGTTTGGGACTTCCCTGGTGGTCCAGTGCCTAAGGCTCCGTGCTCCCAATGCAGGGGACCAAGTTTCCATCCCTGGTCAGGGAAGATCCCACATGTGACAACTAAGACCTGGCACAGACAAATAAATAAATCAACAAAAAGGAAAAAAAAAGAAACTAGGGGTTGGCTTAGGACTCTTGGCTTCAGACTGTTACATGAGGTAAGATTTGGCAGAGGTACCAGCCTCATGGTTGGCAGAAAAGTGGCATGAAATAGAGGACTGAAGTTTTTCATAAGAAGGTCATATCGTGGGACTTGAGCCAGGTGAGGCCAAAGACCATAAGGAAGCCAGGACAGTGTTACAGACAGCACAACTTATGGGATGCTAGATACACTCAACTAAATGGGAATGACCTAATGGACGACTGCTGCCTCTAACTGTGCTTCCCTGTGAATCATAGCTGGGTCCATGGAGTCAGCTTGAGTTCCAAAAACAAATTCCATATTTGCTGGCCTGCAGCTATAGGTTCCACATTGGGCAAAGCATGCCAGGCCTTATTAGAAGGTCAGGCTGAACCCTGGCTCTGATACATACCAGGTGAGATACCTTGGCCTTGGGCAAGATGTTGACCTGCCCTGATTCTCACTTTTGCTTATCTGTCAAAGGTGGTGCTTAGTGGTACCTACCTCCTAAGGTTCTTGTCAACATCCAGGGTATTGATGTCTGTCAAAATGTTGAAGCAGTGTCTGACACTTGGTAATTACCACTTAAGTGAGCAATTCCTGGTATGTAGTAACTGCTACCCTGGTGTTTGTCAAACAAACAGCTCTGGGTAAGCTATTCCTCCATTGAGCAAACACTTCATGCTTGTTGTGTTCAAGGCATGGTCACATGTGCAAAGAGCATGAAGACATATTAGAAGCCAACCCTGCCCTCAGAGCTTCTACTGTCTTTCATGTGAGGCAATATAGATATGAAAATAGCTAGAACATAAAGCTGTGTGTGTATAGGTAGTGTCATGAGTGGTGCCCAGTGCTTTCCAAATACAGAGGGGAAAGACACATAGCAGGAATTGTGGAGAAACCCATGTGAGATTTCACTTGGGCCTTGAGGACAGTATAGACATTGTACTGAGTGAGGATTACTAGAAATAGGGTCACAAATTATTGCCAGAGTGATAAGCATAGGAAAAGGCTGGGAGGAGGGAAAGCCCAATGCCTGTTTAGGAAAAGGTGATTGAATTCAGTTTCATTAGAGCATCAGGTTTGAATGTGGAAGTAGGAGAAATTTCCAGGGGTACAAGACTGGAGCTGATAATGATTTCTGTAAGAATTTCTTTAATATTAATTTCTCCCAGATAGAATGCAAGCATTAGGACATCAGAATCTGTGTCTGTCTTATTCTATGCTTTATCCCCAGGGCCTTGCATGGTATTTAGCAAAAAGTAGGGTCTCAAGATAAAAATTTCAAATATATGAATAAATGAGACAAATAGGTTTTAAGAAAAAGTTGTAAAAAACGATTTGGGCCATGGTGTCAGAATAGAGAAGCTTTTGAAGAAGAGAAAAATGTGAGGTTCAATGTCATAGAGGTAGGCTAGCTCTTTGTGCAAAGTACTCAAAATATGTGCATCAAAAACAGAGAAATGTGAAGATCCTTAGGTTGGGAGCCTGACTCTAAAATGAGCTTCTTAACCCAAATCCACAGGTCAGAAGTAAAGGAAAGGAGGAGACACATTGGGAAGGCAGCTATCCCTGTGATCA
Source organism: Capra hircus (assembly GCF_001704415.2). NCBI lineage: Eukaryota > Metazoa > Chordata > Mammalia > Artiodactyla > Bovidae > Capra > Capra hircus. The sequence continues at coordinate 7,046,673 of NW_017189517.1, forward strand.
CCTGAGCTGCTAACGGACCTTTCTGAGACGCACAGGGGAGGGACTGACTGGGGGCACCATAGACCTTAGAGTCTTAAGAGAAATAGATTGTACTAATGTCAACATGTTGTTTGTACTACAGTTACCAAGATGTTACTCCTGGGAGAGGCTGGGTATCAGATACATAAGATCTCTTTGAATAATCTCTTACAGTTGCATGTAAATCTACAATTACTCAATAAAGATTTCAATAAAATATGTTATTAACAGATAATTGTAAAACCAAATCTGAAAATAAATTTTTTTTAAAGGGAAATGGGAGAGAACCTCTAAGTCAGAGAGGCAAGTGGTAGGACTCCCAGGCCACCTCAGGTGTTTTGGCAATTTCTGCCCCGTGTACGATGTAGAGAATGGTTGTGTGGGCTGGTGGAACAGAGTGCCTCATCAGTGATGTCTGTCCTACATGCGGGAGGAGGAGTCCTCAGAACAAGTGCTATGCATTTGCCATCTATTCAATGATGGTGTGGGATTGTGACATCTGGGGCCACTGTTTCCCCATCTCTTTTGCCATGAAGTGATGGGACCAGATGCCATGATCTTCATTTTCTGAATGTTGAGCTTTAAGCCAACTTTTTCACTCTCCTCTTTCACTTTTCATCAAGAGGTTTTTTAGTTCCTCTTCACTTTCTGCCATAAGGGTGGTGTCATCTGCATATCTGAGGTTATTGATATTTCTCCCGGCAATCTTGATTCCAGCTTGTGCTTCCTCCAGCCAAGCATTTCTCATGATGTACTCTGCATATAAGTTAAATAAGCAGGGTGACAATATACAGCCTTGGCGTACTCCTTTTCCTATTTGGAACCAGTCTGTTGTTCCATGTCCAGTTCTAACTGTTGCTTCCTGACCTGCATACAGGATTCTCAAGAGGCAGGTCAGGCGATCTGATATTCCTATCTTTTTCAGAATTTTCCACAGTCAAAGGCTTTGGCAACGAATCCCACCACTGTAGGCCACTCCCTATAAGTCCAGGCAGGGACCCATTTGTGAGCAGGCTTGTATACCAGCTGGCTCCTAAAGGGATGAGAACCGTGGCTCTTCTAACAGTAGCTAATGTTTATTGAACATTTCCCAGTGGCCAGGCTTTGTGATAAGTGCTTTACATAATTTACTGAATCCTCACGGCAAACCTATTACTTACCTTCAAAAACCAGGCTTTCTGGTGCCCAGGTGTTTCAACCCTGGCCTAATAGGTGTTCTGCTTGCCCGCCAGGTCCTTGGCTGATACCTAGTTCTTTCTAGAGCAGTGGAGGTCCTGAGGATGGGGCTTTGAGCATCCCCTCCCCTCAAGCTTCTCCCACCTATGGCCCTGATTGCTGGCCAATCAGGAAGTGGCCAAGTGTGGCTCTGCAGAGAGCCTGGGCTTCCTCCTTCACAAAGCAGTGCTGGAGGGCAGGAATCTTGGGTAACAATGGCTGACATCCATGGAGCATTTACTAGGTGCCAGACACTGTGGTCAGCCACATTAGACTGCCGCTCTCGTCCTCTCATCTCATCCCCACCAGCATCCTGTGAAATTGATAGAATTTCCATCCCCGTTTTCCTGATAAAGAGGTCAAAGTGAAGTTGCCCATGTACGAAGAGATGGTCTGTGGAGAGCAGGTGTTTGAACCCAGGTCTGGCTGATGCATCGGCTTCCCAGGGGGATCAGTAGTAAAGAATCCTCCTGCCAATGCAGCAGGTGTGGCTTTGATCCCTGGGCTGGGAAGATCCCCTGGAGAAGGGAAAGGCAACCCACTCCAGTATTCTTTCCTGGAGAATCCTCATGGGCAGAGGAGCCTGGCAGGCTACAGTCCATTGGGTCTCAAAGAGTCAGACACTACTGAGTGACTGTGAGCTTGCACGCATGCATATGTTGGCTAATGCAACAACCCGTGATCACTTTCAGGGATCTGTCTAGAACCCAGATATGTGCTCAGTAAATATGTGAGGAATGAATGAAGTTCACTCAAAAGTGCCAACCTTAGGTAGTGCTAGTAGACTCCAACCTAAGTGTCCTGAAACAAGGTAGCAAACTAATCAAGTGGGGTAATGGGCATGCCCCTAGCTTGTACTTACAAGACTCATATCCTCAAAGAAGACATTAAGGAAAGAATTGTTAATGTCTGTAGAGCATCTTCTGAGTACTAAGTACTGGACTGGATGTGCTTGGGGGTACATATCAAGGATAGATGAGATAAGATCCCATGTTTTAGGAAGCAGTGTTGTGGGGGAGGCTGTAACTGTTGTGAACTTCATGGTGTGTACCTGTTGTTTCCATCTTGTGAGTCCCACTTATCCCCATCTTCTTGCCTCTGGTTGCAGTCCTCACCATGACTTGTATGCGTTTCTACAACCTACTGAATCACTCTTGGTGTGGCGGTGGTGGTGGTGGGGCAGCCATCTGCGTTTTAACAAGTTCTCCAAGTGATTCTGATGCACCCTCAAGTTTGACAACCACTGATTTATATCAAAGACTTTGGATGTAACTGGTGCTTCATAAACGGCCAAGGTGGTTATTTGGAATGGTTCTAATACTTTGGAGAACTGAGGAGTCAAGAAATTGTGGTTCCTGAAGGAGCCTGGAAGAAGCACAAGCTGGAGAGAAATTGCTGGGAGAAATATCAATAACCTCAGATATGCAGATGACACCACCCTTATGGCAGAAAGTGAAGAGGAACTCAAAAGCTTCTTGATGAAAGTGGAAGAGGAGAGCGACTGAGCGACTGAACTGACAGACTGACATCTATATAACAGTATATATATATGACAACAATAAATATATGTGACAACAGTGTATAAAAATATATATCAGTATACATAAATACCTATATACATATATTCCTGTATATTAAATATATATACAATTATATATATAGTATATATACAATTATATATATAATATATATACAATATTATAATATACAATATATACTATATATACAATATATATACAATGTATAGTAGTGTATATCTGTTAATCCCCTGTTATACAATATATAATATATATACAATATTTTTATATATATTATATATGTGTATATATATAATTAATATATATTAAATAAATATATGAATATGACAATATATAGAAATACAGTCATATATAGTTTTATATATTTGCGAAGGTATTTGTTCCCTGTGGTCCTGTGTGTAACTTGCATAGTATTTGCATATAACCTATGCTCATCCTCCCATATACTTCAAAGCATCTCTAACTAATTAATAATATCTAGTTATAAATACAAGGCAAACACTATGTAAAGAGTTGCTGATATGCAGAAAATTCAAGTTTGATTTTCTGGAATATTTGGATTCTTTTTTATGAATATTTTAGATCCACCATTGTTTGAATTCATGGGTATGGAGGACCAACTGTATTTGTTTTACCCATAAAACGAGCCAAAGGGCCTTATGAATCTGTTTAATCTTTGCCAATCTGATAAATAGACTTTATATCTTCAGGTGCACATCATCTTACCTGTTTATTGTGCTCTGTTGCACTGCAGAGTTGAGTGTAATTTGAGACAGAAAATTGAATGGAGCTCTTTTGATTTAATGTGAACTTCAATGAAGTAAAGTCCTAATGCTATTCAGAAGCTTCTAGGGGCACCATCAAGGATACATATGTTATTAAAGCCTTGTTAGGATGAATGTCTCATTTAACTGGTACCAAGTGGACACCAGAATTGGACAGGTCGCTCTGTGAAGTTGGACTTCTCTAAACTTCCAGTGACATCTCCTTCCTCTAAGTTGCAATCACACTCTTGGTGCCAGATTGTTTTCTTTTTTTTTTCAGTTGAAGTATAGTTGATTTACAATGATTCAGGTGTACAGCAAAGTGATTCAGTTATACATACATATATATATATATTTCAGATTTTTTAAGATATTAAAAGATATCAAATACAGTTCCCTGTGCTATACAGTAGATCCTTCTTGTTTATTTTATATATAGTAGTGTATATCTGTTAATCCCCAATTCTTAAAATTTATCCCTCCCTTCCTTCTATGTCTGTAAGCCTGTTTCTGTTTTGTAAATAAAATTCATTTATCTTATTTTTTTTCAATTCCACATATGTGATAGCATACAGCATTTGTCTCCCTGTGTCTGACTTACTTCATTAAGTATGATAATCTCTAGGTCCATCCATGTTATTGCAAATAACAATATCTCATTCTTTTTATGGCCAAGTAATATCTCATTGAATATCTATGGCTTTATCTATATTTATGTCTACATCTATATATCTATATACCATATCACATCTTCTTAAGCCAGTCATCTGTTGATGGGCACTTGGATTGCTTCTATGTCTTGGCTATTGTAAATAGTGCTACTATGAACATTGGGGTGCGTGTATCTTTTCAAATTTCACAATGTTCAGATGTGTTTTCATCTTTTCCAGTTATATGCCCAGGAGTGGGGTGGCTGGATCATGTGGTAACTGTATTTTCAGTTTTTTAAGGAACCCCCACACTATTCTCCATAATGGCTGCACCAATCTACATTGCTACCAAGAGTGTATGGGGGTTTCCTTCCCCCTCCTCTCTCCAGTATTTATTGTTTGTAGATTTTTTGATGATGATCATTCTGATGGATATGAGGTGATACCTCATTGTAGTTTTTAATTTGCATTTCTTTAATAATTAGCTATGTTGAACATCTTTTCATGTGCCTGTTGGACATCTGTATGTCTTCTTTGGAGAAATGTCTGTTTAGATCTTCTGCCTATTTGACTGAGTTGTTTGGTTTTTTGCTATTTAGTTGTATGAGCTAGTTGTATATTTTGGAGCCCTTGTCAGTCACATTGCTTGCAATTATTTTCTCCCATTCCATAGGATGTCTTTTTATTTTGTTTATGATTTCCTTTGCTGGGCAAAAGCTTTTATGTTTAATTAGGTTCCATTTGTTTATTTTTGTTTTTGTTTCTGTTACTCTAGGAGATGGGTCCCAAATAATATTCCTGCAATTTTCATCAAAGTGTGTTCTGCCTTTGTTTTCCTCTAGGAGTTTTATAGTATCTAGTAATACTTTAAGGTCACAATAAACTGTGGAAAATTCTGAAAGAGATGGGAATACCAGACCACCTAACCTGCCTCTTGAGAAACCTGTATGCAGGTCAGGAAGCAACAGTTAGAACTGGACATGGAACAACAGACTGCTTCCAAATAGGAAAAGGAGTACGTCAAGGCTGTATATTGTCTCCCTGCTTATTTAACTTCTATGCAGAGTACATCATGAGAAACGCTAGGCTGGAGGAAGCACAAGCTGGAATCAAGATTGCCAGGAGAAATATCAATAACCTCAGATATGCAGATGACAGCACCCTTATGGCAGAAAGTGAAGAGGAGCTAAAAAGCCTCTTGATGAAAGTGAAAGAGGAGAATGAAAAAGTTGGCTTAAAGCTCAACATTCAGAAAATGAAGATCGTGGCATCTGGTCCCATCACTTCATGGGAAATAGATGGGGAAACAGTGGAAAGAGTGTCAGACTTTATTTTGGGGGGCTCCAAAATCACTGCAGATGGTGATTGCAGCCATGAAATTAAAAGATGCTTACTTCTTGGAAGAAAAGTTATGACCAACCTAGATAGCATATTCAAAAGCAGAGATATTACTTTGCCGACTAAGGTCCGTCTAATCAAGGCTATGGTTTTTCTAGTGGTCATGTATGGATGTGAGAGTTGGACTGCGAAGAAGACTGAGTGCCGAAGAATTGATGCTTTTGAACTGTGGTGTTGGAGAAGACTCTTGAGAGTCCCTTGGACTGCAAGAAGATCCAACCAGTCCATTCTGAAGGAGATCAACCCTGGGATTTCTTTGGAAGGAATGATGCTAAAGCTGAAGCTCCAGTACTTTGGCCACCTGATGCGAAGAGTTGACTCATTGGAAAAGACTCTGATGCTGGGAGGGATTGGGGGCAGGAGAAGAAGGGGATGACCGAGGATGAGATGGCTGGATGGCATCATGGACGCGATGGATGTGAGTCTGAGTGAACTCCAGGAGTTGGTGATGGACAGGGAGGCCTGGCGTGCTGCGATTCATGGGGTTGCAAAGAGTCAGACACGACTGAGCGACTGAACTGAACTGAACTGGACTGAATCCATTTTGAGTTTATTTTGTATATGTTGTTAGAGAATGTTCTTGTTCTTTTACATGTAGCTGTCCAATTTTCTCAGCACCACTTATTGAAGAGACTGTCTCTTCTACATTGTATATTCTTGCCTCCTTTGTCATAGATTAATTGACCATGAATGTATAGGTTTATGTCTTGGCTCTCTATCCTATTATTAAAATGTTTATTTATTTGGCTGTGCTGGGTCTTAGTTGTAACACTTGGGATCTTTAGTTATGCCATGTGGGATCTAGTTCCCCGACCAGGGATTGAACTCCAGGCCCCCAGCAGTAGGAGCATGGAGTCTTAGCCACTGGACCACTAGGGAAGTCCCTATGTGTTCATTTTTGTGCCAGTACCATACTGTGTTGATGCCTATAGTTTTGTGGTATAGTCTGTATGTCAGGGAACATGATTATTCCTCCAGCTGAGCTCTTTCTTAAGATTGTTTTGGGTATTCAGAGTCTTTTGTGTTGCTATACAGAATTTTAGCTCAGTTGGTAAAGAACCTGCCTGCAATGCAGGAGACCCAGATTCGATTCCTAGGATGGGAAGATCCCCTGGAGAAGGAAATGGCAACCCACTCCAGTATTCTTGCCTGGAGAATCCCGTGGACTGAGGAGCCTGCAGGCTACATGGGGTCACAAGAGTCAGGCACAACTTAGCAGCTAAACCACCACAAATTTAAAAATATTTGTTCTCATTCTGTGAAAAATGTTTTTGGTATATTGATATGGGGTTTCATTGAAACTGTAGATTGCCTTGTGTTGTATGGTCATTTTAACAGTATTAACTCTTCCAATCTAAGAACACTATGTATCTATCTGTTTGTGTCATCTTAAGTTTCTTTCACCAGTGTCTTACGGTTTTGGGGGTACAGGTCTTTTGCTTCCTTAGATAAGTTTATTCCCAGGTATTTTATTCTTTTTGATGCAATGGTAAATAGGATTGTTTCCTTAATTTCTCTATTGATATTTGTTAGTGTATAGAAATGAAGCATATTTCTGTATATTAATTTTGTATCCTGCAATTTTACCAAATTTGTTGATGAGCTCTAGTAGTGTTCTGGTAGCATTTTTAGGATTTTCTATGTATAATATGTTATCTGCAAACAGTGACAGTTTTACCCCCTTCCTTTCCAGTTTGAATTCCTTTTATTTATTTATTTTCTTCTTTGATTGCTGTGGCTAGGACCTCCAAAACTATGTTGAATGAAAGTGGTGAGAATGGACATTCATATCTTGTTCCTAATCTTAGAGGAAATGATTTCAGCTTTTCATCATTGAATATATTATCTGTGGGTTTGTCATATATGACCTTTATTATGTTGTGGTATGTTCTCTCTATACCCATTTTCTGGAGAGTTTTTATCATAAATGGATGTTGAATTTTATCAAAAGCTTTTTTCTGCATCTATTGAGATCACTATATGGGGTTTTTATTCTTCAGTTTGTTGATGTGGTGTATCACATTGATTTGTAGATATTGAAAATCCTGGTATCCTTTGGATTAATGCCACTTGAACATGGTGTATGACCCTTTTAATGAATTGTTGCATTTGGTTTGCTAGTATTTTGTGGAGGATTTTTGTATTTATGTTCATTAGTTGTATTAGCTTGTAATTTTCTTTTTTGTGGTATTTTCATCTGGCTTTGGTATCAGGGTAATGGTGGCCTCATAGGACTGTTTTATGTTTAAGCTCGTTAGGTTATCTGAGAGAACAACTTGTATGGGGGTTAGGCATATGCTATCCTCCTTTTGTCTCTCTCCTTCCACCTCCTCAAAGAGGTGGTAGAGAGAAATATTTGAACAGTGATAGGAATAGGGGAGGGCAAAGGTATTAAAAAGCATGAGGTTGGAGGGATATATACAAATGTTGTAAGTGTAGAGGACCATGCTAACAAGTGAAAATGGAAGCTACATCCCTGGGTAGAGCCTATAAAAGGTTTGTGACTGAGATGTGAGAAACACAGAGATGCAAGAGAAAAGTGAAAGGGAGATTGGGAGCTTAATATATATGGCTCAGATTCTGAACTGGGGAAGGAAGCTCCAGAAAAGACCTAGAGACTGGAGGCAGCACCATCTCAGATGGCTAAGGTTTAGAAGAAAAGAAAGTCCCGCATACCATCCTCTCCAAAGGAAGTAGTCTGCATGAGTTGTGAATTCATAGCATCCCAAATGCAGTAGCCTTCTAGTGTGATTGCCTACTTGACAGATTTCTCCCAGGTGGACTCTGGACCACTAGCATGGATTGATTGGCCCTTTGGTGAAGAGGAAATAACACAATCTTCCTTTTTAAGAAAATTTCCAACTTATTGAGCTGCAATTTACTTACAATAAGATTCACCCATTTTAAATGTACAGTTGGATGAATTTTAGTAATTGTATAAAGTCATACAACCATCACCATAATCTAGTTACAGGACAGTTCCATGATCCTAAAAGATTTCCTTTTATACTCTTCCAAGACCCCTGGCCTCAAGCATCCATTGATTTGCTTTCTGCCAGTGTATTCTTTTGTGTTCCACTTCTTAGTTATGGCATATGAGATCTAGTTCCCCAACCAAGGATTGATTGGGCCCCCTGCATAGGGAGCATGGAGTCTTAGCCACTGGACCACCAGGGAAGTCCCAATCATAATTTTTTAATAGCAGATGTTTTAAATTTTGATGAAATCTAATTTATCTTTTTCTTTCTTTTATGGTTTATGCTTTTTGCATACTGAGAAATCTTTGTCTACTGCAAAGTCTCAAAAAATTTTCTCCTGTGGCTATTGAGTTGTTCAGCATCATTTCTTTCAAAACCTGTCTTTTTTCTTTCTTTCTTTTTGTTTGTTTGTAATTCTTCTATTTTCTCTCTACACTTTTACTTTACTGAGGTGAAGTTCTGCCATCTTCATCTGTTAACAACTCTGTGGACCCAGATTGGAAGTGGAAATGCTGCTGCTGTTGAGAAACGTTGTCTAACTGTAAGGAATATCGGCAAACATATTCGACCATGGCATTTGGTCAGAGCTTTGTGGATGCAGAACTTGTGGCACCACATTCTCTGTGGTTTGTTAGCTCCTTGAAACTTTGGAAAGATGGAAAAATCTAGGGTTAAAGTAATAGAAATCTGAAGATTTTGAAGAATCTATGTCAGTTCCAGGGAACAAAGTCCCAGACTCCAAGCCCATACTTGAGTGAAGCCCCTGTAGCTGGATGGAGTGGAACAGAAAAAAGCTTTATGCATAATTTGAATTTTAGTTTCTCTGAGGGAACAGATAAAAGATATTTTATTGGTGCTTTAATTTTTCTAAGGGAGTATAAGTGTGTATCTGTGATTTGGAAAAAAGGACTAGAGTTTGGTGTTGAAAAGTGATGGTGAATTTGGTATATTTTCAAATACTTTGGGTATTATCCAGTGTATATTAGTCTAGTTTCTAAATTCTTAAGTAGCCATTGACCTTAAATATGCTTCTCTGTATATGCACACACATTGTGATGGTTAATTTTATGTGTATCAATTTGGCTGGATCATGGTGCCAAATAATGCTGGTCAACCATTATTCTGGATGTTTCCATTCAGATGATATATACACACACATATATACATACATACAACTGGTAATATACCCTTCATGTTATCTTGCTCCTTACTACTTCTTTTCTCCACATATTAATATTTTTGGAGATTGTTCCAAACTTCACATATAGATCTACTTTTTTCTTTTATACAACAGTATGATATCCTCTTGTATAGGTATACTATGTTTATTTAACTAGTCTCCCATTTATTACTATATTTTAATATTTATCTTTACAAGTAATACCATAGTGACCACCTTTGTACAAAAAGTTTTACACCTGCTTTTTCAGTAGAATAGATTCAGAGATACATACAAGCATTTAATATATACATATATATATCTTTTTATATTATCTCTAGCTATTGGATGTCTGCATAATATTCCATTATATGACCACTAAATATATTATTTAGTTATTGAAGCAGTTCCCTATGATTGAATAGTCAGTAGTTTACAATATTTTGCAAAAAATAGGTTAAGGATAAAGATGAGTTTGACTGGTTCTGAATGAGCATGTGTATGTGTGTGTTTGTGTATTAAGCAGGGTACTCCAGAGAAACAAACCAATAGAATGTGTATATATAAAGAAAGGGAATTCCCTGGTGGTCCTTTAGTTAGGACTTGGTGCTAGAGTCCAGGTTCAATCCCTGTTCAAGGAACTAAGATTGTGCAGGCTGCGAGGTGCAGTGAAAAAATACAAATAAAAAATTGAGAGATTTATTTTAAGGAGTGGGTTCACGTGATTATGGAGGCTGGTTGGGGCAATAGTATGGAGATCCAGGGAAAAGCCAGTGTTGTAGTTCAAGTCCAAAGGCCAACTGCTGGCAGAACTCCTTGCTTAAGTTAGGTTAGCCTTTGTGAATTTGGTACATAGTAAGTGCTTCTCAACTGTCAGCCTAAAAAATAAAATAACAAAATTAAAAGTAAAATGAAATGTGTTTTACTAATTCTAATTAAATCCTCAGTATGCTTTATCTATAGCTTAATTTTAAAAAGGGGAAAAAAACAAAATGCAAAAGATGTGAAGAGACATTTCACTAAGGAGGATTTATAGATGGCAAATAGGCACATAAAATATGTTCAATATTATTAGTTATTAGGGATACACAAATTAAAACCGTGTTGACCTATCACCATGCATCTATCAGGGGATCTAAAATTAATGAGAATAACACATGCTGAGGAAGATGTAATGAAAGTAGATCATTCACACATTGATGGTGGAAATATAAAATGGGACAGACACTCTGGAAGGAGTTTGGCAATTTCTATTGAAAGCTAAATGTGCAAGCACTATACCACCTAGCCATTGTACTCCTGGGCACTTATCCCAGAGAAATGAAGATTTCTGTTCACATGAAAACCTGTACACAAATGTTCAGAGCAGCTTTATTAGTAATAGCTTTATTCACAAACTGGAAACAACCCCATTGTCTTTCGACTGGTGAATGGTTAAACAAACTGTGGTAAATCTATAGGTAAATCTATTGCTCAGCAATAAAAAGGAAGGAACTATTGATACAGGTAACCACCTGGATGAATCTCCAAAGAACTGTGCTGAGTGGAAAAAGCCAATCCCCAAAGGTTACATGCTGTCTGATTGTATTTATATTATTTATGTACTTTCTTGGAATAAAATTATAGAAATGGAGAGCAGTTTACTGTTTACCATGCATTAGGGAGGAGAAGGGTGGAAGGGAAGAAGGTATGGCTGTGAAGAGGAAATTCGAGGGGTCCTTGTGCTGATAGAACTGTTCTGCATCTCAGCTCTATCAATGCCAATATTTTGGTTTTGCTATTGTTTTCTACCTTTGCAAGATGTTGCTCTTTGGGGAAACTGAGTATAGGATACACTGGATCTCTCCATAGTATTTCTTACAACTGCATATAATTATCCCATAATAAGAAGCTCAATTAAAGAATTTAACAAATAAACATCATTCTCCCAATGGACCGGTGAATGCAGCCATGAGATTAGAAGATGCTTGCTCCTTGGAAAGAAAGCTATCACAAACCTAAACAGTGTATTAAAAAGCAGAGATATCACTATGCTGAAAAAGCCCCATATAGTCAAAGCTATGCTTTTTCCAGTAGTTGTGTTCAGATATGAGAGTTGGACTATAGAGAAGGCTGAACACCAAAGAATTGATGCTTTTGAATTGTGGTGTTGGAGAAGAGTCTTTATAGAGTTCCTTGGACAACAAGGAGATCAAACCAGTCAATCCCAAAGGAAATAAACCCTGAATATTCATCGGAAGGACTGATGCTGAAACCGAAGCTCCAATACTTTGGCAATCTGATGTGAAGAGCATCAGGAAAAGACCCTTGCGCTGGGAAAGATTGAAGGCAGGAGGAGAAGGGGGCAACAGGGGATGAGATGGTTGGATGGCATCACCGACTCTATGGATATGAGTTTGAGCAACCTCCGGGAAATAGTGAAGGACAGGGAAGCCTCTCAGGCTGCAGTCCATGGGTTTGCAAAGAGTCTGACATGACTGTGCGACTGAACAACAACAACAACAACAACAAAATAACCAGGACCAAACAGTGTGGTTGTACTTACAGACAAAAAAGACGGAATCATGTGGCAGTAAAACAACAACAAAAAAGTGATGCTAATGGGAGAATGTTTCAAATGTCAAAAACAAATGGATTATCTTTTCTTACACTCCTTCAATGGCTCACAACAATGCCACATTTAGTATGCTTCCTATTAGAACTAGAATTATCATACAGCTTTCTGTTTTCCTCAGAGTTCCTGATTGTATTTCATTTTTATTGTCAACCAAAAGCACATGTAAATAGCTTCTGATTTCTTACATAAGTTGATTATGGAATTTGTGCCCATCAGGGATATTCTTTACTGAGCTCTTTGACTTCCTGTTCTAATTATTACCTATTGCTTTCTTGGTCAGTTTAGCAGTTCTCATCTTGGGATTTCTTCAATTGCACACCTCTGGAGTACTTTTTCAAAAATATTTATTTATTTGGCTGTTCTGGGTCTTGCAGCATGCAGGATCTTTGATTTTCATTGCAGCATATGGAATTTAGTTGCAGTATATGGGATCTAGTTCCCTGACCAGCAATCGAACCCCGGCCCCTACATTGGGAGCTGAGTCTTAACCACTGGACCACCAGGGAAGTCCCTGGAGTACTTTAAAATACAGATTTTTAGGCATTCCCACAGATCTGTTCAGTTGGAGTTTCTTGGAGTAGGTGTGGCTGGAGTATATGCATTTTAAAAAAACTCCCCCAGGTGATTTTAAAAAAAATTGAAGTATAGTTGATTTACAGTGTTGTATTAATTTCTGCTATACAGCAAAGCGAGTCACTTGTACATATATATGTACATATATTATATTTGTACACATATATAGTGTGCTGCTGCTGCTAAGTCGCTTCAGTGTCCGACTCTGTGTGACCCCAATGGACGGCAGCCCACCAGGCTCCCCTGTCCCTGGGATTCTCCAGGCAAGAACACTAGAGTGGGTTGCCATTACCTCCTCTAATGCTTGAAAGTGAAAAGTGAAAGTGAAGTCACTCAGTCGTGTCCGACTCTTAGCGACCCCATGGACTGCAGCCTACCAGGCTCCTCCGACCATGGGATTTTCCAGGCAAGAGCACCGGAGTGGGTTGCCATTGCTTTCTCCGATACAGTGTACTATTTGTACACACACACACACACACACACATATATATATATATATATGATATATATATGTTCTTTTCCATATTCTTTTCCACTATGGTTTATCACAGGATTTTGAATATAGCTCTCTGTGCTATACCTGTAGGACCTTGTTGTTTCTCCCAGGTGAATTTTTGCTCATCAGTCATATTTGAGAACCCATGTAGCTTATCCTTAGAGTCCTATAACTGATGTTATTATTATTAAGAGTAATAATAAGTACTGTTGTTTGAGGATTCATTATGTTTCCAGGCATTGTTTTAATAGTGAATGCATGGTCTCATTTAATCTTTACAATGAACCTGTGAGGTAGGTACTATTATTATCCCTATTTATAGAAAATTTAGTTCAGAAAAGTTCAATCACACCACTTTCAAGATCCAGAAACAAGATCAGAACTGAGTTTTGTCTGACAACAAATCTTGGATTTAACCAACAAACTGTTAGTTTTTAAATGGATAGACCCAAGGGCCTCATGGAAAATCTCGAGAAGTAAAAGAACTTGGTGTTGGATCACAGATTTAGGACTGTGTACTGTCAACTAGTTTTACAGCTAAAACCTGGCATCTTTTAATCAGTTAAATCAACTAAGCAAGGTTATTTTTGTGAGATACCAGAAGTATGACTAATGGACTGTGGGTCAAGTGGGAAACCTTCACAATTTTGAACTCTGAATATTTTGGACACAATAAAAATTATTCACAAATTCTACCAATAAATATCTTAAAAGTTTTTCCATGGAAACATCTCAAAGAAAGGTGGTATCTATGGCTATCTCTAACTGGCTGCTCCATATTTTCTCTGGCTTCCATTTTGATGGATAATTGGAGTGAGCTGTACTAATTTCTGAGTTTTTAAAATAGAATGCTTAATTCAGTTTTAGTTAGGAAAATTAAGAGTAGCCTCTAAATGACTTGTTCACTTTAGTGGCTAAATATTTGGAATGACATACCATGCCATCGTTGAACTAGAGCCTTAACTTTTACGGATACCAAAGATGACTCAGAACTGTTCCCATTTAAGAAGTATGCCCTAGAAGCTCTTGATGTTCTGATATGGACTGATCCCCAAGATACCTCAGGTTTAAAAAAAAAACAAACATGTAGTATGTTGCTACTTGTATAAAGAGAGGGCACGCAAATTTGGCAATAAATACATTAAAATCTCTAAAAGGATGCATAAGAAGAAAACAAAAGAAACGTCCTAGTAATGGGCACAAAAAATAATGTTTAAAATCTAACTTTAAATTGTTAATGAAATGTGCAAAATCATTACACACACACATAATGGAATAGTGAATTTTGTGCTACATTAGACTGCTGCACGCTTTCATACTGCATTGGTTGTTTTTCTTGTGTGATTTAAAAACCCAAACCAACTCTTCTAATTAAGCTCTCCCTGGCCAGGAGCTCACTTGGATCCCTGACAGTCCCTAGTTAAAGCCTAGTTTTTTAGTTTTTGACAGCAAACTAAGACCCTCTTGTTTGCTTCAGGAAAACTGGCTGGTTTTAGTTCCTGGTATTATTTTGGTGGTACCCTCATTCCAACAAGTCACCAATCCACTTGACCATGATATACAACTGTGCCAGATTTTTCTTGGTTGCTTTTTGTGACAGATAGTAGTAGTAGCGATAAAGTTACTGTTAGCTTGGTTTTGATTTCTGACAAATTATTTTGGAAGCAGGAATAAGGTGGTATATTAGGATGATAAATTAAAGGTAAAAGCAACTAAATCAGATTACTTGAATGACTATATGTTTTTAGGGAATATATTTTAATTCTTCCATTTATTGCTTCTTAATTAGTCTGTAACTCAGAAGGTTAAAAACACCAAAGACAGGTGACATTTTACGAAATCTTTCAAATGTGCTTTTTCTGATAGTGCTGCTCGATGTGAATAGTATTCAGTAATTTTTAAAATAATTTTATTTATCTTTGTTAACATGCTTGGAAATAGGAAAAGAGACTGAGTCAGAAACCTTCAGTACTTTCATTGTTAAATCCACCTCATCTCCCTTTATGTGACTTCTTGACAGAAAAGAAATGGCCTAAGAATTTCCACCTGCCTGATTAGACATTTGTAAGAAGTCTTACAGTACTTTCATTTCACAAATATATTACCCCAAGTAATAAGTTTTTATAACCCTTACCCCTTAAGGAGCCCAAAACTAGGCTCGAAGGGAAATGACAAACTTTGCCAAAAAATTGGAAATATCCTTTCTTTCCCCTCTGTGGTCTAGTGGTGTCACTTAACTATAACTCCTCAGTCTGTGACCTTCAGAAACCTAGAGGGCTAAACAGAAGTAGAGCATTGAAGGTCGCCCCCTCCACAGATACACAAAAAGGGGAACAAATATTCATTATAACAGGTAAGTGTTTTTATAATTATGGCAGATGGTGATTGAAGCAAAGGCAATTCAAAAGGGGAGACACGCAAAAGCAATAATTTTGAATGTTTGACATTTGTTTTGAAACTACCTTACTACCCTATACCCTTTACCATCTGTCTGTTATCCCTCCCAACACCCACCTCTGTCTTCCCACAGGGCTCCATTGTCTGCAGTTCCTGTTTCTCAGGGGCGGAGCTGTGGGAGGCAGCCATGGGTGCCATAATAGGCACCTGCGGCCAGCACAATGGGCTGTGGGTGCTTGTGGGAGAGACAGATTGATGTATTGTGCATGGGGGAGGAGGGCTGTCACTTGAATCCATGTGAACCCAGGCTTTAGGGGCAAGGGAGATTGACAGCTTTTGTAGGTTGCATTTCTTTTTCAAAGCTTGGCTTTAATAGACAGTAAGTTTGGGGCCCCAGGCTTTCACTCCCATAATTCTAACAGGGCAATCACGAGCATTCAGCATTTCTTTTTACCCCCCTTGTTACGCATTAAATGATTTCAGTAAAGGAATGTGCAGCATTAATTAGAATTTGTTAGCAGATACCAAGGGGAAAAGTTTCTTCACAACAACTATAGGAGGTGTCATTTGTACAAAGACTTTTTTGTTTTCTTTCCCCATTACATTATCACTGCAATATGTAAGGTAGTGATTCTTTTCATTTAAATTAAGTGGAAAGCTACTAAATCTTGTTTTATTCTCCAAAAAGAATAAGGTCCTTAACACTTATCTTTTAACTTCTTTCATTTCCTAAGGTTGGTGTTTACTTTTGCTTTCAGTCCGACCCATTTACTGATCTGTGTGGTTGTGTATCCAGTTTTGTGTACCATTTAGCTCTTACAATTACAGGCAACCCACTACTGATATATAAGGATTGTTTCAGGTGAAAATAGCTACGAGTAATATTGAAAGTCATTGACACACTGGGTCCCATTTTAGTAATGATACATTGAGAACTGCCAAAAATTAGACTCTTAGGTTTGTGTCCTAACATTTCCTAAAACTAATTTTCCCTAGTTGATATTTAACCTTAGCCACGACATCAAAATTATGGAAGAATGGGGCAGCAGCTAAGGAATATTTTTCCTATAGAAAACTCACTCCTAAACCACGTCAGTATTTTAAACATCAAAAGTACCTCCACCCCAAGCACACACAGATAACATCACTTCCTTACAGCTAGTTTAAATGATCTTGGGCTTTTTGGTTTGATTTCCATTTTTCTATTCTTTTCTTAAAAATTCTGGCATTTTAGGCTTATAAAGGGACAGAACTAACCTCAGATAGGATTCTTATAAACATACATACTCTTTGCAATCTGAGGAACTGATGAAACATTAAAAAAATTTTTGGTGTGATTTTTCTGAATTATCTCTCATATAAAATCATTTTCACCATGGAAGGAGTTGGAGGCTAATTGAATTAGAATTTTTCCCGTTCAATTGTTTTATTTATATGTGTTAAGGGCAACAGTGAAAAATATTGATTAAGTCTACCATTATTTCTCAGAAAGAACATATTCCCACACAGTCGTCTGGCTCTGTCTATTATAATAATTTGGTGCAATGGTTTAAAAAGTAGTGGGGTGATAATAATTAGGGCGTGCGACACAGAAATTTCAATGCTGGATTCAACATTTCACCATGCAGGGCAGGAAAATTGCCGACTGGGGCTAGTCAGCTCTAAGTACTAATTAACTAATTAATCAGGTGCTGAAACCAACTGAATGGAGGATACCAGCCAGACAACTCAAGCCCAAGCAGAGGGTTGTGCTCTTTCAAAGACACTGCAGTCTTTCTTCTTGCTTTTTAACCCAATCAAAAATGAGGGGAGAAAATAGGATATGCTGACCTACTGTCGGTCATTTCGGTCCAAGTTTTTTTACTTAGAGAAAATAAAAACATGTGCCTCTGATAATAACTCTGAGGCACCATATTCAGGGTAGTCCTAAAGCTCTGGCAAAGGGCTATCTCCTTGGCCATGAACTATTTCAGGGCTAGTATATGTGGGTGTGGAGGGGGGAGGAGGCTCTGCCTTCTTGGAGTTTTCTTTTACAATATTTTCTTAACATAGGAGAATGAGAAATGTATTTCTCCTTTTGGGCTGATCTTAGGTCTTTTGCCTCATCCCTTGTTTATGTAAATGAGAAGAGTCCAATTACACATATGGAAAAAGGGTTTAATGAATCGTGAAAAAGCCCGGTTTGCAGAGAAAGGGCGCAATCCTCTCGTCTTCTTCTCTTTTATATTAAACTTAGAAACATGTATTTCTTTTAAAGAAGATGATAAAGCTTAATGGTTATATCATTTTATTTTATATACTAATCTTCATACTTGGGAATTATTAAGTATATTTTGCTAGAATTATCTTTGGAAGGCTTTCTGGAGACAGCAGATATTCTACAAGAACAACTACAAAACTCTTTTTTCCCTAAATTAAAAAAAAAAGTATTACGTTAGTTCCTTCCATTTTTGACGTTATTCTTAGTTCATGATATATTTTTTTTAAACACAGTTTGATCTGGAATTGTCTGCACTGAAAAAAGGACTGCATCATTATAAGAGGTTGTTACCGAACCCAAGGAAAAAACTTCAGTATTGCATACTATTTTAGCTCAATTTGGGTATTATTATGGTGTTTTTAACTAGCTAGAATTTTTGGAGTGTTGCAAATTAGATAAACTCCCACCCCTCCACCACCACCTCCTTAAAGGTACTAAATTTTACACTAGAGCATAAAATCCCGTGTTTGGGATTTCATTTGCCTATTTTCTTTCCTCTCACTTCTTCATCCTGGAATTGTCAATAGTTGAATGTAGACCACACAGAAAACGCCTCAACCGATTTTTTTAAATGACAAAAAAAAAAAAAAAACCCTTGAAAGAATATGGGGACGGGGGGAGTGAATCAATGCCATTTCTGACTGTAACTCTTAAAATTTGATAAGTACCCAACCAGCCTGGAAGAGGTGCTTTACAGGGCCAGAAATAAAGTTCTAAATCACGACTGCAGGTGCTTTCCAGAGACCAAATCCAACAGCTTGGTTGGGCACTTGGGGAAACTGAGGCTGGAAAAACCGGGAGGGGCGGGGCGGCAAATGCCTGAATTGATTCCCCGCCCCCCCTTTCATAAAATGACTGCTTCGATCCATGGAAAACACTTCTCCTGGGCACCTCCTGTGTGGAGGGCACTGCCAGGATGCCGACTTCAAGAGGGCCGTGCTCTTTCCACTCTAACCCCCGGCCTTCCCGGATCGGCGCCCTGGATGTGATCGACACCATGAAGTTGCCCCATAATCCTCTCTGGCAACATAGGATGTAAAATTTGATCAGCTCATTGGATGAAGCCGACAAGTCTCAAAAATGTGTGAAAAGGGGGCCAAGCAGTAGGCAAGCGCCGCGTTGAGGTAGCGCTCCAGCCGGCCCCCCTCCGAGTTCCCAGTGCGGCAGCCGCGGCGGAGCGGGGGTTGGGACCCGGCTGCGGGGCCGCGGCGGCGGCGGGGAGGCCGCGGCGCCCTGGGCGGGGGTGGGGGGGGCGCAGGAGCGCACCGCGGGGCCGGAAGGGGGCAGCGAGGCGGCGCCGGCGGCTGCGGAGTTATCTCCACGCAGTAGTGAGGACCCGGCCGGGCGGGGCGGGGCGGGGCGTGCACCGGGGCCGCGGGCGGCGCGCCGGAACCGTTGGCCTCAGGGCCCCGCCGCCCGCGCTCCCGCCCGCCGGCGCACGCGGAGGAGGCGGCGGCGGTGTTCGCGGTGGCTGAGGAGGAGACGGCGGCGGCGGCAGCAGCAGCAGCGGCGGCGGCGGCGGTCGCAGAAGGAGGAGGGGAGCTCGGAGCCGGAGGTGAGGTGGAGAAGCCAGAGGAGGCTGAGGAGGAGGTGGAGGTGGAGGAGAGGAGCGGCCAGAAGGAGGAGGATGGAGGAGCAGCCGAAGGAGGGCGAGGCCGAGGTCGCGGAGCATTGGTTCTCTAAGTGGGAGCGCCAGTGCCTGGCCGAGGTGGAGCAGGAAGAGGAGCTGCCCCCGGATCTGCAGGAGGAGGCGGCCCCCGAGACGGCGGGGCTCAAGAGCGAGCAGCAGAAGCTGTGGCACCTCTTCCAGACCTCAGCCACCGCCGTGGCCCAGCTCTACAAGGATGCGGGGTGCCAACAGCCAGGACTCTCCATGTGGGACCCCTTCCAGAATGCAGCCATGGCCGTGACCAGCCTCTACAAAGAGAGCGGGCATGCCCACCAACGAAGTTTTGACCTGGGCATCCAGGTGGGCCACCAGCGTCGCATCAAAGATGTGCTGGAATGGGTGAAGAAGGGCCGGAGCATCATCCTTCGCGAAGATCTGATCAGTTTCCTGTGTGGCAAGGTGCCCCCGGCGCCCCCACCGCCGCCTCGTACCCCGAGGATGCCCGCGAAGCCGGCCTCAGAAGCCCCCAGCCAGGCCGCCGCCACCGAATCGGGCTCGTCGGTGGACGTCGACCTGCAGCCGTTCCACGAGGCCATCGCCCTTCACGGCCTCAGCGGCGCCATGGCCAGCATTAGCGTGCAATCTGGCGCGCCCGGCTCCCCGCCTCAAGCCAGCGAGGTCGCCGGCGCTGGCCGCCGAAGAAGTAGCTTCCTCGAGGATGACTTGAGCCCGATCGACTGTGAAGAACTGGCCCTCTGCCTGGACAGTGGGGGGTCCCGCAAGCGCACCTCGGCCGAGTGTGGTGATGGCGACACGGACTCCCCAACCCACAAGCGCAACCGAATGGCCTAAACCGGTCTGAACTGCCTCGTGGGTCGCCAGCTGCCATTTTGCCGGGCCATCAACTTGCTCGTCAAAAGGGTCCTCCAGACGATCTCTTCTCTAAGTTAAACAAAGATTTCTATCAGTTTGCCACAAAAAAACCCCCAAAACAAAAACAAACAACAACAACAAACTTTAAAAGTATTCCGGAAGAGGCTTCCTATGACTCTGACTTTCCCAGAATTATAATACTAGCAGAATACAAGTACCATGTAGTAGTTAGCAAGACCATTTAATGCAGAAGTATCCGGTCAAGCGGGAGCCTGGTTTATCTTGTTCACAGTTATATTCCATAGCATCTAGCGCAGTTGCTGGTGCTTAATAAATGTTTGTTGAATGAATAAATGTGACTTTATTTAAAAGTCTTAGAAGGACTAACAGGTGTTTGCTTGGGTATGGGATAGTCTTATCCTTTATTGTTTGGTTAATTGTTTGCTTTAACTGTTTTTGTTTTCTTCCTTCTAGTTCAGTTACCTTTTATCAGAATGCAAAACTTGACATCTTTGTGAAATCTGGAACATTCCGTTTTGGCTCCACGTACCATGAACCTGATTTCTAGATAGAAACTGTGCAAGGTGTACCTATGAGGTTGTGAGTTTTCTTTCTTAAAATAGTCATTTTGGTGATTATGTGATGAGGTAAAGTGCTATGATGGTTGGACAGGTAATAAGTTGCTATTGAGTCAATTTAACGCCCTTTTTAGGAAAGTTAAGCCAACAGTTGAGAGCCTGAGGTCAAAGATGGCATTCCTGGTGGCTTGGTGGTATTCCTTTTTCTTAGGGATATCAAATGTCCCTTTTTCTGAGGTTAAATCGTTTTGGTGATCTCTGTTTTGAAGTGGAAGACAAAGTAGAATGAGTTTCTGGGTTTTATTTAAGGGTATGTGTGTGTGAAGTCACTTCAGTGGTGTCCAAGTCTGTGCCACACTATGGACTATAACCCACCAGGCTTCTCTGTCCATGGGATTCTCCAGGCAAGAATATTGGAGTGAGTTGCCATGCTCTCCTCCAGGGAATCTTCCTGACCCAGGGATAGAACCTGCATCTGCTGCATTGCAGGCAGATTCTTTACTGCTAAGCCACCGGGGAAGCCCCATGTAAGGTTATATTGTTGTTGTTTAGTTGCTAAGGCATGTCTGACTATTTGTGACTCCATGGCCTGCCAGACTCCTCTGGGAGCCTGTCCATGGGATTTCCCAGGCAAGAATACTGGAGTGGGTAGCCATTTCCTTTCCCAGGAGATCTATTTGACCCAAGGATTGAACCCAGGTCTCCTGCATGACAGGTAGATTCTTCTCCACTGAGCCATCAGAGAAGCCCCATTTAAGGGTATAGCATGATCTAATTAAAAGAGCATACACTTTGTGTCAAAAAATCAACAGTAGAATGGTAGTCCCACAGATACACTGTGTGATTTTGGGCAAATCATTTAATGTCTTTTGGCCTCAGTTTTTCATCTGTAAAATGGAACTATGTGTCTCCTAAAGTCATTGTGACGGTAAGATAAAGCCCGTATTTCAAGTATCTAGCACAATGCTTGGTACCTAAAGCATTAATGTTCTCGCTTCTCTATAAATACAAATCAGTAAAATGTTAAAATCCACTATATTTTGCAAAAGGCCAAAAAAAATAGATTGGTTTAGAAATCAGGAAAAAACAGAATCTCTGTGTTTGAGATGGAAACTACTGTTTCATAGGTAAAACATGCCTAAATATCCCAGATCTTGTATTAATTATAAGTGTGTTTAACATGTGAGTACTCAGGGTCATCACTGTGGATTTTAGGGCTGGCTTGTAGTTCCTAAAGTTGCCTGAGAGATGCACCTTGCAACTGGTACAATAGTCAAAGATCTACTTCCTCTGGCCTGGAAGACTATGAGAAGGTGGGTAAAGATGGAGAGGATTTGAAAGTGAGAGTCTTAGTGATACATAAAAGGCCAAAGTGGTTCTGAATAAGGGTGAGGTGGAGTAGAGGTGATGAAACGGTAGACTGGGTGGGATGGGGATGGAGGAGTTGGGAGTGAGGTTATGGAATGGGTGGGGGAAAGTTAAAATGTACAAATCTTCCCCAGGCTCTCCCCAAACCAGTGCACAAAATAGTATATATAGATGTGTAATACCTTGCCTTTAGGTGAATATCAAAGTTTTTGTTTCATTAGTGTGGCCTTTGAAATAGATTTGTAATCGACTAGTGCATTGAAATAATACAACAAAATAAGGTGAATTCCCTAGTAGAATTAAAAACTTGCTATTGAGGCACTTTGCAAATACAGACTGAGGCACCATGCTAGGCCCTGAGAAGGGATGTTTAAAAAACAAAAATATCCTGACCCTCAAAAAGCACATCCTGGCTTGAAAGATAATATAGTCCAGCATGCTAAGTCACTTCAGTTGTGTCTGACTCTGTGCGACCCTATGGACTGTAGCCTGCCAGGCTCCTCTGTCCATGGGATTCTCCAGGCAAGAATACTGGAGTGGGTTGTCACGCCCTCCTCCAGGGGATCTGCCCGACCCAGGGTTTGAACCCACGTCTCTTACATCTCCTGCATTGGCAGATGGGTTCTTTATCATTAGTGCCACCTGGGAAGCCAAAATACAGTCCAGAAAGTATTTCTAATTGTATGCAAAGAACCAAAGGTCTCTGCAGAAAAACAGAGGCCTGCCTTGCCCAGCGGGTCACAGCTTGTGGAGGAGGTGGCATTTAAACAGGTGCCCAGAAGAACAGGTAGGAAGGGAGGGCTCAGGTAATCCTAGCAGGGGAAGAATATAACAAAGTTTGGGAAGGAGAAAAACAGTAAACTGTGTTCAGAGGATCATAGGTGCTGGGTATGTAGAGGCAGGGGGAGATAGGGGCCAAAGTGCAGAGGGTCTCAAATGCCTGGCTCAGTGCTTTAGCTTCTGTCCTAGGGCAGGGTGATACCACTCAATATGTGCTTTGGGAAGATTGGTCCAGCAGTGAGACACTGGAGCTCGTGGTAACCAGACTATTCCCGTGGGATGCTCTTTCCTGCGGAAGTTGCCATTTGGTTAACCAGGATTGTGGAGATGTTTGACTTGACAGGGCTTTCTCTGGGAAGCCTTTGCTCACTTAGAACCTCCCACACTTCAGACCATAGCAGGTAGGAAGCACCTTCCGTGTGTGTTCTGCACTGCTTCTAGGCTGAGGAAGCCTTCAGTTCCAGCTGCAGAATCTCTTGATGGGCTAGTCTTAAAGAAACAAAACAGCCCTGCCTTTTATCATTCTTCTGCTTCTTGTGTTGGAGAGCCCTCCTGCAGGAAATCACTGGGGCATTTGGGGCTACAAGGCTGGCTGAGCCACCACAGCAGTTTTAACAGGTAGGTTTAGAGAGTTGCAAGAGGGCATGTTAGTACGAGGGCAGGGACCTCATTTGTCTTGTTTCCTTCTGTAACCCCCAGAGCTTAGCAGTGCCTGATCCATGGGCACACAATGAATATTCATTTAATTGGTGGATGAGTAAGCCCTCATCCAGACCCAGTTACAGCTATTCTGCTATCTTTCTCTTGTGTATCTACTGCCCAGGAAAGGCACCTGAAGCTCATGCTCTTAATTTCTAGATGATTCTCCCCTGCAGCCTTTTCCTGACTGTTTGATTCAGCATTTTGCAAAGTGTGGTCAGTTCCATGACCACCTCCCTTGAGAATCCACTGAGTTGCTTCTGAAGCTGGCCACTTCAGAAGCCCCCTCCAGGTGAATTACAGTCTCAGTGGGAGGGTCCCGGAAGTGACCTCCTTTCAGGAGGAGGCGTCGGT
Organism: Capra hircus; assembly: GCF_001704415.2. Classification (NCBI taxonomy): domain Eukaryota; kingdom Metazoa; phylum Chordata; class Mammalia; order Artiodactyla; family Bovidae; genus Capra; species Capra hircus. Next base: position 7,070,997 of record NW_017189517.1, read on the forward strand.
GGTCATGGTGCACAGTGAAGTCTGAAACTCCAGTGACCCCACTGTGAGATTTGTGATTGATTCCAGGGGCTCATTTTAAATTATTATTGCTGGTGAACCTTGTGTCCCAGCTTGAAGTGAATCTCCTCATTTGTACGTATTATCTTCATCATGACTTTGCATATTGCACACATTTTTCTTCTAGGAGCACAGTTGAGAAGATGGAGGAAAAACGTTATTAACTGATGTTTCCTCATTTGGTCCTTTCATAGGAGACTGAGAGAAGGCTCTGATTTCCTAACCTTTAGCTGAGTATTTTATTCATTAGACCACTGCTTCTTAATCAAAATTACAAACAGGAAACATTGCACTTAGATTACTTTGCCTTTTGTGAACTGATGATGGAGTAGAGGTCAGGGGAGGATTCGTTGTTAGTTAATCAGGAGGTTTAGGGACCTCTTCCAGTAGTATATGCATACTTTCTTTCCTCTGTTGTGTTTGTTTGGGGGAAGCTGTTGGAGTTATGCATTCAGGGAATATAAGTCACCCCTTGCCACCACCACTGCACTCTAGCCACCAGCCAACCTGGACCACTTAAAGTTTCCTAAACTTTTTATCATCTCTGGACTCTGGAATCCTTCCCAAATTTAGATCAAGAGGGACCTTAAAGATCATCTTGGGCAGGGTTAACGATATTCAGTTTACAAATGGGACAACTGACCTCACCAGGGAGGGCCACAGTGACTTATTGGTAAGACTGCTACCCCCTAGCTGGTTCCAGTCCGTTGCTCGCTTCACTGGACCTTCCTCAGTTATATTGTATTTGGCCTTTTAATTAATATGTTGATGATCAAGTGAAACTAGGAAACTTGTGTTGTTGTGAAGCCTCTCTGGCCTGGCAAGCATACTTTCTTTCCTCTGTTGTGTTTGTTTGGGGGAAGCTGTTGGAGTTATGCATTCAGGGAATATAAGTCACCCCTTGCCACCACCACTGCACTCTAGCCACCAGCCAACCTGGACCACTTAAAGTTTCCTAAACTTTATAATCTCTGGACTCTGGGTCAGTTTTCCTTATTGCTTCCTTGGCCTCTGATGCCCTGCCCTAAATTCCTTTTTGTCTACTTCATTCCAGCTCAGTCTTCAAAGCTCACCTCACGCATTACCTTTTTATTTTTTCGGGTATCTTCCTTGCCCTTCCAAGTTATGATTAAATGCCTTATCCCGGAGTTCCCACTTAGGACTTAACACTGTGTTTGTTAGTTTGTCTTCACCCCAGGAGACCATAAAACACCAAGTTCATTCCCAGTTCAGTTGCACAGTCGTGTCTCTTTGTGACTCCATGGACTGCAGCACGCCAGGGTTCCCTGTCTATCACCAACTCCCAGAGTTTACTCAAACTCATGTCCATTGAGTTGGTGATGCCATCTAACCATCTCATCCTCTGTCATCCCCTTCTCCTCCTGCCTTCAATCTTTCCCAGCATCAGGGTCTTTTCTAATGAGTCAGTTCTTCGCATCAGGTGGCCAAAGTATTGATTGGAGTTTCAGCTTCAGCATCAGTCCTTCCAATGAATATTCAGGGTTAATTTCCTTCAGGATTGACTGGTTGGATCTCCTTGCAGTCCAAGGGACTCCTAGGGGTCTTCTCCAGCACCACAGTTCAAAAGCATCAGTTCTCCACTGCTCAGCTTTCTTTATGGTTCAACTCTCACAGCCATATGTGACTACTGGAAAAACAGTAGCTTTAACTAGATGGACTTTTCTCAGCAAAGTTATGTCTCTGCTTTTTAGTATGCAGAAAGTTAAAGAGAACTTAAAATGTTCACCCCAAGAGGGTCTCTTCTGTAGCAGGTGGGTAAGAATCTGCATTACTGCACATATACACTGAAAAGGCATATTCAGCATTACACTATACTTTTATTTTTTTAATGAACGAATTACTTTTGTCATAGAATTACATTGTGGGAAGAATAGCTCAAAGCAAAACTTTGGAGGAGTGGTTTTAATCAGGTATTAAATGTGCTTCCCCGAAGAAGTGTAGCATATAAAAAGTTATCAGTGTCCTTTCTTGCTCGTAAATATGATTGTACTGTCTCAGGCTTCAGTGGCAAGCACACAAGATCCTGGCTTAGGTCTTGACCTTCCTAATAACTGACCTTGAACAAGTCAGCCCTTTATTTTTTTTTGCTTGATATGAAATAAAGGAGTTGGTTTTATTAGATAATCTATAAGGTCTACACAAACTCTGGCACTTTCTGGTCTCTGGTTTAATTGGCACTGGTAGTGATGACCTTCTTTCTGTGATAGTCTCATTTCAATGATCTAGTGTCTGAACAGCTGAGCTCTGTGAGTTCCTTAAAATCAGGACTGCCATGTTGACACAATTCCAAGCTTCACTCACTGGGTGGTAATGGCCTGGCCACTTGTAAGATGGGAATGTAGCGGCTTACCTCTCTCTCTCTTTTTGTTCCATCTTCCTTAGGAGGTCAAGAAGTTAAAACAATATTGAATGTTTAAGGGGTATATTAGAGTCAAATACCCCCTTAGTTGGGCAGTTTCCTTTCTTAAAAATAGCAGGTCGAGCAGGAGGATGTTTCAAAGAGAGATGAGTTCATAGACTCGTTGGACTATTAATAAAGGGGCACCTGGAAGTCCATTGAGTCCACATGGCTCCAACTCTGGCAAGAACAGAAATAGAAACCGTCCTGAATGCATGAGCTGCTCTCCTCATCTTCAGGAGCTGCCAGGCAGGCCTTTCTGAAAACAACCCCACATTCCGCTGACTACAGCCGTGTGCTTGCCCTCCTGTCTAATTGCCGGCAAGCTGGCTCACCACATCAGTGAAATAAGCCTTCTTGCCGTGGTTAAGCTTTCATCTCTAAACCTGGGCTTTGGACATTTCAACTACCATTTTCTCACCTTTTTCTTGTCTTCCCCCCGCCCCCCGCACAGCCTCTTTGTTGGATAGAATCCTTTGTGTTTCTAGGATTCCTAGTACACTGCCCCAAACCCTTACATATGGCACATATTATATAGTGTGTCTTGCATTTCCTCTCGTATCCCTAGTAGAGACCCTGGCTGCAAATTTCTCATTCTTCCCTTCTTGAAGTCCCAGGCTTTCTTGACATCAGTACCCAATTTTGTGTTTAAGTGTAGCTATCTAAAATTGGAAACTTCTGGGAAAGTTGGGAGAAATGTTAGATGATTAAGAAACTCATGTGCCACACCACGTGGGAGCCTCTCGAATACAACCTTGGTGGTCATGACCCCGGTCGGAGAGGGAAGCCTGTGATGTCACCCCTTCCCCGAGTCCCAGTTTCACGGATAGTATCTCTGAATGGAATTGTCTGAGGGAGATTGTTTCTTGTGAAAAGTTCACATGATGAAGTTTGAAGAGCTTGTTTCACTCGGAGCCCAGCAGGACAGAGTGGTTTGGAATGCAGCATTCAGTGTGTTCTGTTTGGCTGAAAGCTGTCACAGGGAACAAGTACTTAGTAAACAGCATGAACAAGGATTTGAACTAGAAAACGAGAAGGGCCTTGACAATATTGTAATAGTGGCTTGTCTCCTCAAAAACTGCTCAATGGTACACAAGGAGGTGATAAAGAAGGCTAGGAAAATACATAAATAGATTTGGGTTTCATTCAAAACAGCCCAGTGTGAGAGTGCCCTAATATGGGTAGAGTTTGACCAGGAGTTCCTGGACCACTGTGATCATCTTCACATTACTATATCTGATCAGACTGTTGCCTTTTCTAAGGCAATAGTCACAGACTAAGTCTGTGCCCACAGGGTGAACACACAACCTATTGAAAACAGATTGATCATCAACTGCATATAGTCTGTTTTCACAGTGCCAAATGCCTGGGTTGAATGTTTTTCTCTTTGTATTTCACTGAATTAACTGAATAGACCTGTTGATATTGGTTTGGGCTTTTCATGTTTTAAGTGGAATTATGTGCAATTTAACAGGGCTATTCTGTCAGTATTTACATTCCCTTTGCTTGAAAATCGGTTTTTCCCATTTCTCTCCTTTTTATTGAGGTATAATTGACAAATAAAATTATAAGATAGTTTAAAATGTACAACATGATGATTTGAGGTATGTGTACATTGTGAAAGGGTTCCTCCCACCTAGTTAATGAGTTCTTCCTAGTTCTTAAAGTCTCTTTTTAATACTCCAATTTCAGGTGCTATCTGTGCCTGATACACAGAGCCCAGATCTTTATGGATGATAAAATTTAACTACCACAGGTGTGGGCAGTAGTTGGAGGCTCATTTATGATGCTGTCCCCAGGGCCCATGCCACAGGTGCTCGCCTACCTTAGGTGAAACATGAGGATAAGAAGGTACTTATTCCAATGAAGATTACGCTTATGCCTAATTCTGCCCTAAAGCAGCTAGTGCTCTAGCAGGCATCTAGTAGTTGCTATATAAAGGGCTAAGAAAGCACAGTATCCACCCTAAACACATGTTAATAGACTCACTGGAGAGCTTTAGGGTTGTGTATGGACATACCCTGGTTCATTGACTTCAGTTTAAAAAAAGATCAAATCCAATTAGACAGCCTCTTCCAAATTCAGTTCAATTCAACAAACAATTGTTAGGATACAAGCCCCGTGCTACCTCATGCAAAGCTTTTGGATTTTATTTTACCTTTCTGCTTTGTTGTCGCATCATGTCAGCACGAGTTGATAAATATTGAGGTTTCATTGTTTAGGAAGTTCAACAATGCCTTTTCTTCTTTACTTGTAACTCTTGAAAAATTTTATAAGTCTCTTCTCTGCTTGGAAGGCATTTATCTGGAACATCGACTACTAGCTTGGATACAGACTCAGATACATTGAAGATGAAAATGTAGTTTTGTATTAAATGTAGTCTTTGTGTCATAGTCCTTTGATTTGGAGGGTCATGTTAGTTTCAAGAGGAGATGGTGGAAATGCTAGTTATTAGCATTTGGATTGTTTCAAGGATAGATTTTTTTTTGAGGGGGTCCAATTTTAGTGCTGTTCAATGGAAATATAATGCAAGCCACATATGTAATTCTCGATTTTCTAGTATCCACATTTAAAAAGGTAAATTAACTTTAATGATATATTTTATTTAACCTAATATATTGAAAATATTTTCATTTCAACATGTAATCAATATAAAAATTACTAATGAGATATCTTATTTTTAGAATCTTGTACTAAGTCTTTGAAATCCGTTGTGTGTTTTATATCTACAGTATACCTTGGTTCAGTCTCCATACATCACGTGGTCAGATAGGCACATGTGGCTAGTGGCTCTAGTATTGGACAGTGCCATCCTAGATGGACTTAAGCTACAGTTGGGATGGGGACTTATGATAATTCAAGGACACTGTCCTCCCTTGAGGGGTTTAACAGTACGGCTATACTCAGCTCCATCCAGAATGAGAATTCCTGCTCTCAGATCCGAGATCATTGACCACTTTTCTTCAGTAACAGTGATTATGATTCTTATGCTATATACTGATTTTTCTATTTTTCTAAAAATATGCCTATAGTCAGCTGTAATTCTATGGACTTTTCCCCTTCATCACAGGATTTGATAAGGAGGGAAAGACCTTAAAGCCTGAAGTAGACAGGGCACAGAAAAAAGGAAAATACTTAATAGTAAATGCATAGTTTTTATTCCCTTTAACAGTCAGCAGTGCTTGTTGAGCAACTACTATGTGTAAGGCAGTGTGCTTGATGCTATGAAGGATTATATTGCTGACATGAGCTTAGATTATACTCTTGTGAGTGAGACAGTGAAGTGAAAGTGTTAGTTGCTCATCTGTGTCCGACTCTGCGACCCCATGGACTATAGCCTGCCAGGCTCCTCTGTCCATGGGATTCTCCAGGCAAGAATACTGGAGTGGGTTGCCATTCCCTTCTCCAGGGGATCTTCCCAACCCAGGGACTGAACCTGGGTCTCCTGCATTGCAAGCAGATTCTTATGAGTAATGCAGTACACAAGTATGTAGGCACACATGTGTGTACAGAAATACACACACACACACACACTCACACAAATTCTAAGGTAAACACAATGTGCCTGAGTGCCATTACTAGAGGGGTACCACTTTTATTTGGGGCACAGACTAGGGGAGAGATTACTTCCATTTGAAGAGATTCAGAGGGTGGTTATGGAAGACATAATGAAACTGGGCCTTAAAGGATCAGTATTTTCAGGTCAGTTAATTTAATGAGTTCCTCTCAACATATTCTACAGGATCAAATTTGAGATAGATCCTAACAGGGTGAAGTTCGCTGACTCCCTGAGGCTTTCTGCATGCATTTTCTGAACAGAGTCATTCTGGGGTGAAGCTTTGTTTTATTCCCATAATGTACCCTTGGTGCCAGAGACTCCACAGAGGCCAAGTTAGCTCCAACCTGGCATGCCTTTTCTGATGTTCGCTGTGACTGCAGGCTTTTCCTTTTCAAGCCAGGGCTCCAAACTTAGGCTATTTGATTAAAATTATGTTCTTTGATGGACCTAGAGATGATCATACTAAGTGAAGTAAGTTGGAGAAAGACCAATACCATACGATATCACGCATATGTGGAATTGTAAAAATAATACAAATGAACTTATTTACAAAACAGAAACAGACTCATAGACATAGAAAACAAACTTATGGTTACCAAAGGGGAAAGGTGAGGGGAAGAATAAATTATGAGTTTGGGATTAACAGATATGAGCTACTATACATAAAATAGATAAGCAAGAAGGACTTACTGTATAGCACAGGGAACTATATTCAGTATCTCATAAAATAATCTGTAATGGAAAATAATCTGAAAAAATATGAACAAAAGAATCACTTTGAAACTAGCACAATGTTGTAAATCAACGATACTTCAATAAAAAAAATTATGTTTTTTGATGTGGTATTTTCCTGTTAGCTACTGATTATATCATGTCCATTGTTGGCTTTGGAAGGGGGAGTAGAGGACATTTAATTAATTGGTATTGTTTTTTATATCATTTAAAAGTTTATTTTATTTAGAGGATAATTACAGTATTGTGGTGGCTTTTGCCATACATCAGTATGAATTGACCATAGGTATACATGTGTCCCCTCCCTCCTGAGCCCCCATCCCACCTCTCCTCCCCATCCAACCCCTCCAGGTTGTCACAGAGCACCAACTTTGGGTGCCCTGCATCACACATCAGACTCCCACTGGCTATCTGTTTTACATATAGTTATTATTACCAACAAAGGTCCATCTAATCAAAGCTATGGTTTTTCCAGTAATCATGTATGGATGTGAGAGTTGGACTGTAAAGAAAGCTGAGCATTGAAGAACTGATGCTTTTGAACTATGGTGTTGGAGAAGATTCTTGAGAGTCCTTTGGACTGCAAGGAGATCCAACCAGTCCATCCTAAAGGAAATCAGTCCTGAATATTCATTGGAAGGACTGATGCTAAAGCTGAAACTCCAACACTTTGGCCACCTGATGCAAAGAACTGATTCATTGGAAAAGACCCTGATGCTGGGAAAGATCGAAGGCGGGAGGAGAAGGGGATGACAGAGGAAGAGATGCTTGGATGGCATCACCAACATGACGGACATGAGCTTGAGTAGGCTCTGGGAGTTGGTGAAGGACAGGGAAGCCTGGCTTGCTGCAGTCCATGGGGTCACCAAGAGTCAGACATGACTGAGAGCATGTTACAGTTTACCAGGTGTTTTTGCATGGATGATTACATTTGATGCTTGTAGTTTCTTTATGTGACATTATTACAGGTAAGGAAATTGAGGCTCAGAAAGATATGCTGACTTAGCCCCAGATCATTGGCTAGTAACTGGTGAAACTGGATTCAAGCAAGACTTTTTGACTTCTTGGCCAGTGTCCTTACCATGCTCCTACCCTGCTTGTCTGCTTCCCCCAAGTCCTGTCCTTCAAGTGCCCAGAGATAAGGATATGCAGGCTAGCTCTCTGTTTAGCAATTTAATGAACATAAATCCCCGGACTAACAATAGATACATTAGAGAGGGAGTATTCAGATTGTAAAACAATATTGCATTAGTTCAAAAAGTGAGCTCCACTGGAGAGATTAGCATACAATTTTACCAAAAAATAATCTTATACCCAGCCACTAAAGAGGGCATTTATTAGGCAAAGTAAAATACACAGCTCCATGGGACAGGTCCTTACTTGATGTTGGCAAGAATAATTTCTTCATATTAGTCAGTTTTCTATTTCCAGAAATGTATTCTAACCTGAAATCAGTGGAGAATTTCAATTGAGTAGTTTTTTTTCTTTCTTTCTTCTGGGTGAAACACTTTTTTTCATACTCATGGAGTTTCTCAGGATGGAATACATTTTATTTTCCTAACCATAAAAGTAAAAACCATGGGTCTGTCCTTAGGAAATTTTGTGCCTGGTTCCTTGTTTTTGTATTTTCAATAGGTCTCAGCTTTTTAATTGGAGGTTCCCAGAGAAGCTGGCTGTGGCTCTTGCGTACCACGTGAAGTGTGTTTCTATGAAATGATGCTGATAGGCTCCTGAATCACTATCTTTTATAGATAGGAGCTAGTTCCTTGTTTTGGTGAAATTCCTTCTATTTCTCTTTTCAGTGGTGTTCTGAAGAATCATCAACCTTAACAGTGGCATGGAAGAATCAGATCTGACATATAATGCAGCCAATTAACAATAAAACCCTAGAAACACCAAAATCTACTGGCATAGGTCACAACCTTGTATATTTCATTTCTTATTGAAAGTGAAATTGAAAGTCGCTCAGTTGTGTCCAACTCTTTGTGACCTCATGGACTATACAGTCCATGGAATTTTCCAGGCCAGAATACTGGAGTGGGTTGCCTTTCCCTTCTCCAGGGGATCTTCCCAACCCAGGGATCTAACCCAGGTCTCCCGCATTGCAGATGGATTCTTTACCAGCTGAGCCACCAGGGAAGCCAAAGAATACTGGAGTGGGTAGCCTATCCCTTCTCCAGGGGATCTTCCCAACCCAGGAATCTAACCAGGGTCTCCTGCATTGCAGGTAGATTGTTTACCAACTGAGCTACCAGGGAATCTCATTTGATATACGTCAAGATGAAGCAAATAAACAATTTTAATGGGAGAGAAATGAAACTTCTGCTGTGTTAACTGTTGACCTATAATGTAGTAAGAAATGTTATTCATTTTCCTCCAAACTGCAATGTTAATGTATGGTTTCCATTGGCAAATAAAGATCAGCAGGTGACTAAGAAAATTAGGGGAAGAAATGTACTATTAAAATGATATATGATTGGATTTCTCTAAATGCAGTGTGGTTATCTTAAAGCTCTCCCCTTAATTGAATATAATCAAGCATTTTCAAATGATGAAAGGTACAGTGCTGAGTAAATATTTCTAGGGGGTTTCTGTTCTGACACAGAGAGGCTTTGAGTGCTATTTTGACCTATTATTAGTATTCCCTAGCAACATTCATCTCCAAGACTCAGAGCTTCTGGAAAAATTGTAACTGAAATTATAATATTTTTTCTGCCTGCAAAAAGAAAGCAACGTTTAACACAGAAGGGACTGTGACTTTGTTAGACTAAGTCCTATAACCTGCCCTCTGATACCATGGTTCATATCCATGTCAAGTCTTTTATTTATTGTTGAAGGAATTCCACATAAACTGAAGCTTTTGTACAGAATCATGTAGGAAAAGAAACCTGGACGAGGATTTAGGAGACTGGGTTCTCAGCTTTGTTCTGGCCCTAACTAACTCTGTGATTTGCCTTCTCTGGACTTTAGTTTCCTCATAGATAAAATGAGGGGAAGAATAGACAGCAATATCTTTCTCCACTCCCCTCTACCAGCTTTATTGAAGTATAATTGGCAAAATTGTAAAATATTTAAAGTGTACAACCCGATGATTTGATATATGTACACACTGTGAAAGGATTCCCCCTTCCCAATGAGTTAATTAACATGCCCATCACCTGACTATTTACCTGTGTGTGTGTGAACAATTGTTTATTTTCTTACCAAGTCTCAATTACACAATATGATGTTATCAATCATAGTCACCACGTATAATCTCGTTTTTAAATCTCTAAATTCTTCCTCTTCTTTGCTTCCATACTGCTACACGTAATCCACATCACTTATTCATTGGTCATGTGATTAACAGTCCTTCAGGTTCACAATTGGAGTAAAATGCTACTTTAGAGAAACTTGCCATAGTAACTAAATTTCCATTGAGAAAACAGAACCGTGAAAGGGCAACATTTCCTATGTAGTTTTACCCCCCAGATGCCCCTGGACTATGCAGCACTTGCATATATTAGTGATGCAAATCTGGAAGAAGAACAAGACCAAGATGTTATGACCAAGACACTTGATTTGCATTGGAATGCCTCATGCGAACAGTACATCAGAACTCACCAAGTGGCATTTGGCTTGAACTCTTGGAGGGCTTGCCAGTCTACAAAGAATCCAAGCGGCAATGTTGGAATGACAGCAGGCCATTGTTCTTCTCTAAATGCAACTTGATACTGAATCTGAGGAGATTGGAAAAAAAAAAGTATGAATTTGATCATTTAAAGTCACTTCCTTTCTGTGGGCACCAGTGACCTCATCTATAAAATGAGAGCATAAAACTTGGGCATAGTTTTGTCCCACTTGTCCAACTCTTGACAGTCTGTGTTTCCATTTGGATTTTTCTTTAAGGAACTGGATTTAACATTTGCATGTTGAAGGGAAAGGAGAAAGCAACTTCTAAGATGAAGAGGAGCTTTGAGAGAATTAAGGTTCAAACATAGGCTTCACTGCCTTTGCAGTTTTGTCCAGTGCTAGACCTGCTCCATGTCCTTTTTCTCTCAGGTTAAAGGACTGATGAAGGTGGTGGATACTGTATGTCACTTTGTCAGTGGGGTATTAAGCCAGTAAATAAGAAAAAGGAGTATGGGTATCCCTGCTTTTCAAAAGTTTGCTTTATGCCACTTTGCTTTTTCAACTTACATTGGTACCTGTTTTTGCTAACCCAAAGAAATCTGAAGAGGATTTCTGCTTTTACAAAAAAAGATGAAAAACGAAAATAGTGTTTATTTTGCTACAAGCAGTTATGGCAGCAGCGTGCAGTGCACCCGGAGCCATGAGAGTGTCATGGCCAAGCTCCTTCCCCTTATACAGTCAACATTGCAGCACCCAGGCGCTGTAGCTTTGAGCTATGTCTGTGAGCATCTGTGCTTTCTTCCCATTTATCTTGTGCCTCTCGTAGCAAGATATATCCTAAGGTAATTACTTCTTCACTTTACACCATTTTGGCTTATAGATGGTTTCATAGGAATGTTCTGCTTTCCAACATGGGGAAACTTGTACTGGCTTTTCAACTCCTCACTCCATCACTGTCTTCCCTTTCTGGCCTCTGGTCACCTCAGTGCCATCTAACAAAACTGGTACAAGAATCAAATACATCATCGTGTCTCCTAAGCACTTTCCATTTGGAGGGCAGAATGCCAGTAACATGAGGGTGAAGTGAATACTGCTACAGATTTTATTTATTAAATTTGATTTAAAAAAAACTTGCTGTTTAGTTGCTAGTGAAAGTTGATCAGTTGTATCCAACTCTCTGCCACCCCATGGACTATACAGTCCATGGAATTCTCCAGACCAGAATATTGGAGTGGGTAGCCTTTCCCTTCTCCAAGGCATCTTCCCAACCCAGGGATCAAACCCAGTCCCCTGCATTGTAGGCGGATTCTTTACTAGCTGAGCCACAAGGGAAGCCCAAGAATACTGGAGTGGGTAGCCTATCCCCTCTCCAAGGGATCTTCCTGACCCAGGAATTGAACTGGGGTCTCCTATATTGCAGGCAGATTCTTTACCAACTGAGCTATCACGGAAGCCCATTTAGTCAATAAGTCGAGTCCAACTCTTTGCGATCCCATGGACTGTAGCTCGCTGGGCCCCTCTGTCCATGGGATTCTCCCAGGCAAGAATACTGGAATGGGTTGCCATGCCCTCCTCCAGGGGTCTTCCCAACTCAGGGATCAAACCTGAGTCTCCTGCGTTGCAGGCCAATTCTTTAGTGCTGAGCCAACAAGGAAGCCTGTAAAAGCTTATGTAAAACAAATTTTCCAGGGACTCTTCTACAAATTTTACAAATATTAACTCATTTAATTTTATAACATGGATTATAAATTGGACCTGTTACTGTCCCCTATTTTACAGAGGAAGAAATTGAGCCACAGAGAGGTTAACTACATTGTCTAAAGTGAAACAGCTTAGTAACAGCAGATCCCTGAACGCTCCCTCTTGGTCTGGTCCTGCGGTGGAGGCCACGAGGAGGAATTCGTCACTCTGGGTCTCAGAGTCATCGTGCTCATATATCAGCCGCTCACCCAGGATGTCTTGAACCGTGAAGGCAGTAATGTTGTCCTGATTTCCAGGAAAATCTGAAAAGCGAATCAGTTTCAGCTTCCCATGTTGCGGACTCTTGGTGACTGTATATTGGAAAGTCCGATTGTCTAAGGTTTGAGCAAATAATTCTGACTTTGTGATTAATTTCCTTTCTCCCTCTTTTACAAGTAATCCTCTGTTCATTACAATAATGTGCCTCCTCTCTGCTTTAGAGTTGATTCTGAAAGTATATATATTAAAAAAAAAAAACCTCAAAAGTCTAGTTCCACAGTCCATGAGTTTTTTTTTTTTTTTTAAATTATTTATTTGGCTGCATGGGGTCTTAGTTGTGGCACTCAGGATCTTTAGTTGTGACATGTTAACTCTTACTTGTGGCAAGTGAGATCTAGTTTCCTGACCAGTGATTGAACCTGGGCTCCTTGCATTGGGAGCATGGAGTCTTAGCCACTGGACCACCAGGGAAGTCCCCCACACTCCATGCTTTTAACCTTTATGTGCTTGGGATTCTGAGTTGCCTGGTGTAATTCTGTATATCTCTTACCCCAAAGGTGCGGCAGCTTCTGTGGATAAGTGGCAGGCTTCAGCAGTTGGACAGGTCCCATGGCTCTCCGCTTCTGTCGGCCTGACAGAACCAGATCCCAGGAATGTTTCATTTCCCCAATCCTGGGTCTATCCTGGGCAAACTCTTTCTACCCTCCACACACCACGATTGTGTGCTCTCTGACCTCTGTCCTGTAGGTTTTTCCAAGTCCTATGACTGTATCTACAGAATAGCAAACATTCCCTTAAACATTTGGTTTACTCAACCAGCCAGTAAGTCCAATGAGGAAAGACCAGCTGTTGTTTATTGAATGCTTACTACGTGCCATGCACTGAGACAAAGTCTTTGCGGGCATTATCTTGTAATCCTCCCATCACACCTGTGAGATGGCATCTGTTATTATGTTTATGTTACCAAGGGAAAAAACCAATGTTCAGTTACAAACCCAAGGTCACACTTTTTTTTTTTTTTTTTTTTGCACATGTGGGATTTTAGTTCCCTGCCAGGGGTCGAATCCATGCTCCCTGAATGGCATTGGAAGCTCAGAGTTTTAACCACTGGATCTCCAGGGAAGTCCCCCAAGGTCACACTTTTGAGTACCTGGTAGAGCCATAATTTTTACTTGAGCCATATATGATCCAAAGGTCTTGGGTTTAGTTAATCCTTTATCTTGCTTTCAGCATTTTCCTGGGACAACCTGCCCAATACATTCTGCAGCTGCTTGCCCTTGTTATTATTGATATGCCAAATTCTGCATCACTGGATCATAATTTTAATACAGGTGCACCATTTTCTTATGATAACACAAATCATTTTGGGATTGTAAGAGAACATTTGCCTTGCCCATAACAGGACATCTAGTGTAATGGATCTTCACAAGTGCTACCTTGTCTTAGAGAAGTTATGGAAAGAGACTCTGAGAGGATTTAACTAGGCCAAGGGGATTAAGGATGTCATATATCATACTCCTGTGGGCTTTTTGAATGGAGAAATTGGGTTTGCTATTAGAATGGACCTGGACAGAAGAAAATAAGAGTGTTGTGAATAAAATATAAGAATTGTTATTACAGCACATGGAAACACCTCTAGGGCTTGTGATTTGACCGTATTCCCAGATTGCTGCTCTCCAGTGTATGCAGTTTGCTTTGAAAGCAACTGAGATGATACTAAAGCTGTGGATGATGCTAAAATCTCCATACAAGAAGGCTAAATCAACTAAACCAAACTTTAAAACCCGTTTGACTTTATTAATCTTTGTAACTCAAGGGACACTCCCAAGAAGAAAGGATCCTATATGCCTCAGGTCTGAATCTAATTGCCAGTTAATAAAAATTCCAGGGTATCCTTAATCAGCCAATTAACTGACCTAACAATTATAATAGGGAAAGAAGGTGGGAGGGGTCGAGACTGGGAATAACAAATCCATCAAGGTGGAGTAAAATGCTTCAGAGGTTAATGGTGGACACCCTTTAACATAAAGGATTTTCTTCTACCTTGACTAGGTTCCCGTTTTTCTTTTCTTTCTCCCTTCCCTGACATTTGTAATTGTTGGAACCTCTAATTGGCTGATAAGCTAATTGAGAGAGGGAGGAGGAGAGGCTTAAAGATGTGTAGTATGTATTTTTTAAGGTTTTTATTCTCTGAAACAATATTTATGTGAAAATAGTTCACTGCAGTTAAGGGTGTATTTCTATTTGAAATTTAGAGCATTTTTTTTTACTGGAATAGTTACCTCCTAATTTATGAATCCCACAACCTTAAACATATTGATAAATTGAGATTGAAATATAACATGAAAAGTCTGACACTTAAGGAAGCCAGTTATTTTTTTACTTGAACATAGCTTCATAAAAATTTTAAGCCACAGTAAAATAGAAGCTCTCCTTATTAAAATAATATATTATTGGGACAGAATTATATTTTTATTTGTATGCTGAAAATTATAATACATTGAGGACTGGAAAAAGTATGACTGTAGGTGAAATTTTCTTCTCAATTATGATTTACCATTTTATAAATACTCTCAGATGTTGATAATAAGAAAAAGTTTAGAGTAAAAAGAATGGTGCTTGCTCCAAGAAACTCAGTTGCTGGAGTTTTCCTTTGTAGATGCATGCATGTGTTTAGAAAAATGTATTTGGTAACAGTAAGTGATGGAAAACTGTCAGAGAAACTCAAGGTGGATCTGCAAACCTGGTCAAGCCCCCAGAGTTGTAAAGCATCCTCTAAGATTTATTTAGTACATGTAGTACTTCAGTACTTTGATCACCACTCATCTAGACTTTTTCACCAGGCTATGGAAATAGAGCATTTTAGATTTTGAAGAAAACTTGGAGATCACTTAGTTCTACCTTCTCATTGAACCAAAGAGGAATCAGAAACCCAGAAAGGAGAAAGGACTTGTCTAAAGTCACAGGAAATTTTCTGGCTGAGCTGGGAGCAGGTCTCCAGATTGCCAGTCCTGTGTTCTTTCCTTTCTTCCCAACTTCCCCTTATATAAATGATACCAAAGGCCAGGGGGCAAATGCCAACTGCCATATTCTGTTAGAGACTGTTTCAATGCAAAAATCTGTTGCACTCCAAGTCTGATTGCCTTCATTTTTCAATCATTCTTCAATGGCTAACTCAGAAAGCATATGTCTTAGTTTTATTCTTATGAGCCTCGTTCCTCTTTCACTAATGCATTATTAACATGCCTTCTTTCTGTTCTGAAATGTTCTCAGGGGAATAACTGTGTCCTGAATTTGGAAGTGGAAATGACTGTAGGATCTATTCCTTTTAATCTGATGGCTAGGAAGTGCTTCTACCCTTTCAGTTCTCCCAGATTCGGCTTAAAAGGATTGTTCAGAATAATTCTTTTCTAATGCTGTTATAAACTGTACTCAGCCTTACAAGGTATATATGGACCTTGATTTTTATGTATCTGTTTTCTCGGAAAGAGAGGATGTTGGTTTTTTGTTTCCTCAGCTTTTTGTTGTGTTTTGTTTTCAGTCTTCAGGCTTTAAAATTTATTTGTGTAAAGGCTTCTCTTATTTTTCTTACTGAGGGCTAGTTTCACTTGAGCTTGTAAATTGCTTGTAAATCAAGATCTGATTAGGAAGTAATATATTCATCTGTAACTCCTGCATAAAAGTTATTCAAGTATTGTGACAAAATAAGTGTTGTTTACTTTATACATTTTCTGCAAATTCTAAAGATTTCGTCTAACTTAAAGGCTCTCATGGAATCTCGGGGATTGTGGCTTGCCCACTGAGAGTATAAAGCCTTGCTAAATTAAGTTGATTTGCCTGAGAAAGAAATGCTTCCATTATTCATGTCAGAAGCCTGTCACATCAAATTGAGGGAGTGGAGAAAACCCTTTTTTATCAACATTTTGAACCAAGAAAAACCAACCATTGAGGGCCTGAATTTCAATTGGGGAAAAAGTCAGGCTGAAAGCAGGGTTCAAAAAAAAAAAGAAAAAGGCTGGGTATTTGTCTAATGTTGAAAATCAGTAGAGGAGATTGATTTAACTTTGGCTGAAACTTTTTATATAGACAGACAGAATGAAACTTCTTAAAGCAGCAAGTAGTACATACAATCTTGGTGTCTTTCATGTGTAAACTTGTCAAAAGTAGTTAAGCTAATTCAAATTTAAATCTCCTTGAATTTCTATTCTTTGACTTTTAATTTGTTTATTTTAAAGGATTTAGGAATGCATTTCTTGGGGGTTACTTTTCAAACATTGATGAATGTATTTTGTTTTTCAGAGTTCAAGATTATAGGCTCTGTTTTGTGATTAGAAATTATATTAATAAGAGAAGGAAGACAGACTAGTCAAGGATCAGCCCTCTTGTTTGTATCAGGTATGTGGGCATTTGTCTTTGTATGGGTAGATGTATGCACACACACACACACACACAACACACACACACACACCTAACTTCAAATGAAACACAAGTCATTAAGAGAATAATACAAGTTGGAACAGTTAGGGGAGGACCATTTCCCAAGACAAGATATCCTCATGCAATGTTAGTTTAGGAGACTTCTCTCGTATTTGCATTTGTTTAATTTTAAGTAGTTGAAACACAATAATAATAATAATATAGGATAAATTATTTGATTATTTATGTAATGAAATATGATGCTCACCTTTTTTTTGTAATATTTGATTTCTATATATGCATTTCAAATGATTGCAGGCCCTAGTAAATTCACTCTCAAGAACAAGGTTTATTTTTACAGATATAATTCTTACCAACCGTCATTTACTTTGAATATGTTTCTGCCATTATTATCCAAGCAATAGTCTTCAAATGGTAATTTTAATCTGATTTAAACAGAACATCTGTTGGGCTACCGAAAAATGTGCAACATTATTTTCTATATTTCCTAGATATATTTTTGCAGATATATATCTGATTTTAAACCAAGAAAATGGCTCCAAAAATGATCAATTGGACAACTAAAAAATTGGACAATTTAAATTGTTTGAAGGAAGTCCTGCTTTCCCTTCCTCTTTTAACAAATGAAACCTGAAATCTTGTAAAAGAATAAGACAAGCTTTTTTCCTTTTTTTGGTGGGAGGTTCTGCAGCACTTCAGTCTTTAACTGAACATTATGCTTACTTGATATTTGTGCCCAGTGGAAATAAGAGTTGGCTTGTGGTGTTACCAGTACAAAAGTAATTACTTCTCGGATCAACTGCAAATATGTGCAGGTTGTAGATGGGGGAGCCGTGAATGAAAGAGAGAAGCGATTGTACTGTGGAGGACTGCAGAAGACAAGGATTAATAGTGAGTAGAATTGTATTTTGGTGTTCTTTCAGTAACGTTACAATCTCTCTGAAAGTGAATGCTGCTAACAAGGGAACCTATGAGGCAGGAGGTTGGAATGGGGTGGAGGTGGGGCATTTGGGGGTGCTAAATACAGAGAACCATGTCAGAGTGAGAATTTAATAGCTTCTGTGTATTTACAAAACAAACAAACAAAATAACAAAAAACAACCTTCTCATTTAACCTGTGCTTTTTTAGATATGACACCACCAGGGGTCAATGCTATTGTGCCAGACCCCCGTGTCTATTTGCTGGCTGTTTCTGTCAGAATATAGATAATTGTTCAGAGAAAGACTTTAAATTGGTGTGCAGCAGGAACTGAGGATGGCAATAGCGAACTCTTCAAAGTTTTCCCTATGAAATGTTATCATTGTCAGACAATTTTCAGATGCTGATAATGTTATTTTGTAATGAATGAAATTTGAGTTATGTAGCATCATAAAATGATAGCTTGTTAGAACTGGGAGAATTTTAGGAATTGGCTAGAGTTAACAGTCTTACAGATACGAAAACTGGAAACTCAAGGGGGCAGACTTGGTATCAGAACCCAGTTCTTATTCCCAGGGCCAGTGAACTTCTCATTGATTCCCATAGGACTAATAGGTTCAGTTTTCCTCTGCTTAGTGTCAAATGATGTTGAAATAGAACATATTAAATAAAAATTAAAAACCTCTGCAACTCCAAACCCCAGAGATAACTGTTCATGGCTAACTAAGAGCGTTTCTTCTAAGATCCCCTACCCTCAATGTAAAAATAAGCATTATTATTTTTACCTTGTATTTTTCACATTTTCTTGCTTGTTTTATATATATATGTGCACACATATAATACCTAATGTGTATAACATATAATCTGCTCCATATGATTCTGTACTTTTTACAATACAAACTACTTTTAAGCAATATTCTTATAAAAATTAATAAAGATGAATTATCAAAGTATGTCCACATTGCAAAAAAACACACAAAAACCTGCAAAATCACATGCAGGGTTTTGAAACTCTGTCTACTTTCTCTTGCCTTATAATCCTACGCCCCTAAATTCCCACTAACAAACTCTTTCTAAACATAGCATGGACACATTTTTTATTTATTATATATTGGGATTATACTTTGCATAGTAATCTGTAACTTTATTGTTTTTACTCAATATCCATCTTGTAAACATTTTTTATGTGAGTACAAATAAATCTACCCCATCTTTTTTAAAGGGTCCATAAAATTGAATTGTATTGATTTTGATAAAGTTGAATATCTTTTTGTTTCTTGATATTTTGTAAATTTTTCTACGAAGTCCCTGTGTGTTTTTTTTTGTTGTTATTTAAAAATTGATATATAGAAACTTTCAGCATTGTATGGGCAATTACTATTTGTCATAAATATTGCAAATATTTCCTCTTGTTTGTCATTTTTTTTCACCTTTGTTTCTGGTGTCTTTTTAATTCTTATATAAAAGTTTTGGATTTTTCTGTAAGCAGAGATACTAGGTTTTCCCTTGTTATTTCCTGTCCCTAATGTCAAGCAAAGAAAGGCCTTCTACCCCATGATTAAAAACAAAATACAAAATCCCTCTTATCTCTATAGGTGTGTGTCTCTCTATATATATGTATGTGTGTCTCTCACTCTCTCTCTCTATATATATATATGTATGTATGTGCTTGGTCACTCAATTGTGTCAGACTCTTTGTGACCCTATGCACTCTAGCCTGCCAGGCTCCTCTGTCCATGAGATTTCCCAGGCAAGAATACTGGAGTGGGTTGCCATGCCCTCTTCCAGGGGATCTTCCCAACTCAATGATCCAATCCATGTCTACTGCATTGACAGGCTGTTTCTTTACCATCTGAGCCACCAGAGAAGCCCAATATATGTATACACATATATGTATAGTTTTGGCCATGCTGCAAGGCTTGTGGCATCTTAGCTCCCTAATCAGGAGTTGAACCCTGGGCCCGGGCAGTGAGAGTGCTGAGTCCTAACCATTGGACCCCCAGCGAATTCCCTTATATATATATATTTTTTTTTCTGATACTTTTATGGCTTTAATTTTTTACATACTTAGATAGGCAAGGCACATAGTGACTAGTGGTAGATCAAGTGTTCTCCTTGCACATACATGGGTCTGCTCATGTACACACACACACCAAAGTAACTGTGGAGGTGATAGATATGTTAATTATTTGATTGTGGTAATCATTTTACAGTGTATACACATGTCAAAATGTCATGTTGTATACCTTAAATGTATATAATATTTATTTCTCAAAGGTCAATTTAGGGACTTCCCTAATAGTCCAGTGGTTAAGAATCCTTGCTTCCACTGAGGGTGTGGGTTCGATCTCTGGTTGGGGAACTAAGATCCCACATAATGGTACAGCCAAAAAAAAAAGAAAAAGATTCAGTAGCATGGACATTGAAGAAGGCAAGCTTATGTTTGAGTTATTGCTCAACTAACTAGCTGTGTGACCTTGGGCAAGCCACTTTTCCTCTCAGTGCCTTGATTTCCCCATCTGTAAAATAGGCATAGAGTCATTCCAAGGACTAAACAAATTAAGGTGAATGATTTTAAGGAATATAGCCCAATGCTTGGCACATAGTAAGTTCACAATAAATTATAGCCATTTTTCTTATGTAAATCTGTGATAAATTTATAATTTATTTTGCCTATAACTTGGAAAAAATAGAATTCTGAGTGAAATTACATTGTTTTTACAGGTTCTCTGGAGACTAACATCTCAACCAAACTGAATCTCCCATGTAGGATTTAGGTCTTTTTTCATGTCCTTCATTGGAATTTTCTTAGTATGAGTCTTAACACTTTTCTTGTTATTTCTTATTTATTCCTGAGTACTTTATAACTCTTATTGCTATTGAGAATGAAAGTAATTTTTAATGTTATGGTGAATGAGAATTTTCACTACATTAACTAATAGGTTATTGCTTATATAAAGGAAAGTGATGAATTGGTTTTATGCATAGTTTGTAAGGAGCCACCTCACTGAACCCTCTATTAATTCTAATAGTTTATTTTCTTGGAGACTGTTGTATCATCTGTTCTCTTTTTAACATTTATTATTCATTTCTTTTTATTGTTTCATTGCATCAGGCAAAATGTTGAGAGCAATACAGAGGCAGTGACAGTCTTGTCTTGGTTTTGATTTGAATGCTTATAGGGCGTGACCTCTATCATGATATTGTATTGGTTTCTGATATTAGCTTTTGTATTGATAAAGATGTTCCTATTCTTAAGTTTGCCAGGGTTTATAATCAAGAATTACTGTTGAAGTTTATCAGATGCCTTTTTGGCATCTAATGGGATGACATTTTAATTATTTTTAAAAAAATCTTATGTAACCAGTTAATATATTGAACTTCTGTAACACTGGCTTTGGTTTCCTAATAATGAGAATATTTGTTTCTAAATTAATAACTGAGATTGACTTTGAATTATCTTCATCAGGTTTTTGTACAAGTGTTACCAAAGTCTTCCAAATTTATCGGATAAATTGTTTTTGCCTGTAGTCCAGAATAATTTAAATAGCACAGTAGTTACACATTTCCTAAACATTTGAGAGGTTGCAAACTTTAACAAAATTTTTTTGGTGATTGATCTTTTTATACACTTTTTAAATTCTTCTATGACTATTGTTTTATTTATAGTCTTTGTTGATCTTTGAGTCAATTTTTCATATTTATAGTTTCCCAGAAAATGGTTCATTTAATCTAATTTTCAGTGTCATAAAATTGTGCATGCCTGCATGCCCAGTCGCTCAGTCATGTCCGACTCTTTGCGACCCCATGGACTGTAGCCTGCTGGGCTCCTCTGTCCATGGGATTTTCCAAGCAAGAATCCTGGAGTGGGTTGCCATTTCCTTTTCCAGGGGATCTTCCTGACCCAGGGATTGAACCTACGGCTCCTGCATTACAGACAGATTCTTTACCACTGAGCCATCTGGGTAGCCCACACTTGAGTGTATGTGTGAGTACATGATAAGTTGCTTCAGTCATGTCCGACTCTTTGCAACCCTATGGGCTATAGCCTGCCAGGCTTCTCTGTCTATTGGGATTCTCCAGGCAGGAATACTAGAGTGGGGTGCCATTCCCTTCTCTAGGGGATCTTCTTGACCCAGGGATCGAACCTGCATCTCTTATATCTCCTGCATTGGCAGGTGGGTTCTTTAGCACTAGCACCACGTGGGAAGCCCCACTTGAGTGTATACCTTGTTTATTACTTAATAAACATCATTAAAACTTTGGAAGCCTGAGGCTCCTCTTCTAACTCTGAATTTTACATTCATCATATCCTTTCTACATGATTTTACCATGTATATACATATATATTTCCAGAGTGTGTGTGTATATATATATATATATATATATATATATTGTTGTTGTTGTTGTTGTTTGTTTTCCTACTCCAGGGGATCTTCCTGACCTAGGGATCAAACCCACATCTCTTGTGTCTCCTGCATTGACAAGCAGATTCTTTGCCACTGTGCCACCTAGGAAACAAGGTTGTGCATACTATTTTCTTATACCTTGTAAAGTCTCTTCTGCATCCACTGTATCATTACTTATGTTGTATGATTTTGTTTTGTTTGTTTTTTGTCAGTTTTGCCAGGTTTTTATATAGTTGCTTTTTTTTCTTATATATTTTTTAAAAAATATAAATTTATTTATTTTAATTGGAGGTTAATTACTTTACAATATTATATTGGTTTTGCCATACATCAACATGAATCCTTTTAAAAAAAAGGAAGCCAGTGATTTTACTAATCATATCTACTTAATATCTAGATAATGTATCAATTTCTCTTTCATTTAAATTGATTTCTTCATCATAATTTCTTTTGCCTTCTACTTTTTTTTCTAGTTCATTTTTAGTTGAATTTCTTGCTTATGTACTTTCTGACTTTCTCTTTTTTTGGCTGTGCTGGGTCTTCCTGGGCTACTCTCTAGTTGTGGTGCATGGGCTTCTGATTTCGGTGGCTTCTCTTGTTGCAGAGCATGGGTTTTAGGACATGTAGGCTCAGTAGTTGTGGTGCGTGGGCCTAATTGCCCTGAGGCATGTGGAAACTTCTGAACCAGGGACTGAACACATGTCCCATCCCCTGCATTGGCAGGTGGACTCCTCACCAACTCAGTCTTTCTTCTTTAATAATAAGATAGTTTAAAGCCATGGGGTTTCGTCTTGAGTGTGATACTTATTAATTAATTAATTGACAGGATCGTAGTTCCCCAACCAGGGATTAAACCTGTGCTCCCTGCAGTGGACGTCAGAGCCGTAACCACTGGATAACCAGGGGATTCCCTTGAGTATGATTTTCATTGCATCTTATAGGTTTTGATCATCTTATAGGTTTCTATAGCCTTCAGATTGTCTGTAATACAGTTTTGATTTCCTCTGGATGATCAAAAATTCACACCTACCTTTTAATTGTTAATTTCTTGTTTTACTTTAAAATTGTAATTAGCAGTCCCTGGTGGCTCAGTGGTAAAGAATTTGCCTTCTAGTGCAGGAGACCTAGGTTCAATCCCTGGGTCAAGAAGATCCCCTGGAGAAGGAAATGGCAACCCATTTCAGTATTCTTGCCTGGGAAATCCCATGGGCAGAGGAGCCTGGAAGGCTATAGTCCATGGGGTCGCAGAAGAGTTGGACACAGCTTAGTGACTAAACAACAACAAATATAGCACGTAAGATTTTTAAAGTTTTTAGACTTTCTTGGAGGCCAATCAATTTTCAGAGGTGTTCTTAGAACATTCAAGAAAACATGTTGTATTCAGGATATACATTCTTCCTATATTGATTTTTAAAAGTTTATCATTATTTAAACCCTTCTTACAGATTTACTTGATCTTATAAAATTCAGAGAGAGATGTGTTAAAATTTCCTATATAACTATAGGTTTATGAATTATCTAGGTATTTCTAACTTTTGTTAAAAGAATAAATTATGGTACTATGTAGTTCCATAAAGGTTAATGATAGTATTATCTTCTTTGTAATTTTACCTTTGAGTGAGTGAGTGAGTGAAGTCGCTCAGTTGTGTCTGACTCTTTGCGACCCCATGGACTGTAGCCTACCAGGCTCCTCTGTCCATGGGGTTTTCCAGGCAATAGTACTGGAGTGGATTGCCATTTACTTCTCCAGGGGATCTTCCCAACCCAGGGATTGAACCCACGTCTCCTGCATTGTAGACAGACGCTTTACCATCTGAGCCACCAGGGAAGTCCTTTTACCTTTAGTTATTATAAAATATCCCTTTGCATCTAATTTAATGCTTTTGGCTTTATAGTCAACTTTGAGATTAACATGGCCTTTCTGTTTTCGTTTTATTTGAATTTCCCTAGTATATTATTGCCCATATTTTTATGACTAACCTTTTTATATCAAATTACTTGGGTGTATTCCTCTACTTCTATTTGATTCTTATCTGTATTTTCCAATCTTCATAAAAAATCTTCCAGCTTCTAACTCTCTCTATTCATTGACTCTTCTCCCAAGTACTTTGAATATCTTTGTAATCATTGCCTTGAACACTTTCTCAGATAGATTTCTTCTATTTGTTTATTTGTTTTTAGTTCTGCTGTCTTCCATGCTGTGTGCGGGCTTTCTCTAGTTGCCGTGAGCAGAGGCTACTCTTCATTGCATTTCACGGGCTTCTCTCATTGCGGTGGCTTCTCTTGTTGCAGAGCACGGGCTGTAGGGCACAGGCTTCAGTAGTTGCAGCAGTTGTGCCCGGTAGTTGTGGTTCCCGGGCTCCAGAGCACAGGCTCAGTAGTTGTGGCGCATGGGCTGAGTTGCTCCATGGCATGTGGGATCTTCCCAGGTCAGATACCGAACTCGTGTCTCCTGCATTGGCAGGTGGATTCTTTACCCCTGAGCCACCAGAGATGTTGCATCGTTTGTTCTTTATATCTTTAGTTGTAGAAGAGCTTTTTTGCCAATCTTCAGGTTTTTTTCATCAATAGTTGCTCTGTGAGTTGTAATTTTAGTATTCCTGTAGTAAGAGGTGAGCTCAGGACTTTCCTACTCTGCCATCTTGGTCCCTCCCCCATTTTCATAATGATGTTTTGAAGTTTTCAGTGTGCAGGTGTTGAACTTCCTTTGTTATGTGTATTCCTAACTATTTTATTCCTTTTGATTTTATTGTCATTGGAGTTGTTAATTTCATTTTTGGACTGTTTATTGCAAATATATAGAAATTCAGTAAGTATATTGATCTGTATTTTGTGAGATTTCTAAATTCATTTATTAGTTTAAGTAGTTTATTTTTGTGGATTATTTAACATTGTGTCATCTGCTGATATAGTTTACCTATTCTTTTCCACCTTTGATGCTTTTGTCTTTCTCTCGCCTAATTGCCTCATCTAGAATTCCAGTACAATGTTGACCAGACTGATGAGAGCAGACCACCTTATCTTGTTTCTGATCTTACGGGGAAAGTATTCAGTTCTTCACCATTAAGTAAGATATTAACTGTGGGTATTTTCCCTTCATTTAAAAATTTATCTTGAGTAATGGGGAAACAGTGGAAACAGTGTCAGATTTTGTCTTTTTGGGCTCCAAAATCACTGCAAATGGTGATTGCAGCCATAAAATTAAAAGACGCTTACTCCTTGGGAGGAAAGTTATGACCAACCTAGACAGCATATTGAAAAGCAGAGACATTACTTCGCCAACAAAGGTCCATCTAGTCAAGGCTATGGTTTTTCCTGTGGTCATGTATGGATGTGAGAGTTGGACTGTGAAGAAAGCTGAGCACCAAAGAATTGATGCTTTTGAACTGTGATGTTGGAGAAGACTCTTGAGAGTCCCTTGGACTGCAAGGAGATCCAACCAGTCCATTCTAAAGGAGATCAGCCCTGGGATTTCTTTGGAAGGAATGATGCTAAAGCTGAAACTCCAGTACTTTGGCCACCTCATACGAAGCGTTGACTCATTGGAAAAGACTCTGATGCTGGGAGGGATTGGGGGCAGGAGGAGAAGGGGACGACAGAGGATGTGATGGCTGGATGGCATCACTGACTCTATGGACATGAGTTTGAGTGAACTCTGGGAGTTGGTGATGGACAAGGAGGCCTTGGCATGCTGCAGTGCAGTGAAGGACAAAGCACAAGACTCTGGAGATGCCAGTCAACCGTGTGATGCTTTCTCTATACCAGCGGTTCCCAGTCTTTTCATCACCAGGGACTGGTTTTGGGAAAGACAGTTTTTCCACAGATGGTGTTGGGGGGATGGTTTTAGAATGATTGCATTTATTATTATTATTATATTACAGTTATTGTGTACTTTATTTCTGTTATTACATCAGCTCTGCCTCAGATAATCAGGCATTAGACCCTGGAGGTTGGGGACCCCTGGTCTATATCACTCACTTGTGTATAGAATGAGGCTAGAAAGTAGGTTTTCTGAACTCTGTAAGGCAATAAAAGTTTGTTTTTCCCTTAACTTTGGCATTAAGGAGTGTCACAATTTTTGTGGCCATGTCACAAAGGAAAGAATTTCCCAATTTGAGAAAGATGGGGAGGAAAATAATTGTCTTACATGCTTTTTTCATCTCTGTACAGTCTTCCAAAATGGCTTTTTATTGGAAAAAATCACCACCCTCTTTTGACAGTGCTGACACTGACCTTTCCTGGTAGTTCAGATGGTAAAGAATCTGCCTGCAATGCAGGAGACCCATGTTTGATCCCTGGGTCGGGAAGATACCCTGGGGAAGGGCATGGCAACCCGCTCTAGTATTCTTGCCTGGAGAAGTCCATGGACAGTGGAGCCTGGCAGGCTACAGTCCATGGGATCACAGAGTCAGATACTACTGAACCAACTCAGCACGCAATGCTGACCTTCACAAAAATAGCAGACCTTTAGCTGGTGAACCTGTACCAGCTATCCCAATCCAGAAGAAATTTATTTAAAAAAATTAAAGTGCTAAGTCTTACACTTTCTGATACATCATACTGAACATTTAGTGCGGGCAAACAGCTCCCAGATAAAATAAAAAAACTTTCATTTTACTGAAAGGGCTTGCACCATCAGAAGCCATGTTGCTTCTCAAGCCTGATGTCCTAGCAGATTAGCTATGAGCTTGTAGGTGAAACAGCCACTGCTGCCTCCCTCTGGTCTTATTTTCCTGTACTTCTAAAACCTATCTTCCTTCATCTGATTTTTCCTTAACTATAAAATCGTCATTCTCTTTGTGTAAGAAGGTGAATATGAGTTTCGTTATTCTGCAGCTTTTCCCTTTAGAAAAAGAGTTCAAGGCCAGCCATCATTCAACTCAGGACAATTATTGTTGTGAGAAAATGCAAGGACCAGACTTTCCAGAACCTCCAAATTTCTAATAGAAGTGAGAATAACTATTTTTATTTATAATTGTTGACACATTTTCATTTTCCAATCTGCCAGAGACCATGTTTAATCTCTAGTCTGGGTCCAAGTAGAAAAGACTCAGTTGCCTTTTAAAGTGATTTGAAAATAAGTTCAAAGTTCTGTATTTATTCATGTACGTTTTATTTCAGGTATCCTTTATTCCTTTGTGTGTATCCAGATTTCCATCTGGTAACATTTTCTTTCTGTCTAAAAGACTTCTGTTAACATTTCCTGTATTGCCGTTCTGTTGGTAATGAATTCTCTCAGCTTTTGTATGTATGAAAACAACTTAAAACATATTTTTTTGAAAAATGTCTGCCATATAGAGAAGTAGGATAGTTCACTGAACAGCCATATACCATCATCTGGATTTAATGATTATAATAATTTTGATATATTAATATATTTTTTAAATATTTTAAAATAAATTATAGACATCATATTTCACCCCTACATAAGTTTTACACTCATCACTAACAAAAAGGACATTTTCCTACATATAACCACAGTACCATTATTATGTCTAACATAATTTACAGTAATTCTCTAGTATTCTTTAATATCCAATCTTCATTTAAATTTCCCTGATTGTGTTAATACCAAAAAAGTCTTTACAGCTGATTTATTCAAACCAGATTCCAATTGCGTGCCATTTGGTGAATGTTGCTCTTAAATCTCTTCTGTTCTAGGACAGGCATGTTGTCTCTCCACCTCCCCTCCTCCCCGAAATGTGAGATATATATGTGTGTGTGTATATATATATGTATATATATATACAGACACCAAATATATATTTGGTCTTTTCACCGTTTCTGGCACAGAGCTCCTAAAATCCTTGGAATTTCCCAAGTGAAGAGAATACAAAGATGTCTTTTCTTATGTTAATAAGATAACTTTTGGAGAACACCTTAGGATGGAGGCTAGTTGTCAGTGGAACCAACCAAATGATTAGAAAGGAGAGTGGCTGAATGTTGGCTCAATCACCAGTGGCTAGTGATTTAATCAACCATGCCTATGTAATGAACCCTCCATAGAGTTTGAAGATACTGAAGCTGAAGCTCCAATACTTTGGCCACCTGATATGAAGAGACGACTCACTGAAAAAGGCACCAATGCTGGGAAAGATTGAGGGCAGGAGGAGAAGGGGGTGACAGAGGATGAGTTGGATGGCATCACAGACTCAATGGACATGAGTTTGGGCAAATTCTGGGAGATAGTGAAGGACAGGGAAGCCTGCTGTGCTGCAATCCATGGGGTCACAAAGAATCTGACACGACTGAGTGACTGAACAACGACTAGATGAGGGAGATAGGATTTGAACCTAGCTCTGTGTAAGCCACGTGCTTAACTGCATTCCTAAAGTATGATTTGAATGAATCAGTGAATCCCTGGCCTGAGGCAAGTCACCTCTACCCTAAATGATACTTTACTTTCTATTTGTGTGCTTTTAGAAAGGAGTGTGAAATTTGAGATACATGGTAACCCACTCCAGTCCAGTATTCTTGCCTGGGAAATCCCATGGACAGAGGAGCCTGGTGGGCTACAGTCCATGGGGTCACAAGAGTTGGACACAACTTAGCGATCAAACCACCACCACCACTATGGTGGCCATGAAAGGCACCTCTCAGATCTCTGACTTCAAGGAACCTGATTGAATGATGATCTCGGTTACTGAGCTCTAAATTCTCTACTGCATTTGCATGAGACCATTTTCTCCATAGATTCTGCCCAGCCAGTGACGGAGTCCATCAAAAATACTAAAGGAGACCCACTCCTGGGAGTTACAGACTTTGGCTCAAGGATCCCCTATCAGTCTTGCTGCCATTTTTTTAGAATTGCATTGCAGTGTAAGACTTCACAACCAACCTTCCTTCCTTTCCTCTCTCCTCCAGAGTCAGACCTGTATTACTGTCTGACAGCTCTTGAGCCATAACACATAGTGTCTTTTCCTTCACAGGTTATTTTCTCCATCTTTGTATCTTCTCCTTCTTGGAGGACCCAGACTAACAAGTACCTATTTCCTGATACTTCCCCAGGTAAATAATTTCTGATCTATAAGATGAAAAGACAAACCAGATTAATGGAAAATACAGAGACTACCAGAATGGAACTGTCAAAGAAAGCCAATGGCAAGTTTATTGCATGCTTCAAATAGCAGTTTTTTTTTTTTTCAGGTGATGGTACAATTATAATTGGTTATGGATACTAACTTAGCATGGACTTCCCAGGTAGCGCTAGTGGTAAAGAACTCACCTGTCAATGCAGGAGACATAAGATGTGTGTCCGATCCTTGGGTCCAGAAGATCCCCTGGAGGAGGGCATAACAACCCACTCCAGTATTCTTGCCTGGAGAGTTCCATGGACAGGAGAGCCTGGTGAGGCTACAGTCCATAGGGTCACAGAGTCAGACACAACTGAAGCAACTTAGTATGCACTTTGTATGCATATTAGCAACTCATGACAAATAGTTTCATTTAAAACACTTATTTGAAAATTGGAAGAAATACAGTGCCTCTTGGTTAGCAAAAATTGAAAGAAATATGAAGCTTCTTGCTTAGCACCAATTCTGGACATATTAAAGATAAGCAAAGGTCATACATAACTTTCTAAGTAAAGATGTAAAAAGTCGTTTTTCATGTTTGAAGGTATTCCACAAAAAACAGTATTGTAAAGTAAAATAAAGTAAAAATTAAAATAAAAAAAAAAGACAGATTGTTTTCTCTAATCTGGCTTAAAGAAAGTAACTGTGTTTTAGACTTCAAGACTGGATTCTATACATTATTATAACTTCTAGGCAGCTGTAAGGTGAGGGTTTGGTAGAAAAGAGATGGGGAAGGGAAGGAAGATGTAAATGTCTGATGAGGCACTTGAATAGGATCCAGACATCAAATATTCTATTTACATGAACTGGTAACATTCAGATTTTCAAAGCTTATTGCAGATCAGCTTAAATTTTTCTATTGTTGTTTAGTCACTCATTCGTGTCTCTTTGTGACCCCATGGACTGCAGGATGCTGGCCTTCCCTGTCTATCACTGTGTTCCAGAACTTGCTCAGACTCATTTCCATTGTGTTGGTGATACCATCCAACCATCTCATTCTCTGTCATCCCCTTCTCCTCCTGCTTTCAATCTTTCCCAGCATCAGGGCCTTTTCCAGTAAGTTGGCTCTTCACATCAGGTGGCCAAAGTATTGAACTTCAGCTTCAGCATTAGTCCTTCCAATGAATACTCAGGGTTGATTTCCTTTAGGATTGACTGGTTTGATCTCCTTGCAGTCCAAGGGACTCTCAAGAGTCTTCCAACACCACAGTTCAAAGTCATCAAGTCTTTGGTGCTCAGCCTTCTTTATGGTCCAACTCTTACATCCATACATCACTACTGGAAAAAACATAGCTTTAATTAGATGGATATTTGTCGTCAAAGTAATGTTTCTGCTTTTTAATGCACTGTCTAGGTTGGTTATAACTTTTCTTTCAAGGAGCAAGGGTCTTTTAATTTCTTGGCTGCAGTTACCATCTGCAGTGATTTTGGAGCCCAAGAAAATAAAATCTGTTACTGTTTCCATTATTTCCCCATCTATTTGCCATGAAGTGATGGGACCAGATGCCATAATCTTAATTTTCTGAATGTTGAGTTTTAAGCCAGCTTTTTCACTCTCCTCTTTCACTTTCATCAAGAGGTTCTTTCAGTTCCTTTTCACTTTCTGCCATAAGGGTGGTGAGTGTCATCCACATATTTGAGGTTATTGATATTTCTCCCGGCAATCTTGATTCCAGCTTGTGCTTCATCCAGCCTGGCATTTTGCTTGATGTACTCTGCATAGAAGTTAAATAAGCGGGGTGACAATATACAGCCTTGACGTACTCCTTTCCCAACTTTGAACCAGTCTGTTGTTCATGTCCAGTTCTAACTGTTGCTTCTTGACCTGCATGCAGGTTTCTCAGGAGGCAGGCAAGGTGGTCTGGTATTCTCATCTCTTGAAGAATTTTCCACAGCTTGTTGTGATCCACACAGTCAAAGGCTTTAGTGTAGTCAATGAAGCAGAAGTAGATGTTTTTCTGGAATTCTCTTGCTTTTTCAGTGATCCAGTGGATGTTGGCAATTTGATCTCTGGTTCCTCTACCTTTTTAAAATTTCTCAACAGCTACACTTAACAAAGATACACTTACTCTCATATTTAAATTTTCAGAAATTCATAGAAAGTGAAATTATGAAATATTCATTGAGTACCCTACTGTGTACATAGCAGTTTGCAAGG
Organism: Capra hircus; assembly: GCF_001704415.2. NCBI lineage: Eukaryota > Metazoa > Chordata > Mammalia > Artiodactyla > Bovidae > Capra > Capra hircus. Next base: position 7,102,331 of record NW_017189517.1, read on the forward strand.
AGGTAGAGATATTTCAGAGAACATGAAAGACACAGAAAGATATTTTCGTGACATTGTCTACTTGTCCACAGCCCAGCTGTGCTATTTCTGTACTTCAAAAAAAGGAAGTTCACAGTAGAAATGTTCAATTAACTGTTAAACACCTTTGTCAATTAAGAGATCATTTCCAGATCTGATGGATGAGTTCAAAATATCCAATTCATTTTAATAACCAGGCAGAAGAACAGTGTTACTCTCAAGAAGAGAGCAGATAAACATGTAAATGAACTCACAAATCTTTCAGAAGTACTCTGTCTGGAGTGATTGAATATTAATGTGCAAAATTTTCCATGTGTTAAATGATGAGCTGAATTACACTGAGAAGTGTGACGTTCAATGATAATCTAATTATATTGTATTTTGTAACATATTTAATAAGAACTAGATTATAAGTGTGAGACACTGGGGACACAGCTAGAACAAGAAAAACTCTGTTGAAAGCTCCAAGGACTAAGACCCATAAGTGTAGCAGTGTAAGGCTTTCATGTATCACAATTGCTCACCCAGTCACCTTTTCTCCATGATGCTTGATTTTCTTTCTTATTCTGTCCCAATCCACCGGGAGATTATAATCTTAGAAGCCAGGTCAAAAGTCACCAGAAAGCCTTTCCTGACATTTTACCCTTGTGGTGAACACAAGGACCTCACCTTGAGGAGCTCCAACTACAGGGAATATAATTGACCAAGGATCCCAGCTATGTGATTATGGGAAATCCACCTCCAGGTTTGCATCAAAGCCATGTGTCTCATGGGGTACTTCCAGTCAATGCCAAAGACCAAAGGGTTGCTAAGGCAAACCTATTCCTGGAAGACATGGATCCTCTTTGATTTTGAGTTTGGTTTGCAGTGTTTCTGTCAACAGCTCTGTCAGACTGCCTTTAGGCTGCATGGCTGTCTAGGGTGCTACCACCCAACTTTGTCTCCCTCTTTATTTCATTCATGTCACACTGGCATTGTGGTCTGATAACTCTCCCAGTGTCTTCCTGGCTCCCTTCCTAATTTCTCTCTCATAGTCATTTCCTCTAATAAAATGCTTCTCCTTTAATCCTGTCTTGGCTTCAGGTTTTCAGAAGACTTAACACAACTCTCCCTTCTCTTAGGTACTTCTCCAGTTGCCCTTGTTTCGGTCTTGAGTGGCCACTTTTTCTGTTGTTTTTGCATCGGCCTTCCATTCTCTATTGTGAGTTCCTGGAAGGTAGGTTTGTCAAGATTTTATTCTTGGTGCCTAGCAAGTATTAGGTGCATAGTCAATGATGAGTGAATGATGAATGTATGAAAACAGTAGAGTTGTTAGGAGCCACTTAGTCAGAAGGATGTGATTTCAAATCCTAATTTTGCTGCTTTAGTAGCCTGGTGACCTTGAACAAGTAAATTATCTTTACCTTACTCTGCGTCTCTTTCCTAACCTAATTTCTGTCCCTGTGAATTTACTACCCTGGACATTTCACGTAAGTGGAATTGCATGATATGTGCCTTATATATTTGGCTTCTTTCACTTAGCAATGATGCTTTCAAGGGTCACACATGTGGTAACATGTATCACTACTTCATTACTATTATGGTAAATTGGAACTGACATCTATGGATGTATCATATTTTGTTTATCTGTTCATATGTTGATAGATATTGAGTTGTTTCTACTTATGGCTATTATGGATTATGCTGCTATGATCATTTGAATACAAGTTTTTCTGTGAACATACATTTTAAATTCTACTGGGTATATATGTAGGAGTAGAACTGTTAGCTTGTATGATAACTTTATGTGTAACATTTTGAGAAGCTGTCAAATTTTTTTCCAAAGCAGCTGTAACATATTACATTCCACTAGCAATGTATGAGAGTTCTAATTTCTCTACATCCTTGCCAACACTTGTTTTTCAGTTTTCTTTTTCTTTAATTATAGCCATTGTGGCAGATATGAAATGGAATCTCATTGTGCTCTTGATTGGAATTTACCTAATGACTAATGAGCTTGAGCATCTTTTCATATACTTATTTGCTATTTTGTAGATCTTCTTTAGAGAAGTTCAGTTAGTTCAGTTAAGTCACTCAGTCGTGTCCAACTCTTTACAACCCCATGGACTGCAGCATGCCAGGCTTCCCTGTCCTTCACCAACTCCCAGAGCTCGCTCAGAATCATGTCCATTGAGTTGGTGATGCCATCCAACCATCTCATCCACTGTCATCCCCTTCTCCTCCCACCTTCAATCTTTTCCAGCATCAGGATCCTTTCAAATGAGTCAGTTCTTCATATCAGATGGCCAAAGTGTTGGATTTTATGCTTCAGCATCAGTCCTTCCAATGAATATTCAGGACTGATCTCCTTCAGAATGGACTGGTTGGATCTCCTTGCAGTCCAAGGGACTCTCAAGAGTCTTCTCCAGCTCTACAATTCAAAAGCATCAATTCTTCAGTGCTCAGCTTTCTTTATAGTCTCACATCCATAGATGACTAATGTCTATTCAAATCCATTGCCCAATTTAAGTTGGGTTTTTAATCTCTTTTTATTATTGAGTTGTGTTGTTTATATAGTCTATATGCAAGTTTAAAAATCAGGTATATGATATGCAGACATTTTATGCCATTCTGGGAGTTATCTTTTCACTCTCTTCATACTGTCCTTTGACCTACAAAAGTTTTTAGGTTTGATAAAGTCCTCTTTATCTATTTTTCTTTTGTTGCTTGTACTTTCAATACCATATAAAAAACTATTACCTAAGCCAGAGTCATGAAGATTTATACCTATGTTTCTTTCTAAGAGTTTTCTAGATTTTATTCTTAAATTTAAATCTTTAAAGACTAAGGGGTTAATTTTTATATATGGTGTGCTTTAAGGGTCTAAATTCATTTTTCTGCATGTGGATATCCAATTGTCCCAGTGCCTTTTGTTGGAAAGGCTATTTATTCTTTCCCCCATTGAATTTACTTAGCACCACTGTCAAAAATCAATTGACGAGATATAATAGACATATGGCTTTATTTCTAGACTCTCCAGTCAATTCCATCAATCTCTATGTTTATCCTCATGTCAATACCACACAATCTTTATTACTGTAGCTTTGTAATAAATTTTGAGATCAGGAAATGTGAGTCTTTCAACTTTGTTCTTTTTTTTTCAGTATAGTTTTGGCCATTTGGGATTCCTTATTTCCATAGTACGCTTATTTCCATAAGATTATTATGAAAAACGTCCATTTATTTAAAAGAGGCACCTGAGATTTTGACAGGAATTTTTTTGACTTTAAACATCATTTTGGGGAGTATTACCATCATGACAATAATAAGTCTTCCAATCCATGGACATGGGCTGTGTTTTCATTTATTTCAGTTCAGTTCAGTTCAGTCGCTCAGTCGTGTCCAACTTTGCGACCCCATGAATTGCAGCATGCCAGGCCTCCCTGTCCATCACCAGCTCCCGGAGTTCACTCAGATTCACATTCATCGAGTCAGTGATGCCATCCAGCTATCTCATCCTCTGTCGTCACCTTCTCCTCCTGCCCCCAATCCCTCCCAGCATCAGAGTCTTTTCCAATGAGTCAACGCTTCGCATGAGGTGGCCAAAGTACTGGAGTTTCAGCTTTAGCATCATTCCTTCCAAAGAAATCCCAGGGCTGATCTCCTTCAGAATGGACTGGTTTGATCTCCTTGCGGTCCAAGGGACCCTCAAGAGTCTTCTCCAACACCACATTTCAAAAGCATCAATTCTTCAGTGCTCAGCCTTCTTCACAGTCCAACTCTCACATCCATACATGACCACAGGAAAAACCATAGCCTTGACTAGATGGACCTTAGTCGGCAAAATAATGCCTCTGCTTTTGAATATGCTATCTAGGTTGGTCATAACTTTTCTTCCAATTAGGTCTCCTTTAATTTCTTTCAACAAGTTTTTGTAGTTTTCAGTGTATAAGTCTTACACTTCTTTCATTAAATTTATTCCTAAATGTTTTTTGATGCTATTATTAATGGAATAGTTTTCTTAATTTCATTTTTGGACCATTCATTGCTAGTATATAGTTCAGTTCAGTTCAGTTCAGTCACTCAGTTGTGTCCAACTCTGCAACCCCATGAATCGCAGCATGCCAGGCCTCCCTGTCCATCACCAACTCCCAGAATTCACTCAGACTCATGTCCATCAAGTCAGTGATGCCATCCAGACATCTCATCCTCTGTAGTTCCCTTCTCCTCCTGCCCCCAATCCCTCCCAGGATCAGAGTCTTTTCCAATGAGTCAACTCTTTGCATGAGGTGGCCAAAATACTGGAGTTTCAGCTTTAGCATCATTCCTTCCAAAGAAATCCCAGGGCTGATCTCCTTTGAAATGGACTGGTTGGATCTCCTTGCAGTCCAAGGGACTCTCAAGAGTCTTCTCCAATATCACATTTCAAAAGCATCAATTCTTCGGCACTCAGCTTTCTTCACAGTCCAACTCTCACATTGATACATGACCACTGGAAAAACCATAGCCTTGACTAGATGGACCTTTGTTGGCAAAGTAATGACTCTGCTTTTCAATATGCTGTCTAGGTTGGTCATAACTTTTCTTCCAAGGAGCAAGCATCTTTTAATTTCATGGCTGCAGTCACTGTCTGCAGTGATTTTGGAGCCCCCCCAAAATAAAGTCTGACACTCTTTCCACTGTTTCCCCATCTATTTCCCATGAAGTGATGGGACCAGATGCCATGATCTTAGTTTTCTGAATGTTGAGCTTTAAGCCAACCTTTTCATTCTCCACTTTCACTTTCATCAAGAGGCTTTTTAGTTCCTCTTCACTTTCTGCCATAAGGGTGGTGTCATCTGCCTATCTGAGGTTATTGATATTTCTCCCAGCAATCTTGATTCCATCTTGCGCTCTTCTAGCCCAGCGTTTCTCATGATGTACTCTGCATATAAGTTAAATAAGCAGGTGACAATACACAGCCTTGATGTACTCCTTTTCCCATTTGGAACTTGTCCGTTGTTCCATGTCCAGTTTTAACAGTTGCTTCCTGGCCTGCATACAGATTTCTCAAGGGACAGGTCAGGTGGTCTGGTATTCCCATCTCCTTCAGAATTTTCCACAGTGTATTGTGATCCACACAGTCAAAGGCTTTGGCAGAGTCAATAAAGCAGAAATATATGTTTTTCTGGAACTCTCTTGCTTTTTCGATGATCCAGCGACCCCATGGACTATACAGTTCTTGGGATTCTCCAGGCCGGAATACTGGAGTGGGTAGCCTTTCCCTTCTCCAGGGCATCTTCCCAACCCAGGGATCGAACCCAGGTCTCCTACATTGCGGGTGGATTCCTTACCAGCTGAGCCACAAGGGAAGGTCCTAGTATATAGAAGTACAGCCAAATTTGGTCTTTGTGTGGGCTTTCTCTAGTTACAGCCAGCAGGAGGCTACTCTTCATTGTGATGTGCAGGCTTCTCCTTGTGGTGGCTTCTCTTGTTGCAGAGCATGGACTCTAGAGCGCATGGGCTTCAGTAGTTGTGGTGCACAGGACTAGTTGCTCTGTGGCATGTGTGATCTTCCCAGATCAGGGATTGAACCCATGTCCCCTGTATTCCCAACCTCTGGACTACCAGGGAATTCCTACAACTCATTTTTGGATGTTGGTTTTGTATTTGCAACTTTCCTGAACTCATTTATTAGATTTTTTTTTGATATGGATTCTTTGTGTGTGTGTGTGTGTTTGATATAGTATTTTTTTAATTAATTAATTTTTTGGAGGCTAATTACTTTCCAATATTGTATTGGTTTTGCCATACATTGACATGAATCCGCCATGGGTGTACATGTGTTCCCCATCCTGAACCCCTCTCCCACCTCCCTCCCCATCACATCCCTCTGGGTCATCCCAGTGCACCAGCCCCGAGCACCCTGTATCATGCATTGAACCTGGACTGGTGATCCACTTCACATATGATATTATACATGTTTCAATGCCATTCTCCCATATCATCCCACCCTCACCCTCTCCTACAGAGACCAAAAGACTGTTCTGTACATCTGTGTCTCTTTTGATGTCTCCCATACAGGCTTATCATTACCATCTTTCTAAATTTGATATATATGCATTAGTATACTGTATTGGTGTTTTTCTTTCTGGCTTACTTCACTCTGTATAATCGGCTCCAGTTTCATCCACCTCATTAGAACTGATTCAAATGTATTCTTTTTAATGCCTGAGTAATACTCCATTGTGTATATGTACCACAGCTTTCTTATCCTTTCGTCTGCTGATGGACATCTAGGTTGCTTCCATGTCCTGGCTATTATAAACAGTGCTGCGATGAGCATTAGGGTACACGGGTCTCTTTCAATTCTGGTTTCCTCAGTGTGTATGCCCAGAAGTGGGATTGCTGGGTCATATGCAGTTCTAGTTCCACTTTTTTAAGGAATCTCCACACTGTTCTCCATAGTGGCTGCACTAGTTTGCATTCCCACCAACAGTGTAAGAGGGTTCCCTTTTCTCCACACCCTCTCCAGCATTTATTGCTTGTAGACTTTTGGATAACAGCCATTCTGACTGGTGTGAGATGGTACCTCATTGTGGTTTTGATTTGCATTTCTCTGATAATGAGTGATGTTGAGCATCTTTTCATGTGTTTGTTAGCCATCTGTATGTCTTCTTTGGAGAAATGTATGTTTAGTTCTTTGGCCCATTTTTTGATTGGGTCATTTATTTTTCTGGAATTGAGCTGCAAGAGTTGCTTGTATATTTTTGAGATTAATTCTTTGTCAGTTGCTTCATTTGCTATAATTTTCTCGCATTCTGAAGGCTGTCTTTTCACCTTGCTTATAGTTTCCTTTGTTGTGCAGAAGCTTTTAATTTTAATTAGGTCCTATTTGTTTATTTTTGCTTTTATTTCCAATATTCTGGGAGATGGGTCATAGAGGATCCTGCTGTGATTTATGTCGGAGAGTGTTTTGCCTATGTCTTCCTCTAGGAGTTTTACAGTTTCTGGTCTTATATTTAGATCTTTAATCCATTTTGAGTTTATTTTTGTGTATGGTATTAGAAAGTGTTCTAGTTTCATTATTTTACAAGTGGTTGACCAGTTTTCCCAGCACTACTTGTTAAAGAGATTGTCTTTTCTCCATTGTATATTCTTGCCTCCTTTGTCAAAGATAAGGTGACCATAGGTACGTGGATTTATCTCTGGGTTTTCTATTTTGTTCCATTGATCTATATTTCTGTCTTTGTGCCAGTACCATACTGTCTTGATGACTGTGGCTTTGTAGTAGAGCCTGAAGTCAGGCAGGCTGATTCCTCCAGTTCCATTCTTCTTTCTCAAGATTGCTTTGGCTATTCGAGGTTTTTTGTATTTCCATACAAATTGTGAAATTATTTGTTCCAGTTCTCTGAAAATACCGTTGGTAGCTTGATAGGGATTGCATTGAATCTATAGATTGTTCATTTTCACAATATTGATTCTTCTGATCCATGAACATGGTATATTTCTCCATCTATTTGTGTCTTCTTTGATTTCTTTCACCAGTGTTTTATAGTTTTCTATATACAGGTCTTTTGTTTCTTTAGGTAGATATGTTCCTAAATATTTTATTCTTTTCATTGCAATGGTAAATGGAATTGTTTCCTTGATTTCTCTTTCTGTTTTCTCATTGTTAGTGTATAGGAATGCAAGGGATTTCTGTGTGTTGATTTTATATCCTGCAACTTTACTATATTCACTAATTAGCTCTAGTAATTTTCTGATGAAGTCTTTAGGGTTTTCTATGTAGAGGATCATGTCATCTGCAAACAGTGAGAGTTTTGCTTCTTTTCCAATCTCGATACCTTTTATTTCTTTTCTGCTCTGATTACTGTGGCCAAAACTTCCAAAACTATGTTGAATAGTAGTGGTTAGAGTGGGCACCCTTGTCTTGTTCCTGACTTTAGGGGGAATGCTTTCAGTATTTCACCATTGAGGATAATGTTTGCTGTGGGTTTGTCATATATAGCTTTTATTATGTTGAGGTATATTCCTTCTATTCCTGCTTTCTGGAGGGTTTTTTATCATAAATGGCTGTTGAATTTTGTCAGGCTTTCTCTGCATCTGTTGAGATAATCATATGGTTTTTATTTTTCAATTTTTTGAAATTTAAATTCATTTATTTTAATTGGAGGCTAATTATGTTACAACATTATATTGGTTTTGCATTACATCACCATGAATCTGCCACAGGTATACACATGTTCCCCATCCTGAATCCCCTTCGACCTCCCTCCCCGTACCATCCCTCTGGGTCATCCCAGTGCACCAGCCCCAAGTATCCTGTATCCTGCATTGAAACTGGACTGGTAATTTGTTTCTTATATGATATTATACATGTTTCAATGCCATTCTCCCAAATCATCCCACCCTCTCCCTCTCCCACAGTTTTTTAATGTGGTGTTTTACATTGATTGATTTGCGGATATTGAAGAATCCTTGCATCCCTGGGATAAAGCAAACTTGGTCATGATGTATGATCTTTTTAATATGTTGTTGGATTCTGTTTGCAAGAATTTTGTTAAGGATTTTTGCATCTTTGTTCATCAGTGATATTGGCCTGTAGTTTACTTTTTTTGTGGCATCTTTGTCAGGTTTTGGTAGTAGGGGTGATGGTGGCCTCATAGAATGAGTTTGGAAGTTTACCTTCCTCTGCAATTTTCTGGAAGAGTTTGAGTAAGATATGTGTTAGCTCTTCTGTAAATTTTTGGTAGAATTCAGCTGTGAAGTCGTCTTGTCCTGGGTTTTTGTTTGCTGGAAGATTTCTGATTAGTTTCAATTTCTGTGCTTGTGATGGGTCTGTTAAGATTTTCTATTTCTTCCTGATTCAGTTTTGGATCGTTATACTTTTCTCTGAATTCTTCCATTCCTTCCAAGTTGTCCATTTTATTGGCGTATAGTTGCTGATAATAGTCTCTTATGATCCTTTGTATTTCTATGTTGTCTGTTGTGATCTCTCCAGTTTCATTTATAATTTTGTTGATTTGATTTTTCTCCCTTTGTTTCTTGATTAGTCTGGCTAATGGTTTGTCAATTTTATTTATCCTCTCAAAGAACCAGCTTTTGGCTTTGTTGATTTTTGCTATGGTCTCTTTTGTTTCTTTCGCATTTATTTCTGCCCTCATTTTTAAGATTTCTTTCCTTCTACTAACTCTGGGGTTCTTCATTTTTTCCTTTTCTAGTTGCTTTAGGTATAGAGTTAGGTTATTTATTTGACTTTTTTCTTTTTTTTAATTTTTATTTTTACTTTATTTTACCTTACAATACTGTATTGGTTTTGCCATACATTGACATGAATCCACCACGGGTGTACATGCGATCCCAAACATGAACCCCCCCCCCACCTGCCTCCCCACAACATCCCTCTGGATCATCCCCATGCACCAGCACCAAGCATGCTGTATCCTGCATCAGACATAGACTAGCGATTCGATTCTTACATGATAGTATACATGTTTCTTATTTCTTGAGGTAAGCCTGTATTGCTATGAACCTTTCCCTTAGCACTGCTTTTATAGTGTCCCACAGGTTTTGGGTTGTTGTGTTTTCATTTTCATTCACTTCTATGCATATTTTAATTTCTTTTTTGATTTCTTCTGTGATTTGTTGGTTATTCAGCAGTGTGTTGTTCAGCCTCCATATGTTGGAATTTTTAATAGTTTTTCTCCTGTAACTGACATCTAATCTTACTGCATTGTGGTCAGAAAAGATGCTTGGAATGATTTCAGTTTTTTTGAATTTGCCAAGGCTAGATTTATGGCCCAGGATGTGATCTATCCTGGAGAAGGTTCCACGTGCACTTGAGAAAAAGGTGAAATTCATTGTTTTGGGGTGAAATGTCCTATAGATATCAATTAGGTCTAACTGGTCTATTGCATCGTTTAAAGCTTGTGTTTCCTTGTTAATTTTGTTTAGTTGATTTATCCATAAGTATGTTGGGCTATTAAAGTCTCCCACTATTATTGTGTTATTGTTAATTTCCCCTTTCATACTTGTTAGCATTTGTCTTACATATTGCGGTGTTCCTACATTGGGTGCATATATATTTATGATTGTTATTTCTTCTTCTTGGATTGATCCTTTGATCATTATGTAGTGTCCTTCTTTGTCTCTTTTCACAGCCTTTGTTTTAAAGTCTATTTTATCTGAAATGAATATTGCTACTCCTGCTTTCTTTTGGTCTCCATTTGCATGGAATATCTTTTTCCAGCCCTTCACTTTCAGTCTGTATGTGTCCCTTGTTTCGAGGTGGGTCTCTTGTAGACAACACATATAAGGGTCTTGTAGCTATTCAGCCAGTCTTTGTCTTTTGGTTGGGGCATTCAACCCATTTACATTTAAGGTAATTATTGATAAGTATGATCCCTTTGCCATTTACTTTATTGTTTTGGGTTTGAGTTTATACACCCTTTCTGTGTTTCCTGTCTAGAGAAGATCCTTTAGCATTTGTTGGAGAGCTGGTTTGGTGGTGCTGAATTCTCTCAGCTTTTGCTTGTCTGTAAAGCTTTTGATTTCTCCTTCATATTTGTATGAGATCAGTAATCTCATACTTTTCTGAGTGCAGTAATCTGGGCTGTAGGTTATTTTCTTTCATCACTTTAAGTATGTCTTGCCATTTCCTTCTGGCCTGAAATGTTTCTATTGAAAGATCAGCTGTTATCCTTATGGGAATCCCCTTGTGTGTTATTTGTTGTTTTTCCCTTGCTGCTTTTAATATTTGTTCTTTGTGTTTCATCTTTGTTAATTTGATTAATATGCGTCTTGGGGTGTTTTGCCTTGGGTTTATCCTGTTTGGGACTCTGTGGGTTTCTTGGACTTGGGTGATTATTTCCTTCCCCATTTTAGGGAAGTTTTCAACTGTTATCTCCTCAAGTATTTTCTCATGGCCTTTCTTTTCGTCTTCTTCTTCTGGGACTCCTATGATTTGAATGTTGGGGCGTTTAACATTGTCCTAGAGGTCTCTGAGGTTGTCCTCATTTCTTTTAATTCTTTTTTCTTTTTTCCTCTCTGTTTCATTTATTTCTACCATTCTATCTTCCTCACTAATCCTATCTTCTGCCTCTGTTATTCTACTGTTGGTTCCCTTCAGAGTGTTTTTGATATCAATTATTTCATTATTCATTATATATTGACTTTTTAATTTCTTCTAGGTCCTTGTTAAAGCTTTCTTGCATCTTCTCGATCTTTGTCTCCAGGCTATTTATCTGTAATTCCATTTTGTTTTCAAGATTTTAGATCATTTTCACTATCATTATTTGGAATTCTTTATCAGGTAGATTCCCAATCTCTTCCCCTTTTGTTTGGTTTGGTGGGAATTTATCCTGTTCCTTTGCCTGCTGGGTATTTCTCTGCCTTTTCATCTTGTTTAGATTGCTGTGTTTGGGGTGGCCCTTCCATATTCTGGCAGTTTGTGGTTCCTCTTTATTGTGGAGTTTCCTCGTTGTGGGTGGGGTTGGACATATGGCTTGTCAATTTTTCCTGGTTAGGGAAGCTTGTGTCGGTCTTCTGGTGGGTGGAGCTGGATTTCTTCTCTCTGGAGTGCACTGAAGTGGCCAGTAATGAGTTTTGAGATGTCAATGGATTTGGTGTAACTTTGGGCAGTCTGTATATTGAAGCTCAAGGTTATGTTCCTGTGTTACTGAAGAATTTGTGTGGTATGTCTTTCTCTGGAACTTGTTGACCCTTGGGTGGTGCTTGGCTTCCGTATAGGTATGAAGGTGTTTGATGAGCTCCTATCGATTAATATTTCCTGGAATCAGGAGTACTCTGGTGTTCTCAGGATTTGGACTTAAGCCTCCTGCCTCTGGTTTTCAGTCTTATTCTTACAGTAGCTTCAAGACTTCTCCATCTCCTTTTAAAGACAATGGGGTGCTTTCTGGGTGCCTGATGTTCTCTGCCAGCATTCAGAAGTTGTTTTGTCTTTGGTATGGATTCTTGAGGGTATTCTGTATATAACATCATGTCATCTGTGAGTAGAGATTTATTCCTTCCTTTTCTTGTTTAAGTGCCCTGAACTTTCAGTGCAGTGTGACAAGAGCAAATATTCTTGTCTTGTTCCCGATCTTAGGGGGAAAGCATTCAATCATTCACCCTTAATTATGATGTTAGCTCTGGGTTTTTCACAGATGCTCTTTATCAGTTTGAGGAAGTTCTCTTCTGTTCCTAGTTTGTTGACAGTTGACAGTTTTTATCATGAAAGGGTTTTAGATTTTTATCAAGTGTTTTCTTTTCTTGTATCTATTGAGATTATCATATGTGTTTTCACTTTGTTAATATGATGTATTATATTGATTGATTTTCATATGTTGACCCAACATTGGTCAACATCACGTGGTGTATAATCGTTTTTATATGCTTCTAGATTTGATGTTCAAGTATTTTTTTGAAGACTTTGTGTCTGAGTTTTCCTGTGACCTCTTTGCTTGGTGCTGTACTAGGGTGATATTATTCTCATGTAGAAGGAATTTAAGGATTGGTGTTAATTATTCTTTAAATGTTTAATGGATTTTACCAGTGAAGTTATCTAGTCTGGGATTTTCCTTATTGGAAGTTTTTGACTATTGACTGAATCTGTTACTTGTTTTATTAGGAAGATCCCCTGGGGGAGAAGGAGCTTCCCTGGTGGCTCAGATGGTAAAGCATCTGCCTGCAATGTGGGAGACCCAGGTTCGATTCCTGGGTCGGGAAGATCCCCTGGAGAAGGAAATGGCAATCCACTCCAGCACTCTTGCCTGGAAAATCCCATGGACGGAGGAGCCTGATAGGCTACAGTCCATGGGGTCACAAAGAGTTGGACACGACTGAGCGACTTCACTTTTACTTTCCTGGGGGAGGAAATGGCAACCCACTCCTGTATTCTTTCCTGGAAAATTCCATGGACAGAGCAGCCTGGCAGGCTACAGTCCATGGAGTTAAAAGAATCAGACACAACTGAGCACACTTACATTTTTTGAGAGATTGCTTATTTTGGAGTGTATTCAGATTTTCTATGTCTTCTTAAGTGAGTTGTTTTGCTTTTTTAAGTTAAGAGGTGGGTTTATTTAGAGAGAAACACACTCCACAGACTGAGTGTGGGTCATCTCAGAAGGTGAGAGTGGCCCTTAAGTCAGTTTTGATAGTTTCTGTGTTTCTAGGAATATGTCCATTTCATCTAGGTTATCTAATTGTTGGCATACAATTGTTTATAGCATTTTATTATTTTTATTTCTGTAAGAGCAGTAGCAGCATCCTCACTTTCATTCCTGATTTTTGTAATTTGATCTTTTCTCTTTTTTTCATGATCAGTCTAGCTAAAGTTTTGTCAATTTTGTTAATCTTTTTAGAGAAATGACTTTTGGTTTTGTTGATTTTTCTCTACCTATTGTTTTTCTATTTGAAATTTTAGTTTCTTTTCTTTTAAATTTCTCTTTATTTTCTTCCTTCTTTTGCTTTAAGCTTACTTTTCTAAGGTGTAGCAGGTTAGGTTAATGATTTGAGATCTTTCTTTTTTGTGTGTACTGTAGGCATTTGGAAGATTAATCTCGCTGCTTTTGTCGCATCTCATAAGTTTTGATATGTTATATTTTTCATTTTCATTTATCTCGTATTTTCTAGTTTCTCTTGAATTTCTTCTTTGACCCATTGATTATTTAGAAATATGTTGTTTAATTTGCACAAGTTTATGGAGTAATTAAAAGATGCTTACTCCTTGGAAGGAAAGTTATGACCAACCTAGATAGCATATTGAAAAGCAGAGACATTACTTTGCCAACAAAGGTCTGTCTAGCCAAGGCTATGGTTTTTCCAGTGGTCATGTATGGATGTGAGAGTTGGACTGTGAGGAAAGCTGAGTGCCGAAGAATTGATGCTTTTGAACTGTGATGTTGGAGAAGACTCTTGAGAGTCCCTTGGACTGCAAGGAGATCCAACCAGTGTATTCTAAAGGAGATCAGTCCTGGGTGTTCTTTGGAAGGACTGATGCTAAAGCTGAAAGTCCAGTACTTTGGCCACCTGATGTGAAGAGTTGACTCATTGGAAAAGACTCTGATGCTGGGAGGGATTGAGGGCAGGAGGAGAAGGGGACTACAGAGGATGAGATGGCTGGATGGCATCACTGACTTGATGGACACGAGTCTGAGTGAACTCTGGGAGATGGTGATGGACAGGGAAGCCTTGCGTGCTGCGATTCATGGGGTTGCAAAGAGTCGGACACGACTGAGCGACTGAACTGAACTTAACTGATGGAGTTCCATATTTCTATCTGTTGTTGATTTCCAAGTTTGTTCCACTGTGGTCAGAGAACATTATCTGTAGAATTCCATCTTTTAAAAAATGATTGAAACTAGTTTTGTGTCTTAATCTATGGTATATTCTGATAAATGTTCCATGTGCACTTCAGAAGAATGTGTATTTTACTTTTGTTTTGTGGAATGTTCTGTATAGATATATAGGTCTAGTTCGTTTATAGTGTTCTTTAGTTTTCTATTTCCTTGCTTATTTTCCCTCGGGCTATTCTGTCCATTACTGAAAGAGGGATATTAAATCTCCAAATATTATTGAAATATACATTTCCCCTTAAATTCTGCCGGGTTTTGTTTAAAGTATTTAGGTGCTCCTGTTTAGTGTGTAATTGTTGTATCTTCTTGATGGATTGACCTTTTATCATCATGTAATATCCTGCCTCTCTCATAACAATCGTTGTCTTAAAGTCTACTGTATTTTGTCTCATATTTGTGTAGCCAAGTGTTTTTTAAGGTAACTTTTCTTCCTTTTATACATTTTAGGTTAAATTTTGAGTACTCATTAATTGTTTTCCTTCCATTTCTATATCTACTTGAATTGTGCTAAAATAGTCAAAGCATATTGTTTCATGCAAGATTTTCAATAGAAAATCTTATTCTTACTGTGAATGCCACATCAGGGGTAAATGTGGGCAGTTCTCCAAGTTTGAAATGAAAACCTCAACTGGGTTGATAATGCTAGTATATGAGAGCCTTAATTTTCCTTTGGAAATTGAAGTGAAAATATGAAAGATTAGTAATTGCTCATACCACTTAAACTGAATATTTTTTCAGCACTTATAGGCTTCATTTTTTCAGAATTTTTTGTTGTTGTAAAAAACACATTATCATAAAATTTATGATCTTAACCATTGTTAAGTATAGAGTTCAGTAATGTTAAGTTTATTTATATTGTTGTGAAACAGAGCTCCAGAGCTTTTACATCTTAAAGGACTGGAATTCTATACCCAGTAAACAACAGTTCTCCTTTGCCCCTTCCCCCAGCCCTTGGTAACTAACATTCTATTTCTGTATCTATGAATTTGACAGTTTTAAGCACCTCATATTACTGGAATGATGCAGTATTTGTCCTTTTGTGACTGGCTTATTTCACTTAACATAAATAATGTCCTCAAGGTTCTTCCATGTTGTGGCATGTGGCAAATTTCCTTTTTTTAAGGATAAGTAATATTCCACTGTATGTATATACCACATTTTGTTTATTCATCCATCAGTGAACATTTGGGTTACTTCTCCTTCTTGGCTCTTGTGAGTAGTGCTGCTAATAGGTCTTAAAGACTCTACTTTCAGGTTTTTTTTGGCTATATAGCCACAAGTGGGATTTCTATATCACATGGTAGTTCTATTTTTATTTTTTTGAGAATCAGATTATATATATATATATATATATATATTTCACATACCATAAAATTCACCAATTTAAAGTACACAATTCAGTGGTCTTTAGTGTGTTCATAATGTTGTGCCACCATCGTTGCGGTCTTATTCCAGAAGAGTTCTATCACTCAGAAAAGGAAATCCAAACCTGTTAGCAGTCACTCTTCACTTCCCCATCCCCCTCACCTAGCCTGAAGCAACCACTAATCTACTTTCTATCCTTATGGATTTTCCAATTCTGTTTATTTTCATATAAATGAAGTTATACAATATATGGTCTTACGTGAATGACTTCTTTTACTTGGTGTGTTTCCAAGGTTTATGCATGTTAAGGCACGTACGAATACTTCATTCTTTTTATTGCCAAGTACTATTCCTTTGTATGGCTAGAACACATTTTGTTTATTCATTTATCATTTGATAGACATTTGGATTGTTTCCAGTTTTAGGCTATCATAAATAATGCTGCTATGAGCATTTTTGTACAAGCCTTTGTGGGGACATATGTCTTCAGTTTTCTTGAGCATATACTTAGCAGTGGAATTGCTGAGTTACATGATAACTGTATATGTAAAATTTTCAGAAACTGCCCAAGTGTTTTACATAGTGGTGGCACCATTTGATAATTTCACCAGTAATGTATGAGGATTCCAGTTTCTCTACATTTTAATCAAAGCTGTCTTGGCTATCTTTTTATTGTAGCCACTCTACTGTGTATGAAGTGACATCTTTCTGTGAGTTTGATGTTCATTTCTTTAATGACCATTGACGTTGAACATCTTTTCATGTGGTTATTGCCTACTTCTATATATACATTGGAGATATGATTATTCAGATTCTGTTCTAAAAACAAAAAGTTCAATTAATTTTATAAAAAAATATTTATTTATTTGCCTGCATTGTTGCGGCACATGAGATCTTCATCGTGTCCTGTGGGATCTTTCCTTATAGTACATAGGCTATTTAGTTGTGGTGTGCAGGCTCTAGAGCACGTGGGCTCAGTAGTTGTGGTATGAAGGCTTAGTTGCCCTGTGTCATGTGGGATCTTAGTTCCCCAACCAGGGACTGAACCTGTGTCCCCTGCATTGCAAGGTGGATTCTTAACCATTGGACCCCAGGGAAGTCCCCCCAAAGATTAATTTAAACAAAAGCCTGGACCAGTGTTCCACAGATCTGTGATGTGAATGACTTAACTCTTTGAGATTTGGTGACTTGTGCAATGACACATAGTAGATGGAGACAGAGAGTGACCCCCTACTGTCTATGGGGCTTGCTGCTACCTTTTGTGCCAGCAAATTACTTACTGTAGCTCACTATGGTGGGGTGCAGGAATCATAGGCTGTGGATACAGGCAGACCTGGGTTATGTCTCAGTTCATCCACTTCCAAGCTTTCTGGCCTTGGACAATTTGAAATCAGGAAGCTAAGCCCCCTCTGCTAAATGGGGATGTTAGTAAGACCTGACTACCAAGTTATCCTGAGGATTAAATGATACCATTTAGTGGTACATAAAGTGCCTGGGTCTTTGCAGATGAGTAATCATCTATGTAGAATATTCCAAAGGATTGACCAAAAAAAAACTCTTGAAGGGCTTCCCTGGTGGCTCTCCTGCCAATGCAGGAGACACAGGTTCAATCTCTGATCTGGGAGGACCCCATATGCCACAGGGCAACCAAGCCTGTGTGCCATAACTACTGAGCCTGTGCTCTAGAGCCCAGGCATTGCAACTACTGAGCCCATGTGCTACAATTACTGAAGCCCACGTGCCCTAGAGCCCATGTTCTGCAACAAGAGAAGCCACCACAATGAGAAGTGCACACACTGCAGGTAGAGAATAGCCCCCACTGGCTGCAACTAGAGAAGAGCCTGTGTAGCAACAAAGATTCAACGCAGCCAAACAAACAAACAAACCCTCTTGAAACTAAAAGGTAGTCACAGGATGCAACATTAATACATAAAAGTCATGGCTTTCCTGTATATTAGTAATGAACAATTAGAATTAAAAATTCAAATTTAATGCCACTTATTGTACAGTAGCACAAAAATTCAGATACTTAAATATAAACCCCCCAAAAATGCTTGTAAGTTCTGTATGTAGAAAACTGAAAAACTCTGATGAAAGAAAAAAAGATCTGAATAAATGGAAGGATATTTGGTGTTCATGGATTGACTCAGTATTATTAAGATGTCAGTTCTCCTCAACTTGATCTATAGATTCAGTGCAGTCCCAGTGAAAACCCCAGCAAGGTATATGAGATATTGACAAACTCATTCCAGAGTTTATATGAAAAGGCTGCTGCTGCTAAGTCACTTCAGTCATGTCCGATTCTGTGTGACCCCATAGATGGCAGCCCACCAGGCTCCCCCATCCCTGGGATTCTCCAGGCAAGAACACTGAAGTGGGTTGCCATTTCCTTCTCCAATGCATGAAAGTGAAAAGTGAAAGGGAAGTCCCTCAGTTGTGTCCGACTCTTCTCGACCCCATGGACCGCAGCCTACCAGGCTCCTCTGTCCATGGGATTTTCCAGGCAAGAGTACTGGAGTGGGGTGCCATCGCCTTCTCCAATAAGAAAAGGCAAAAGGCCTCAAATAGCCAACAAAATACTGAGGAAGAACAAAGTTGGACTTAGGCTTCTATTAATGACTTCAAGACTTACTATAAAGCTTCAGTAACGAAGACGGTGTAGTATTGATGAAAGAATAGACAAACAGATCAATGGAACAGAATACAGAGCTCAGAAATAGATCCACCTGAAGACAGTCAACTATTCTTTGACAAAGGAGCAAAAGCAATTCAATGGAGAAAGGGCAGTCTTTTCAACAAATGGTGCTAGGATAACTGGATATCCATTAAAAAAAAAAAAAAAGAACCTGGACACAGACCTTATAACTTTCACAAAAATGAACTCAGAATAGATCGCAGACCTAAATGTAATGTGCCTGGTATGTGGCAGGTACTCCATCAACGGTCACTATGGTTTTGGAACCATTCTGAAGCTTTGTTGAGTTGGCTGGTCAAGAACTTGTGGTGCTTGAGGGAGGCTGAGTGGGCCTTGTTAAAAAGACTGGTTTTCTTTTAGTGTGGCCAGGGGACCACCTGTGTAAGAAGTTACATGGAATCTTTATTACACAGATAAGTTCCTGGGCTTGCTATAGAAACTGATGCCCTGTGACTTTTGTGGGTTTTGTTTGTTTTATTTTTTCTGAAATGATACCCTCAGGTGATTTTGATGCATATTCATATTTGAGAATTTCAGGTGTAGGAGTTAGTCAAGATAAGGAGCCTGTTACAATGTGAGTTCCAATTGCAGCCCCACTGATTGGCATAGTGGAAGGGAGAGTAGGTTTTGGATTTACAGGAAACTGATTTCTTACTGATTTCAAATTGATTTCTTTTTCTGCCCCTTTTGACAGTGTGACATTAGGCAAAGCATCCTCCGCTCTGAGCCTCAATTTCTCTTTTTCTAAATGAGGAGGGTAAAATAATGGTTCTGGCCTCCCGGGTGGGCTGGGAGGTCTAAATGAGATGGAACCTGGCCTTGTGGGTGTAATCACTCTCAGTCTCATTACATCTGAACAGCCAGCCAAAGGAAGGCAGGAGCATGGGGAGGAAGGAAGGAGAACTTGGGGTTCTTGGTGGGTCATGAAGTAGCTGTGGAGGAGGTCTTGGTAGCCAGAAGGCAGTGAGTGGCTACACAGAGTGTCACAAGACAGACGGAAGTGATGCTCAGCAGCTCAGTGGTTTAGCCTTCTTTGGGAGCTAGGTGACTTCTTCTCAGATAGAAATGGCCCTGACCATGAAAGATGCCACCTTTGAGTGTCTGCCTACTTTGTGTCTTCAGACTATGAAGAGCTGGTCATAGACCATAGGTATCCCCTTCAAGAACTGGCATTTTTCAAAGGAATCTGTTTTTAATATTGTATATACTCTTAACTTCTTCAACATGAGAAAAAATTTCTGAGCCCCCTCTGCTGGTTGTACTGGAGAAAAACATGTGAGGAAAGGAACAGAATGTTTCACAGGGACGTACAGACACCTACACTACAGAAGCTGAGAGCTGTGCACGTTTATAGTTCCTTGCATGTAGATCACGCACAAAGACAGACACAAGCATGTGCTGACGTAACGCAGCCCCATATTAGTGCAAGGTGGTTGAGTGTACCAGCTCAGGCCTCACACAGACCAGGCCTGCATCGCCCACTTAGAGCTGTGTAGCCCTGGGCAGGTTAGATTCATGGAGGTAGAGCTAAGAATTGAAAGTTGTATATATTCAAGGTGTACAACTTGTGAACACATGTATGCATTATGAACTATTCAGCATGATCAAGCTACTTAACATGGCCATCACCCCTCCCCCTCAGTTATAATTCCCTTTTTTTCAAGTTCTTTAACCTTTTAATTTTGTAATTTTTAAAATGTATGTATATATAACATATGTATAAGCATATGTAAAATATGTATGTATATGCATATCTATATTATAATGTATGAAAAGGGCCTACTTAGCACACACTAAACACTTCATAAATGGAAGCTGTTATGTTTTTATTATTGTTACAAAGTCAGACTCAACCTTTCAGAGTTTCAGTTTACTAGTCCATTCTGAAGGAGATTGACCCTGAGATTTCTTTGGAAGAAATGATGCTAAAGCTGAAACTCCAGTACTTTGGCCACCTCATGTGAAGCGTTGACTCATTGGAAAAGACTCTGATGCTGGGAGGGATTGGGGGCAGGAGAAGAAGGGGACGACTGAGGATGAGATGGCTGGATGGCATCACTGACTCGATGGACACGAGTCTGAGTGAACTCCGGGAGTTGGTGATGGACAGGGGGAGGCCTGGCGTGCTGCGATTCATGGAGTCGCAGAGTTGGACAAGACTGAGCAACTGAGCTGAACTGAACTGAATCTGTAAATTGGGAGTGTTAGCAAACATTCATATGGTGTTTACTGTGTGCCAGGCACTGTTTTATTGATAAATGTTTTCTATGTACTTTCTCATTTCATCCTCCCAGTAACCTTATGAAGTAGGAGGTATAGCTACCCTCATTTTACAGAAAAAAATAAGTTTCAGAGAGGGTAAGTGGCTTGTCCAGCATCACACAGCTAGTAAGCAGAAGAGCTGGGATTCTAATGCAGGCAGCCTGGTTCCAGAGAGTGTTCTTAAACAGGAAACTCCATCTGCTTCACGGGTAGGATTGAATGAGACACTGTGTGCAAGGTGCTTAGCAGAGTGCTAGGCACATTAAAAACAGTAAATACTGGCTATGATTATTTAAATGTCAACCCTGCCACATTGACTAACTGGGCTGACACAGATATATACACACACGCAAGCACATACAGAGAGACTTACATGCCTATTCTAAACATCTGCAAATATGCAGGTGCAAACATGGGTCCACAAAGATGTATTCACTCATCCAGTGTACTCAATAGCGGTGTCAACTTGGGTAAACCATTTTATTTCTCTGAGTCTCAGTTTCCTCATTTGGAAAATGGTGATAATAATAACAATTGTCTCAGAGGGTAATTGTGAGTATTGAGTTAATGCTTATGAAACACTTATTATAATGTGTGACTTATAGGTAGCCAGCTCTTGTTGGTCTTGGTGTTTGCATTGAAAACTCCCTGCCGGTCAGCCAGGCATCCTCAGTCCCCACCATCGGCTCTACCTGTTACTTCTGGCTTTATCTTCAGAGATCCCCGAGGACAGAAAGGAGAGGCCTGAGGGGAGGGACCATGGCACACATGAACACTGATTTCGGCAAGTGGGAGATGGTATGAAGACAAGGCTCAGCAAACTCAGAATGAGGGGGACTTTCTGGAAGGGGCAGGCCTAAGAGAGATGCTTCAGCTAGAAGCCATGGGAAACAGAGCGCCTAAGACACAGGTGGGGTTCACCAGAGCCCTTGTCCAAAGGTCAGCCTGCGTGCTCCTAGCAGAGTCTGCTCCTGGGACTGATATAGGCGGTGGGCACTGAGAGAGATGTGTCCCCATCTTACTCATAGTCCCCGGGCTGTGGTGAATTGGAACATAGGCCTCAACCAAGGTTGTCTCTTTTAAAAAAAAAGATTGAAAAAATTGAAGAAAAGTACACATGTCATAAGGGTACAGCTCAAAGTATTTTTATAAACTAATATGTCTGGATAAGAGCTGACTTATTAGAAAAGACCCTGATGCTTGGAAAGAGTGAAGGCAGGAGAAGGGGGCAACAGAGAATGAGATGCTTGGATGGTATCACGGACTCAATGGACATGAGTTTGAACAAATTCCAGGAGATACTGGGGGGCAGGAAAGCCTGGTGTGGTGCAGTCTATGGAGTCACAGAGTTGGACACGACTGAGTGACTAAACAGCAACAACAACACCACCACTATCTGGCTAATCAGCATCAGATTAAAAATCATAAATGACCAGCACCCAGAGATCCTGCAGTGGCTCTGCTCCCATCACTGTGCCCCAGTGATAGCCACTAGCCTGGTTTCTAACAGCACAGACTTGGTTTTTCCATGTTTTCAGATGAAATCATCTAATTTGTCCTCTTTCGTCTCTGCCTTCTTTTACTCAAATGTGTGAGGTTCATCCTTATTGTTACATGTATCGGTAACTTGTCCTTTTTCACTGCTGTATAGTATTCCAATTTGAGACTATACTATGCTTGATCAATTTGAGGAGATACTAGCTTGAAGCTATCAGAAATATACTAGGAATGTTATAGTACATCTTTTGGTGAACACATGCCTGTACCTTGTTTTTTATTTATAAATATTCATCCCTTATAAGAGGGCTACCCTCAATTGGTTAGGCCCTAGGCTTCAGAAAATAGATTCGGTCCTGCCCAGGAGCCAGGTTTTTGTTTGTTTGTTTGTTTTTTTAACTTTTCTCTGGTTTCTCTGCATTTTCTTTTTTTTTAATTAAAAAAAAATTTTTTTGGTTTTAATTGGAGGCTAATTACTTTACAGTATTGTGGTGGTTTTTGCCATACATTCACATGAATCAGCCATGGGTGTACATGTGTTCCCTATCCTGAATCCCCCTCCCACCTCCCTCCCCATCCCATCCCTCAGGGTCATCCCATGCACCAGTCCTGAGCACCCTGTCTCATGCATCAAACCTGGACTGGCGATCTATTTCACATATGATAATACACATGCTTCAATGCTATTCTCTCAAATCACACCCTCGCCTTCTCCCACAGAGTCCAACAGTCTGTTCTTTACATCTGTGTCTCTTTTGCTGTCACGCATATAGGGTCATCATTGGAGCCAGGCTTTTTAAAGCTTACGTAAGGCTGTCACGTGTCACAACTAACTCCAGTGGGCATCATTTCCATGTACTGTACATGATTGGCATCCCTAGAGCACAATACAACACTTCTGGTGCCCCTTGGAGTTATGCAGTGAATGGCTCACTTCCACTCTACTTCTTGTCCTTTCTCAGAACTCAGAGATGGCTAATTTAACTGAACTCAGAAATACCTTTTCTCAAAATTGCTTCTCTTTTATGTTCCTTTTGATTTTGAATCATGGGCACGGAATTACAAGAGTCATGGGTCAGTTTAAATGGTGCCAACAGCCTGTCAGCTAATTCTATGGAAATAAAAAAAGAACCCCAAATTACTTCAGGTGTTTGATTTTATAGAAAACATATCATGGAACTACTTTTCTTTTAACCCCTTAAGAAGTTGTTCAGATAGACACATTGCAAAAGTGTCATCCAGCCCCTTTCGAGAGTTAGCAAAGGAGAAACAGGTTGGGTTTTGGAAATAGAAGTTTTGTTTCAAAATCAGGTTCTAGCCTCTCTTTCTGCCCTAAGTTCCAGGATGTGTGGGTTGAGTGTGGCAGCCTGGAGCATGTTCTCTGGAAACAGAATGATCTGCTTTCAGTCTCTGCCGGGCCAGTTCTGAGCTGCACAGGTGGCATTAAACTCTCTGGGCCTCAGTGTTTGTCAGTGGATAAATGGATAAAGAAGATGATTGATTTTCTATCTCTATCTCCCATATCTGTATAAATAATGGAATATTATTCAGCCATTAAAAAGAACATACTGTCATTTGTGAGAACATGGATGACCCTGGAGGACATTCTGCCAGATGAAAGAAGGCAGACAAGAAAGAAAAATACTGTATGATCTCACTTAGATGTGAAATCTAGCATGAGTTCCTAGAAACAGAGATTAGAGTGGTGGTTACTAGAAGCTGGGGATGGGGGAAATGGGGAGAGATTGATTGAAGGGTACAAACTTCCAGTTATAAGATGAAGTTCTGGGGATCTGATGGACAGTGTGGTAACTAGTTAACAATACTGAATTGTATATTGGAATTTGCTAAGAGAGTAGATCTTAAGTGTTCTTACTCCCATCTTCCAAAAAAAGAAAGAAAAAGAAAGTAACTCTGTGAGCTGATGGATATTTCAATTAACTTGATTGTGTTAATCATTTCACAGTATATATATATATATATATATATATATATATATATATATATATCAAATCACTACACTACACACTTTAAATATATCTAGAATTATTTGTGAATTATACCTCAGTAAATCCTGGGGTGAAAAATGTCATATGTGATGCAGGACAGCTCTTTGTCATGTGAGGTTATGTCTGCCTTCCTGGTCTCCAACTCCTAAATGCCAGTAGTGACTTACCCAGTCCCTGTAACAACCCTTCAATTTTTTTTTTTGGTAAATGCCCCCTGGGGGCCACAGTCCCCCATGAGAACCAAATCTATTTAAAGCTGTAGAAGCCTAGAGAGTCAGAATGTAGTGGAACCCAGGCAGAATCTTGACCAGTCCCTCCACTTAAAAAAAAGTTCATTGGAGTATAGTTGATTTACAATTTTGTGTTAGTTTCTGCTGTACAGCAAAGTGAGTCACATATAGATATAGATACAGATATGAAAGTGAAAGTGAAGTCGCTTAGTCATGTCCGACTCTTTGCGGCCCCATGGACTGTAGCCTATCACGCTCCTCTGTCCATGGGATTTTCCAGGCAAGAGTACTGGAGTGGGTTGCCATTTCCTTCTCCAGAGGATCTTCCTGATCCAGGGATCAAACCCAGGTCCCCCTCATTGTAGGCAGACGCTTTACCATCTGAGCCGCCAGGGAATAGTGGGTGTATATAGCAATGCGGAAGACCCAGGTTCAATCCCTGGGTCAGGAATATCCCCAGGAGAAGGAAATGGCAACCCACTCCAGTATTCTTGCCTAGAGAAGTCCATGAACAGAGGAGCCTGGGGGGCTACAGTCCATGGGGTCACAAAGAGTTGGACACAGCCAAGTGACTAACACTTTCATATATATATATATCTTTTCCTTTGGCCATATCCAAAGGTATCCAAAGTAATCTTACAGATGTTGAAAGTGGGACTTCTCTGGTGGTCCAGTGGTTAAGACTGCATGCTTCCCCTGGAGTGGGTAGGGGTTCAGTACCTGGTTGGGAAACTAAGATCCCACATGCCACGTGGTATGGCCAAAAAAACCCTCAACGTTGAAAGTTAGCATTCCTGCAACTAAATATACAAAATCTTAAGTAGATTCCCTTTCTCTGGGATTTTGCAGGTTGTTTATATCCTATATGGAAGTGAATTTATTACCAATTTATACTGCTCAACGGTGATATGAATGTCCTGAGTTGACTTGTACTTGTTTCCAAATCTTTGTGAAGGCAGGGCGCATCACAGCAGAGTCAGGTGGATGTGAACTTGAGGCCTCTTTTTGTCATTTCCCAGTGGTGGGACCTTAAGAGTTAATCTCTTTGAACATCATTTACTTTCAGTAACTCAAAGTCTCTCACTTTCCTAAGAAGCCTAAGTAGGCTTCACACTGCTGAGCTCCTCTTCTAGCCACTGCCTCCCGTTATTACCCTGAAGAACTCTTACCTGCATTTCAGAGCCCTGCATGATGCACATTTCTCTGTGAGAATTCTTCTGACTTCCTCCTCAGGTTCTCCTGTATTTTGTACAGCCCTCTGTTTAACCCTTATCTGTCTGTTGAAATGAGCGGTTTCCAGGTCTGTCTCCACCAAAGCACTGCCAGCTCCTTGAGAACAACTATGTCTTTTACTTATCTTTATATCCCCAGCACCTAACTTGGGGCTTCCCTGGTGGCTCAGATGGTGAAGAATCCACCTGCAATGCAAGAGACCCAGGTTTGATCCCTGGGTCAGGAAGATCCCCTGGAGAAGGGAATGGCTACCCACTCGAGTATTCTTGCCTGGAGAATTCCATGGACAGAGGACCCTGGCAGACTCTGGAGTCACTAGAGTCAGACATAACTTATCGACTAAACCACCACCACTACCACCACCATGCCTAACTTGGGTCTGGGTCAGAGGAAGACCTCAATTAAGTTGTGTCAAACATCAATATCAGTCACTGTTGTCATCTTCTCTCCTTCCTGGCATCCTGAGGCATTTGCTGTCCAGAACTATACCATTCATTATGGCACTAAGTCATCTTCCTCCTAGTTCCTCCTGATTGCTTCCGAGTGCTTTCCGGATGTGACTCTGGGTTCCTCGGCATGACTGAGTTATGTAAGAGCAGGACATTGTTATATTTCTTCCTATGCAGTGCTTGGACACATAAGAAGTTGTCAACCACCACAGTTTGAGTTTGAAATGCACTGGGCTACTGGGATGCCACCATTTCAATGGTGTTGTATTGATAGCAATTTGCTAGAAAAATAGGAATCCATGCTGTGGCAAAAGAGATCTCTCCTAGGCTTGGGGGTTTTCTCTTCTACTCAGCTGTTGACAGGGGATTTATCACTACAAATAAGCACCAGCAAAACTGAACATGTTGGGTATTTGAACTCTTGCCCAATGTTGATTCCATATGATGAGCATGAACATCCCAATTATACATCCTAATTATACAAGCAATCATTCCAGACAATTTGGAGATGGATATGACCAAAAAGTTATTAGGGTATATAGTAAACAATTGAGAGGCCAGTCTGTGGAGCTATTGAGGAATCTGAACATCTAATGAGTAAGGAGTTTTACAGATTTTTGAATCGGGGCATCAAAAGACATTCCAAATCTTTATGCACTTACAAATATTTACAGATCTTTTAAAGATCAAGTCTGTCATTATCAGTTTCGGTGCTGTATATTGTCAGTATCCACAGTGACCCCAGAGGAGCCTGTGCTGGCAGGAGTAATGCTGTGGCATGTTCAGCTTTGCTGGATCTCCATAGAGGGGGGCTGGAATGCCTTGTGGAACAAAGCCCTGGGCTCCTGAGAGCAAAGAATGAAGGGCAGCCTAGTTTGATAACCACATTAAAGCATTACCAACATCTGTTCAAGCCAAAGACAACGCTATCTCCAGGAATTAACCTTCTGAACTACTGAATCATTACCCTCAGTAGAGTGAAAGTTGGACAACAAGAGCCTATTTGTCAGGGGTTCCTCAGAGAGACGTGGTAAGCCATATTTTACTGCAAACAGCGTGAGAAGGCCTGGCTCAGCTTTATACATTTTAAACACAGAATATATTTGTGTGGGAAACAAGCAGACAATGAATGTAAATAAACTTTTGATGGTACCTTGCAACTATCAGTATTTATCCCACTCCAGAACAAATGGACCCTGGCACATTGCCCCAGAAAATAGAATGTCCTGGATTTGTACTTAAATGTTTCCCCCTTATTTTAATGAAACATTAGGTATCAATAATGAGAGTATTAACAATGTGTGAGATGCACTTTACCCACTCCAGTATTCTTGCCTGGGAAATCCTATGGACAGAGGAGCCTGGTGGGCTACAGTCCATGGGGTCGCAAAAGAGTCGGACATGACTTTAGCGACTAAACAACAGCAAAGATGCCCTTTACATCTACACTAATACAAAAAAGAAAATCTAACGCTTTGTTGAAAGTAATATAATTTACTCTAAGTGTAATAGTAACTAGTTGGATGGACTTTGTGAAGCTACATCAGATGGAGAGGAAGTCAAGGAGGATGGAAGGGAAAATCTAACTAAATAAAATGTTTAGAATGGAAGTAAGCATAGAAGGCCTCTCCTCAAGACTTTTGAAGACTCTGGAATTTGGAAGTGTATTTCTTAGAGTGAAGACTGGCTGCAACTTCTACTCTGATTTTAAGCCCTGTACCACACTAACTGAAAAATCCAGCTGCAGCTGTTTATGTTCTGATTCATTCTTAATTGCACTGAATGGGCTTTTTTATGCCAAATCTGCCTCTGAAGACTGAGATTAAACTGAGCTTTGTCCTTAGATTAGTGCTTGAAACATATTTATTTCACAACACATATAGTACTTACTATGTACTAGTTTCAAAGAAAAATGTTAATACTGTGTGGTGATTGACATCTGTAATTGCTATAAAAATATTCCCTTTTGATGATTTAATAGTATATATGGATGGCTATATGGTATATATAAACTATATACAAGTATATATACCATATATGCATACATGCTAAGTCACTCAGTTGTATCCAACTCTTTGAGACCCCATGGACTGTAGCCCACCAGGCTCCTTTGTCCATGGGGATTCTCCAAGCAAGAATACTGGAGTGGGTTGCCATGCCCTCCTCCAGGGGATCTTCCTGACCCAAGGATCAAACCTGTGTCTCTAGCATCTCTTGCGTTGGCAGGTGGGTTCTTTACCATTAGTGCCACCTGGGAAGTCCATATACTATATATGTCTTGGAAACCTGTATATAGTGTGTATAGACACACACACACACACACACACACACACATGGGCTTCCCAGGTGGTGCTAGGGGTAAAGAACCCTCCTGCCAATGCAGGAGACATAAGAGATGCGGGTCTGATCCCTTGGTTGAGAAAATCCTCTGGAGGACATGACGACTCACTCTTGTATTCTCACCTGGAGAATCCCATGGACAGAGGAGCCTGGCAGGCTATAGTCTGTAGGGTGCAAAGAGTTGGACACAACTAAAACAACTTAGCACGCACACATACATACACACAAACAAAATATATATAGACTTATTTTATCACATCAAGCAACGCTCTGCTTAATGAGCAGGGCTCCTGTTTGGCTCACGTGTTTCTGTTCTCTGGAGAGCTGAGCACAGCGCCTTGCCTGCAGCAGGAGTATCCATCAATTTTCAGTGACTGAATGAATGAAAGTGTTTGGGAGATGTGGCTGTGTTCTATGAATGTAAGCTACTCTTAATAATAAATTCAAAAACCGTCTGCTCCAGACATTTGGCCTTAGTAGTAACCTGATTCAAAATGGTTCCTCACAGGACCAGACTACCTTAAGAGATCTTTGTTTTCCAACATAAGAAAAGGACAACTTGCACTGACCAGTCGTGTCTACGAGATGTCAAAAGAGCCTGCTAATTTGGTCGATTCAATGAAAAAGCAAGGCCAACAGTATTGGGCATTGTGCTTCAAAGGAAGCTAAGTGGCTCGAAGCCTTTTCCATTGCTGCTCATTGGCTTGGCGTTATGTACACACAGCTATCCTTTCAGTTTCCACAAAATGGCTTATTTTCATTTCTGAAATGGCAGCCACGTGGGAGCCCCTGGTTGCTGTGGAGAAGGCAGGGAGAGGCCCAGCTGGTTGACAGCCACTGGGCTCCTCGAGCCCTCCGCTTCCCCTTGGCTGCTGTTAGGAGGCGGGGGTCCAAGGTTTTTATAGTTCCTCTCTCGAATTAGTGCCTGCAGACTCTACAGCTATGAACATGCAATTAGTCTTTGTTCATGCACAAAAGGGAGCTTGACCCTTGCCCGTCTTTGATTGGCACGTACAACTCTTGTAGCTACTTACCTAAGGCCCTCTCCAAGGAGCGCGGCGTCTTGTTCCTGCACCTGCCTTCAGCTTTTCTCTTTTGTGACTTGTTTCCCATAATATTCGGCCCTACTCGCAGCAAGGTTGTGGCGATGAAGGCATCATGCGAGTACAGGCAGATTTCCTGTTTTTCAGAGAGGTGGGGGAGTGGGTGGGAGGGAGCTTTGAATCTGTAATCGGAGTTTTTTGGATAATTGCTGAGCCCCCAAACACTTAGCAGGAGCCCAAAGAGCTAGTTTTTCTTAATAAATGAACACTTTGCTTGCTTTCAAAAGCAGACCTCCCATGTCATGGAAAACAAGCTGTGGGCACAAAGCTTTACATTTCTTTCCCTGTTCACCTGCTTTCTCAGCAACATAGAAACTTTGTAGTATTTTTTTGAGAGACAATTGCTAGGAAAAACATGCAATTATTGTGGTCAGAAAATTTCTCTCTAAACCATGCTTTCCAAGCTACTAGAAAAGTGGTTATTAGCAGCTCAAATGAGTTAAATACTGTGGTGGTGGATTGCATTTGCAAGAAATGTTTTTGAGGAGCCTGAGTAGTTTTCAAAATGTCCTCATTTCTTAAACTCTCCGTGCCTCAACGTGTGACACCATGCTTGAATAGACTACTCAGCTGAGGCATTTTGGAAAAAAATCGAAAATACATCCGTTTTGAACTAAGCCATTCAAACTCCCCAATCTGCAGAGAATATTTAATCCGTGATTTAAAACAATAATAGCTGCCCTTTGTGGGGTGCCCATTTGGGTTCAGGAATAGTACTAACTGCTTTATACTTTTTTTTTCTTGTCCCGAAAACAGCCTTTTACATTGGGTTTTACTGTTTCTGCTTTATAGAAAATTGATGTTTGGCGATCTTAAGGGACTTGACCGTGGCTATTTAGTGGCTGAGGAGCTGAGCGGAGAAGTTAAAACAAGTCTCTTGGTATGTTTGTTCCTTCATGGAATGCTATTGAAAACTTAAAAAAAAAAATAGAAACACACAGTAGAATTTACACAGCAAGAGTTTCATCTTTTAAAATAATCACTTTTGGTGCCCAGATGTGCTTTCCAACAGTGTGACTTTTGTTGTCTTTGGGACCCTACCTCAGAGCTGATTCATATATTGCCTCCTTCCTTATTCGCACCATACCATTGACCAGTTTGGCATTGCCAAGTTTGATCATGTACTTTTCACAAGACCTGACTCCCGGTCAACTTTTATCTGTTTTCAAAAATCACCAACGTCTGACAGCTAAGGGGGCACAACGGTAAAGAATCTGTCTGCAATGCAGGGGCCACAGGAGACTCGAGTTCAATCCCTGGGTCGGGAAGATCCAGGCAAGAATACTGGAGTGGGTTGCCATGCCCTCCTCCAAGGGATCTTCCCGACCCAGGGATCAAACTCACATCTTCTATGTCTCCTGCATTGGCAGGCGGGTTCTTAATCACTAGTGCCACCTGGGAAGCCAGGTTCTAAAATAAGTGTTCTCAAAATTGCTGTTAACAACCTGATTTGGCACAGGTGTGTCTGTTTTCAGCCTTTCTCTGAACTTGTGAACTCTGATGTGCCTTGGTGGGGCATAGAATGGTTAATAGGAATTTGCCCTTTGGCATTATACTTGGGTTTGAATCCTTTCTGTGCCACTTTATTAGTTGCATACCTTTGGGAAAGTTAATTGACTGCTCTAATCTTAGTTTTCTTGCTTATAAAATGACAATAATACAGATTTGCTTTTTGCATTCAATAGTAATATGTGCCATACCATAAGTATGTAGTAAATGCTCAGTATATGTTTCCTATGCTCTCCCCTTCTGCTGATAAATTTGGTCAAGCAAAGTCTTTCTTTTTATAGGCAAGTCTCATCTCTTCTGTGAGCTATTGAAGTTTAGTGCTGGAAGGGCCCTTTAAGATAATCTTATCCAGTGGGTTTCAAGCTTCATTTTTTTTTTCATTTTAATGCAGAACATTGTTTTTTAATCTTCATTTTTTTAATTGAAGTATAGTTGATTTACAATGTTGTGCAAATCTCTGCTATATAGCAAAGTGACTCAGTTATACACATAGATATTCATTTTGTAAACATTCTTTCCCTTTATGGTTTATCCCTGGAGATTAAACATAGTTTCCTGTGCTATACAGACCTTGTTGTTTATCCATTTTACATATAATAGTTTGTGTCCACCAACCCTAAACTCCTAGTCTATCCCTCTCCCTCCCCCTCTTCCCCTTGGCAACCATAAGTCTGATCTCTTATGTCTGTGAGTCTAACAGCAGAACCTTTGATGCAAAGGAGAACTTGGATGGAACCTCAGTAACTACAATAGCTGAAGTAGGGCTCCTGGAGTTGCAGTGCGTGGGTCAGAGGTGTGGGAGAGCAAAGTTCCAGCATTTCAGACTCAGCTTCACCCTCTCAGTCACGTTGTGTCACCACCACTGAGTCCTATTCTCCCTGCTCCCAACATGGGTTTCAAAGGAAGTCCTACATACACCCTAAAGCTCCACTTAAATGCTAAAACCTGCACAGTGCCTTGCCAGAAAGAGCTAGCTAGAATGAGTTCTTTTCCAGTTCTCCGTGGATAACGTGTGTCTCTGTTTAGCAAAGTTTGCTTTGTATTAGAGTTATTTTTATCTTTTTTATTCTTTGAAAAAAAACCACATAGCAACACGTATCCAACCCCTAGTAAGTGCCAGGAACCAGTGCAATATAAACTTATTTAACCCTCTCCATACCTGTTCTTTACACCAAGCTTTCTAGGGGCAGGACTCACATTTTCATTATCTGTATCTCCCACAGTGATTCACACATAGGAAGCCCTCACTTACTACATACTGGATTGTTAAATAAAGGGCCAGAGATAAATCAGAATCATGTTAAGGTTTAGGAAACCAAGGGAAAGATTCCTAACAAAATATATTCTTTGGTTTTTCAAAGTTGATCTCTTTAGATAGTAACTTGAGATACTTCACAAATCCAAACCTAGTTGATTTATGTCATCCTGGCATGATGTGCTTGCCTGATTTCTTAAGCAAATATAGCTGTTCTAATCTTCCTTTGGCCCTTTCTCCATCATTTGAAGGAAAAAGAAACATCGTCTTCTGCACAGTTAATACCTCAAAATATTCAAACAATTTAAAAACCTTTAAACTCGGTACTAAGGTCTGCTTACGGTAAAAAGCAGAAGAGCTAAATGCTCACTAGCATCTGTTCTCTAAAATCAACTGAGGAAACTAACATTAGGAACTTTTGTTTAGATTCACAGCAATGTTACCCTTTGTAAAGGGCAATACTTGAGAGGAAATAATTGAAAAAGTCTTTGAAAGTGTATTGGGTCAAATTCAAGGGAAAGGAAGCAACATAGAGAAGAGCAGGGAAATGTAAGACATTCAGAGCATGGTTATGTGGACACGCTTCAGTAGCTAACCAGCAAGCATAGTAAGATAGAAAGAAGACAGTGTAATTAGATGCCACAGTACTCTCAAGGGAGAAATTTGGTTTGGAGTAATATGAAAGCATTTTAAGTCTTATGTATTTAACCTTATATATTATGTAACACAGGGCTTCCCTGGTGGCTCAGTTGGTAAAGAATCTGCCTGCAATGTGGGAGACCTGGGTTTGATCCCTGGTTTGGGAAGATCCTCTGGAGAAGGAAATGACAACCCACTCCAATACTCTTGCCTGGGAAATCCCATGGACAGAGGAGCCTGGTGGGCTATAGTCCATGGCATCACAAAGAGTCAGACATGACTGAGCGACTAACACATACACATTATGTAATATAAGATGTACAGAAAACATTATTTTGCATTCCATAAATATAAGTCAACTAGGATACATAGGTTTTTAAACTCATACTTTAGTGCTTTGCATGTGGTATTAGTCAAAGATAGACCATCAGAGATACGGCTGGTAGTACTTCTGTTGGATTTCAGATATAATGGTATCAGTGTTTGGAGGAGTGAGGTCTGCTATGTTTGTTTTTACCAGCATTAGTCCTATTATTTCATTAGCATTGAATATTCAATTTTTAACTGATGATAAAAGGGGAAAAAAAGCAGGGCTATAATACTGGTTGCAATATCCCATTACAAGGCCAATGTAGACAGTTTTCATGTTGTGGTTCTGGCTCAGACATGGGCTGGTGTACCTTTAACTTCTGCTATCAGCAAGCCAGAGTTTTGAGGCTTTTCAATCTTGTGAAATGACAAGTTGCACAGAATCAAAGGATAACAAGTTCTGTGTAGACAGGAGTTGGTTCATGCGTTTTTAAGGGTGGGAGGCTGACTTGCAGAACACTGTTGCACAGACTGAAACTGCTAATGCTGGTGAAATGACAGCTCAAGAAAGCAGAACCTTGGTTGTGAAGGCAGCAAAAAAGACAAATAGCATGTATGGTTAATGCTTGTTTCTGCTAGCAGGGAAGATAACATTTAGAGGGGAAAAACCAGCAAAACAATTAGCCTTGGATCAGATTTTTTAAAATATCAATTCATTGTCTTTCTACAAAATCATCCCAAGTATTCTGGACACATTTCCCTAAAGCCCTTTTGGACCTCCAGGTTTGTTGCAGCAAACATGAGGAGATGTGGCAAGGCAGGCCGAGAGAGAGCTCTGTGACATACATATTTGACACCAGATTAGACACAGTTTTATGGGGTTGGCTTCTGTGTGATCTGTTAAACTTTGGTTATA
Source organism: Capra hircus (assembly GCF_001704415.2). Taxonomy (NCBI): domain Eukaryota; kingdom Metazoa; phylum Chordata; class Mammalia; order Artiodactyla; family Bovidae; genus Capra; species Capra hircus. Next base: position 7,136,475 of record NW_017189517.1, read on the forward strand.
TATGCACTTTAGAAAGCATTTCCTTGTGCCAAGATCTCATTTGTGGTCTGTGGTTGTTTCCAGAACAAGTTTGCTGTTCTGGTTTTTCTCTAGAAATGTGACTTCCTGATACACGAGAGGTCCTCATCTGCAATGTGGCTACACCTGGGGTGTCACCATCTGTTGGGAGTTGAATTACAAATAATTTGTTCTCACTGAGCTTCCCAGGTGGCGCTAGTGGTAAAGAACCTGGCTGCCAGTGCAGGAGATGTAAAAGATGCACTTCGATCCCTGGGTTGGGAAGATCCCCTGGAGGAGGACATGGCAACCCTCCAGTATTCTTGCCTGGAGAATCCCATGGACAGAGGAGCCTGACAGGAGCCTGACAGTTCATAGGGTTGCAAAGAGTTGGACACAACTGAAGTGACTTAGCACACACGGATGCAATTTGTTCCTACTAATAAGTAAGGGTCTGAAATTTGTCAATGATTGCCTGTTTTGAGTAGATTAGACCCGGTTCAAAATTATCCTTATGAAAATGTTGCTCTCCTTCCCTTGCATTCTAAAATGCTTGCCTGATTGGGAAAGAACCTATGGTGGGAACTTATATAACCTTGATTAAGCCTCTGGTAGTAGGCCCTGTGTGTGAGCATCTTCTATCATGTTTTCCAGTGGATACATTAACAAAGCTGAGACTGCCCATGCTTTTCCATTGTTTCTATGAGAAATTCAGATAGGAATTGAAGTTCTCTTCCTGAAATGTAACCTTACCGCTGGCCTGTTTACTCATCTACCATACTGTTTCAGCTATTCTGGAGAAGTTAAGGAAGGGCTTACACTAACTATGGTGGTTTTATTTCTTCAAATCCACTTAGAGGGATGCATCTGTTCAGCCAGTCAACAAATACTCATCAAGTCTTGTTTTGGTACCAAAATGCTACTTAATAGAACAGAGAGAATTTGCTGCTGGTGATGTTTAAAAGATAAGCTGGGTCTTGTTAGTTTGAGAGGAGTGCATAGTATGAACAGAGGCAAGGGGGAGGAAATGGATGGAGTTTTCCCAGACGAAAACCAGTGCAGAGTGTCTGAAGGCCAGGGAATATGGAGAGGACTTGGGATGTGGAGCTGGGTAGCTTGGAAGCATCCAGCCAGATGACTAGGGGACCTAACTCAGCCCCTGGTAATTAGAACTTATCAGGGACTAACTGTATTGCTGCTGTCTATGATTTGCATCAATCTGTGGTAGGAAATACCTGATACATTCCTGCTGACCATGTGTGAATGTGAGTCTGTCTGTCATGAAGGGCAGGGGCGGGTGTGTGGCGAAGATTGTTGGTAGCCCTGGTCTAGTTTGCCTTATAGATCTCTGACTCTTAGGTATGTTGCTATTTTTCTACATTTAAAAACTGGACATATAATTCACATATCATAAAACCCACTCATCAAAAGCATGCAATTCAGTGGTTTTCAGTATACTTACAAAGTTGTGCCACCTTCAGCATAACCTGTTTCCAGAACTTTTTCACTAATCCAGAAATAAACCCTTCACTCATTAGCAGTAACTCTCCCCTTCCCTGCCTCCCGCCCCTAGGTGACCACTCATCTACTTTGTTTCTTTAGATTTACCTGAAAATATATCCTAAATATTTAATATAAATGGAATCATACAATATAGAGCCTTTCTGTCTGACTTCTTTGGCTTTGCATAATGTTTTCAAGGCTCATTTATGTAGTGGCATGTATCAATACTTCAATCTTTTAGGGGCAGAATACTATTCCATTGTATGGATTTACCACATTTTATCTGTTCATCACTTGGTGAGCCTTTGGGTTCTTTCCACATTTTGGCTACCATAAGCATTCATGTACAAGTTTTTGTGTGGACACTGTGTTATCATTTCTCTTGTGTAGATATTTAGTAGTGGAATTGCTGGGTTATATGATAACTCTATGTTTAACTTTTCAAGGCACTGCCAAACTGTTTTTTAAAGTGGCAGTACCATTTTACAATCCCACCAGAAATGTGTGATGGTTCTCCTGTTACCACATCCTCACCAATACAAGTAATTCTGTCTTTTTGATGATAATCTTCCCAATATATGTGAAATAGCATATCATTGTGGTTTTGATTCATATTTTCCTAATGACTAATGATGTTGGACTTCTCCATGTGCTTAATGGCCATTTATCTTCTTTGGAAAAATGTCTAATCAGATTTTTTTGCCCATTTTCAATTGGGTTGTCTGTTTTGTTACTGAGTTCTAAGAATTCTTCATACATTCCATATACTAGATCCTTATTAGACAGGTCTGTATACTAGGGGATACAGGTCTGTATCCCCAGGGGATCTTCCCAACCCAGGAATCAAACCTGGGTCTCCCTCATTGCAGGCAGATTGTTTACCATCTGAGCCAAAGGGAAGCCTCTTATTAGACATATGATTTGTAAATAGATTTTCCCATTCTGTGATTTGTCTTTTCAGTTTCTTGATGGTATTCTTAGAAGCACAAAAGATTTTAAAATTTGACAAAATCCAATGGATCTCATTTTTCCTTCTGTTGCTCTGGGGATAGTGCTATTTTAAATGAGAGAACAGCTCATGGAAATGGCCACTGGCCAATGGAGTTTGCTAGGGGTTAACATGTGGCTGGAATCCTAAAGCTGGAAAGACTGAATTATCTTTAATCCTATTACTGGAGTTAGATAACATTTAGAATTAGATAATCATTATCTAGTTGTTGACAATTCTGTTGCTAACATGGTAGAGAGATAGGGAGGTCCTGGAAGAGAGTGAAAAGGTTGTCACCTCTGGGTCTCCATTTCCAGTGCTGATTTTAGGACTACAGTAGAAACCTGAGGGCTAGACAAGAGCAAAGACATTTTGCTACACTTAAAATCAGCTTTGAATTCAAGGGCTGATTTCTAAATCACTGTTTAAACTTTTCGCCTTGATTTGAATCAGATTTGCATTTGAAAATAAAGAGGGCTTCCATTTGTAAGATTCTAATCCACACTTTTTTTTAAATTTCACATGAGATTTCAATTTTGTTTGGTTTTTAAATTATCCTAGACCCAGGAGGGTAAGTCCTGTATTCTCATTTTATCATCCAATCAAATAGCACTTTTGTCTAGAAGCGCTGTGCTTTAAAGGCAAACTGTTCACAACCTTTCACCCCCAACCCTGAGCTGCAGACTTTTGTGAAAATCAGGTTCTGGGGCAGTTGTGCCGAGTGTGCTTAGTCACTCAGTTGTGTCTGACTTTTTGCCACCCCATGGACTGTAGCCCACCAGGCTTTTTTTTCCATAGAATGCTCCAGGCAAGAATACTGGAGTGGGTTGTCATGTCCTCCTCCAGGGGATCTTCCCAACCCAGGGATTGAAACCAGGTCTCCTGTATTGCAGGCAGATTTTTTTACCAGGTGGCTCTTTACCATCTGAGCCACCAGGGAAGCTCAGTTAAGTCTTGATAAAGTTGTAAAAGATCTCTTCATACCTGAGCTCCCATCCTCCATCTGGCCACAGTCACAATAGAAGCAGGAAACCAAGGGGCAGATTTCTTTCCTTACTCAACTTCCAGGCACTGTAGGAGGAAGGAGAGTTCCCTGCACCTGCTCGCCAAGCTCTGGTCTACTTGCCGAACTCTGATCAGCATAAACAGATCGTTCTGGCTACAAGTTCCCCCAAATTCTCCTTACTTGTATTTTTAAGGCACACCAGCTCCCCTGTGTAATGTTCTCTATTTACAGTGAATCAATTATTTATTTTTATTATTTGATAATTTTATTAATTATTTAACTATTATTGAAGAAGGAAATGGCAATCCACTCTGGTAGTCTTGCCTGGAAAATACTATGGACAGAGGAGCCTGGTGGGCTACAGTTCATGGGGTTGGCAAGAGTCAGACGTGACTGAGCACACACACAATTATTAATTATTCTTACTATTCAAAAGAAACTTTCACACTGCCCAGCCAAATGCTTAGACCCAAGATGCTGAGAGTGGGCACAAGGACAGAGCCCAGTTTGCATCATGGATTCTGGTCACTGGGGTTATACTTGATCATGACTTTCAACCCCAAACCATTTTTGGAGGTTTTAAAAGCCCCCAGAGCTTTCACCATAGGAAACTGATGGGTGACCAAGGGCTTTACATTCACAAACTTGGATGTAAGTGTTTAAATCAACATTGGCCACATTTTGCAGTAGCGAAATGCCCTTGATATCCACCTTCCAGGTGGCTGCATGCATGAGGGGCCCACTGGTCATCTCAGAGCCCAGAACCACCAGCACCAGCCCACCAGGATGAGTGGGGTAGATACCTGCCTGGATGGAGGTCCCTACTCCTGTGCACTTGATGGTGACTTCCGACTTGCTGCCCAAAAGGCCTTCCGCTTTCTTGGCTATTTCCTGAGGGCTCTCATTGGAGTCCGGAGGATGAAATCAGCCCCGACTTCCTTGGCTTTAGACAACCAAGAGGCTGACAGATCAGTCACCACCATTTGAGCTGCACCCATCACCTCGGCTGTGAGGAAACTGACCAGTCCATCTGGCCCAGCTCCACACCCAAAGACCTTGTTTCCAGTTTGCTGGCAGGCATGGATCCCCCATACAGTGGCTCAACCAGGGCCCCTTCCTCAAAGGTGACATTGTCAGGAAGCTTGTAGCAGAAATTAGCCTTGTGCTTGTAGAACTGACAGAGGTTCCCATCATCGGGCCACATGGCACAGAAGATGGTTGGTGACAGATTGTATCGGCCAATCTTGCAGAGTTCATCAAGTTTCTCAAGGAGCTCCAGGCTCAGTGTCAACACTATCACCTGGCTGTAGGTGCTTGACTGATGATTCCACTTTTATGACTGTTCTCAAAGCTTCATGCCCTAGCACCATTGGCTTTTTCACAACAAAATTTCTGATTCGACCATGCTGCCAGCCATGGACATCTGAACTACAAATTCCGACAGGATGTATCTTCAGCAGCACCTCATTTGGGCCTGGTTCAGGGATAGGATAGTACGTCAAGTGCAGGTCTCCGGGCCTGTGCACCACCAAGGAGAGGTTGTCAGGCTTGGCTGCTGCCATGTCTGTGCCTCTCTCCTTTCTGGTCAGGGCTGCTGTCCGCTGTTCATGAGGTGGTTTAGTTTGCGGCCCCTTGAAGGGTTCTCCCAGATTTTAAATTGTGAAAGTGGTTGAATCCAGTTTAAAAACCAAGAGAAAGTTGTTGGCAACTCTAGCTGGGGATCCCACAAGTAGATAAAATAGGGAAGCAATTCAGAATTTTTCAAGGTGAATTCATGGTTATATTGAGTAAATCTTTGCTAATTTCTGCAGTTGGCTCTTGAGAATCTCTCTGCTTCTGAGCACGTTGCTCAGAAAATCTTCAACTCTAAGGATTGGAAGGAATCTTAAAAGTCATCTTTTTCAAATCTGCTCACCAGTGAGTGGAATGTAGCAGGGAAAGTGCCAGGGACAACGGTGAGGGGACACATGGCTTAAGGATTTTATGCCCACTTCATTCAGCTTCAGGAAGGACAGATACTAAAGGAAGGGAGAGAAATCAAGTGGGGAAAGAGGTTGAATAAGAATGAAATCAGTTGGATTTGCAAAGTCTAAGGGAGAAGGCTAGCTTTTGAGACTCTTTCTAAATTCCTGCCAGCTGCGCTTCATCATTCTGTTCTCTGGGATCAGATCCTGTTTTATAAACTCTATCCTAGCACTGATCCCTGTTATCTTTGAATGTGTCTATATGTTCTTTTAGACCAGGAGCTCTTGGAGAAAAAAAGCCACAGCCTCACTCATGTGTGTAGCCTTTCCAGTCTTTGATACTTAGGGACTTAGCTGATAGTAAGGTTGCACAGCTACAAATGGAGGCTTTAGCATCAGTAAGACTGACTACCAGCTTCAGTAGCTTCAGATTGGAAATCTCTCCTTGACTTTGACTGGCTCTGTGACCTTGGGCAAGTTACTCAAGTCTTAGCGACCTCATACATAAGATGAAGAGTAAGAATGAGTTGTAAGGATGAGAGCTGTGTAGAGTTCTTGGCACTTGGCAAATGGTTGCTGCTGAGGTTCAGATTAGCAGCCCTCAGAAAGTGCTTGCTGGGGGCCTTCCCTGGTGGTCCACTGATTAAGGTTCCATATTCCCAATGCAGGAGGCACAGGTACAATCCCTGGTCAGGGAAGTAAGATCCCACATGCTCTAAGGCATGATTGAAAAAACAAACAGACAAACAAATGTTTGCTGAGGTAATTTTCCAGGGGCAGGGGGAAGAGCTCCAGTCTCATGAAGCATGACTCCAGCTGACTGCCAGGAATGCTGCAGCCATTCTTAATTCTTGAATCTCAGAGTGGCGACTGCCTGACTCTGGTCAACTGGGCTACCCAAGTTCAGCTAACTTAAGAACATGTGGCTCTGTTGTTCTGGAGACCTCTGTGATTTGGTTCACCTGTCCCTTAATCCAGGGTAACAGGTTCAGTTCAGTTCAGTTCAGTTGCTCAGTCATGTCTGACTCTTTGCGACCCCATGAATCGCAGCACGTCAGGCCTCCTTGTCCATCACCAACTCCCGGAGTTCACTCAGATTCACGTCCATCGAGTCAGTGATGCCATCCAGCCATCTCATCCTCTGTCATCCCCGTCTCCTCCTGCCCCCAATCCCTCCCAGCATCAGAGTCTTTTCCAATGAGTCAACTCTTCACATGAGGTGGCCAAAGTACTGGAGTTTCAGCTTTAGCATCATTCCTTCCAAAGAAATCCCAGGGCTGATCTCCTTCAGAATGGACTGGTTGGATCTCCTTGCAGTCCAAGGGACTCTCGAGAGTCTTCTCTAACACCGCAGTTCAGAAGCATCAATTCTTCGGCACTCAGCCTTCTTCACAGTCCAACTCTCACATCCATACATGACTACTGGAAAAACCATAGCCTTGACTAGACGGACCTTTGTTGGCAAAGTAATGTCTCTTCTTTTGAATATGCTATCTAGGTTGATCATAGCTTTCCTTCCAAGGAGTAAGCGTCTTTTAATTTCATGGCTGCAGTCACCATCTGCAGTGATTTTGGAGCCCCCAAAAATAAAGTCTGACGCTGTTTCCACTGTTTCCCCATCTATTTCCCATGAAGTGATGGGACTGGATGCCATAATCTTTGTTTTCTGAACGTTGAGCTTTAAGCCAACTTTTTCACTCTCCTCTTTCACTTTCATCAAGAGGCTTTTTAGTTCCTCTTCACTTTCTTCCATAAGGGTGATGTCATCTGCATATCTGAGGTTATTGATATTTCTCTCAGCAATCTTGATTCCAGCTTGTGTTTCTTCCAGTCCAGCGTTTCTCATGATGTACTCTGCATAGAAGTTAAATAAGCAGGGTGACAATATACAGCTTTGACATACTCCTTTTCCTATTTGGAAGCAGTCTGTTGTTCCATGTCCAGTTCTAACTGTTGCTTCCTGACCTGCATACAGACTTCTCAAGAGGCAGGTCAGGTGGTCTGGTATTCCCTTCTCTCTCAGAATTTTCCACAGTTTATTATGATCCACACAGTTAAAGGCTTTGGCATAGGTTTTACCAATGCTGCTGCCAGGGGAGGAGACAGGTGGAGCACATGCTAAGGAGTCAGGAAGTAAACATGTGCACCCTTTTTCCTTCCAGGGCTGGAGTTGGTTGTTGTTATTCAGTCACTTAGTCATGTCTGACTCTTTGTGATCCCATGGACAGCAGTGCACCAGGCTTCCTTGTCGTTCACTATCTCCCAGAATTTGCTCAAACTCATGTCCATTGAGTCAGTGGTGCCATCCAGCCATCTCATCCTCTGTCATCCCCTTCTCCTCCTGCCTTCAATCTTTTGGAGCATCAGGGTCTTTTCCAATGAGTTGGCTCTTCGCACCAGGTGGCCAAAGTATTGAAGCTTCAGCTTCCTTCCAATGAATATTCAGGGTTGATTTCCTTTAGGATGGACTGGTTTGATCTCCTTGCAGTCCAAGGGACTCTCAAGAGTCTTTTCCAATACCACAGTTCGAAAGCATCAGTTCTTCAGTACTCAGCCTTCTTTATGGTCCAGCTCTCACATCTGTACATGACTACTGGAGAAACTATAGCTTTGAGCATATGGACTCTTGGCAAAATGATGTCTCTGCTTTTAATATACTATTTAGCTTCATCATAGCTTTTCTTCCAAGGAGCAAGTTTCTTTTGTGGCTGCAGTTACCATCTGCTGTGATGCTGTGATTTTGGAGCCCAAGGAAATAAAGTCTGTCATTGTATAACCTTTATCTTTGGGTCCTTGAGTATTTTTCCCCAGACAAAATGGTGGGCCGCATTGTTATTTATTTCTTTTTTACAAACTAGTTCATTAGTTTACCAGTTAAATCATTCTGACCACAGCACTGTTAAAGCCAGGATATGATCTCTAGCCTGTAGAGGAGGATGCCCCCTGCCATATGTTAGCAAGTGCCCCCAGGTAAGAGGCAGAGCAGTGCTTTGAGTCCAGGACTTCTGGCTCCAAATGCAGTGGTCTTCCATAGGACCATAGCTACCTGTGGAGTATGTGATTCAGGAATATTCCTGTAGCAGAAAGGATGTTCCATGTGGAAATGCCATGGGAGAAAAGGGACGCACTAGAGAGTGGTCCCTTGGGTCTTGCCTCAGTCAGTCATCCTCGGTGGTGTTCAGATTTTGTTCAGGTAGCTTGAGAGGAGCTATGGGCCACAGGAGAGGGGGAGTTCCAGAACAGGTAGAGCTCTTCATGCACACCCTCCACAGCACCACAACAGCACCTTCATCCAGCATAAGACGGTGTTTGTAGACATGGTACTGCTGCCTTTAAAGATTTGTTTTCACAGATTCTTCATAGGCTGCATTGTTATTGGTAATTATAATCATGATTGTCATTGCTGTCATGAATCATTTATTCAACAAATGTATCTAGGTCTACCTTCTGCTAGACGTTAGGCAGAGAGGGATACAGGAGATACAAAAGAGTGCCTGTCCCCAAAGAGCACACAGTCTAGTGTAGACCAGGGGTTATGAGAGTGTGGTGGGTGCTGTTGTGGGGGAGCACACAGGGTGTCATGGGGCAGCAATCTCATCCTTGGGAGTTTTCAGAAACTTCCTGGAAGACATGCCTCCTGATTTGAGTCTTGAAAGAGAAACCAAGTTATTAGACAAAACCAAAAATGGGAGTTCAGTCCAATTAAAGGGAAAGCACATGCAAAGGCACAGGAGTGGGAGATGAGTTTGATTGCAGGACAAGACATGAGGAGGGGAGCAGAGTGAGATACTAATAATGTTATTACTATATAATATAATGTATTATATATAATACTACATTATGATTATGGAAGGTAGCAATAGCATAGCACTTACCTTGTGTCAGATACTGTGTTCACCATTTAACAGTTGATAGCACATTTAAATGTCAAAGCAAGAAAAATAATAATTTTAACAGCTGAAATATAATAAGTATACCTTGTACACCAGGCACTAGACTGAGTGGTTTTTGTGCATGACCTAACTTAATCTTCATTATTAACCCCAATAGGGGCTTCCCTTGTGGCTCAGCTGGTAAAGAATCTACCTGCAATGTGGGAGACTTGGGTTTGATCCCTGTGTTGGGAAGATCCCCTGGAGAAGGGAAAGGCTACTCACTTCAGCATTCTGGCTTGGAGAATATCATGGACTGTATAGTCCATGGGGTCGCAAAGAGTTGGACACAACTGAACAACTTTCACTTTCATACTTCCCTGGTGGCTCAGATGATAAAGAATCTGCTGGCAATGTGAGAGAGCTGGGTTCGATCCTTGGGTTGGGAAGATCCCCTGGAGGAGGGAAAAGATACCCACTGCAGTATTCTTGCCTGGGGAATTCCATGACAGAGGAGCCTGGCAGGCTATATTCCATGGGGTCACAAAGAGTTGAATACAATTGAGTGACTAACACTTTCACCCTTATACAGATCAGTCAACTGAGCCTCAGAGAGATTTAAGTCATTGGCCCCAGGTCACACAGATGGCGAATGGCCAAGTTTGGATTCGAACCCAGAAACTGAGTCTTAGTCATTAGGCTGCAGAGAGACAGCTGTTTCCTCTCAGTGCCTTGGGCAGATGCCACTTTGGTGAAAAATTATCTCACCTGGGACTTCTCTGGTAGTCTAGTGGTTAAGACTCTATGTTTCCTCTGCAGGAAGTGCAGGTTCGATCCCTGGTCAGGGAACTAAGATCCTGCATGCTCTGGCACAGACAAAAAAAAAAAAAAAAAAAAGACAGAGAGAGAGAACCTAAAATAAAATGATCCCACATTAGGCAAGATTGCCTGGACACTAATTCAGCCTCCTAGAATTAAGGCAGGTTATAATAATATAATGCCTACTCAAATGGACCCTGAGCCCAGCAGACAGGTGACATTTGGTGACTCTTGAAGAGAGGGCTCCCTGTGCAGGAGTTCAGAGACTGTTATTAGGCAGAATCTCTGCATAAAGGAGAATCTCTGGGGTCCTGTGAGATCCTTTTTAGAAACACTAAAATCCCATGTAGGCAGAATAAACAGAGCATCACAAATTGGGTTCCAATGCCAGTGGTGAGCTCTTTGTACAGAAGAACTCAGTCTCCCTTCCAGGCCATCAGAAGCCAGTTTCCTTCCCGGCAGAGCTTGCCCTGCCTAACCAAGCTGCACTCCCCTGGACCTTGCGAGACCACCTCTGCGACTCCAACTGTAGCTTCAGCTTCAGCTCTATTTGCTTTTATGCCTGGGTTCTGGCCCTAGCTCTTGTGCTGATTAGCTGTGTGACTACGGGCACATCCCTTAACCTCTCTGAACTTGCTTTCCTCATCTGTTATGTGAGGCTGTGGTTTCTCACCTTGCCTACCTCCCTAGACTGTGGAAGACAAAATGAGAAGAGGTGCAGATTGGGGCCTTGAGAATGCACCACCTTAAGGGGTGATTCTTACTCTGTCCACTTGGCTCATCTCCTAAAATTAACTAAAATTAACTAAAAATTAGTTAATTTTTAAATTAACTAAGGACAAGAACACAGCCTTCTCCTCTCTTTGGGGAACTTGAGAATATGACTCTGTTTGTCCTGATGGGCATTTGCCCAGAGGCCACCTTGGTGCTGTCAGCAACTACTTCATAAGGCTTGAGCAGCTGCTTATTTCTTTCATATTGTTATGATTTCATGTTGTAGAGTTGCTGGAGAGAGCTTCACCACCCCACCTCCTTTGGAAAATAGTGGCTCTCGGTTGTCTTCAGAGCTCTTGAATAGTTGCAAAAGTCCCAAGCAGGCCTGAGTATATTCCTTTCACTTGTGAAGGGTGAGCATGCTGATGGCAGTAATTAATTGACTGGGGGCGGGTGGGGAAGATAGCTTTGTAAACTGAGGACAAGTGAGCGAGTCATGCTACCCAGGCTGACCCCCTCACCTGGGCAGTCTCTGAGGACACCTGCCTTCCATCATTAGGGCCGCTGAGCCCATTGACACAGCCTGACTGCCTCCGCTGGTGTGGGGAACAAAGCCGAGCATTTACTGGCTGGAGCGCAGAGATGAACACAATGAGGCTCTTCGACCAGGCCTGGCCCAGACAGCTGCTCAGGCAAAGGGGTTTCGAATGAACGTGTTTCTATTTAGAATGTGTGTGTTTTGATTGAATTTGAAGAAAAGCATGAGGTGGTTCCCTCTTTGGAAAACAAACTAATTATATACTCCCGTGTTGTCTGGTGGTCAGAAGCCGAATATGTCCACAACAGTACTTCATGGAGAGAATTTTCTTCAGAGATGTACATGAGATGCCTCTGTAGGGCCATAGCTGGCACTTTTTCAAAATCACATGCCTCGTGGCTTAAAAGGACTCTTTAGGGAAACCTTGAGTGCTGTAAATATTCTGTTTTTAATTGGGAATTACCACCCTATAATTTTTGTGCTCTCTTAATTTGGTTTGGCACATACTGGGTTTTTGCTGGAGTTGGGATCCAGGATCTAGAAAGGTGATTTGCTCTTCTGTGGGCAGTAGAAAAGGTTCCACGGAAGCAAGAGCTGGTGGACCAAGTGACACCCAAAGCCATTACTGGACTGAACCATTTGCATTTCCATTCAGGTCATGATGTCTCGGCCAAGCTATTGACTTAGCGCTGTTTTGACTTGGGTGGCTTTGACTCTTCCATTCAGGCTTTAGAAACATCATTGAGTTAACAGGCCACACACCAATTCACCCTTCTCCCTCCCTACTCTTCAGCCCCTTTGTGTTAGATAAGGAGGCCTTTCCCTGCTACAAAAAGGTAGCAGGCCTGAGTTTCCATGAGCTCTGTGCCCCTTATACCACCCTCAATTTAGTCTTTGTGCAGGGCTGCTTTTGTTTCCTTCTGAGAATTAAAAGTTAATTGATACCTCAAATGGATGTTGGTCACAAAGCATTTCACCTCCAATGCAGTCCTGCATCCCATTAGATTAACCCTCTTCTGCAGTTCATTGTAAATAAACATCCCACAACAAAAAAAGCTTACCTACCTGAATTCTCTTGGTTTCTGCAGTGGGGCTAAAATTCTATGACAATGTTACTGGGTTAATTAATTTAGATTGATGACTTTTGGAGTTCTGTTTTCCTTTGCCTTCCCTGTTTGTCACAGACTGCTGACCAAGTATTTCCAAATGTCTGAATTTATCAGGTTATCCAGAGCCCTTCCAGAGATGGGCAGTCATCTCAACCTTAGGCCTCGATAGCAATACTGCAAATCCTCCTAAGGAAATCCTGATGCAATAATCTAGTATAGAAGAAATGTATATTCAAACTATTCTCTGATAAGAGTTCATTTTCAGCTTTCTTATCCATTCATCTGCTGATGGACATCTAAGTTGCTTCCATGTCCTGGCTATTACAAATAGTACTGTGATGAACATTGGGGTACACAATGGAGTATTCCTCAGCCATTACAAAGAATACATTTGAATCAGTTCTAATGAGGTGGATGAAACCGGAACCTATTATACAGAGTGAAGTAAGCCAGAAAGAAAAACACCAATACAGTATACTAATGCATATATATAGAATTTAGAAAGATGGTAATGATAACCCTGTATGCAAGACAGCAAAAGAGACACAGATGCATAGAACAGTCTTTTGGACTCTGTGTTAGAGGGAGAGGGTGGGATGATTTGGGAGAATGGCAATGAAACATGTACAATATCATATATGAAATGAATTGCCAGTCCAGGTTCGATGCATGATACTGGATGCTTGGGGCTGGTGCACTGAGACGACCCAGAGGGATGGTTAAGGGAGGGAGGAGGGAGGGGGGTTCAGTATGAGGAACACGTGTATACCTGTGGCGGATTCATGTTGATGTATGGCAAAACCAATACAATACTGTAAAGTAATTAACCTCCAATTAAAATAAATAAATTTATATTTTTTTTAAAAAAAGAGTTCATTTTCAGTGAAGAGAAATATGTGAATTTTTTTCCAAACATGGAGGAAAAAGTTTCTCTAGGGTCAAATAAAGCACAGTGGAATGCACCCAATTAGGTTGAGAAATAAAGAAATAAGGAGCACATTTATGATAGGCTTTTGCTGTTATTCCAATGTACACAAGGGTACACACCAATGATCCTGGGTTCCAATAAGGTGTTCTGGAATTTTGAGGCTTAGGGATGAGTAAGTTGTTCTTCCTGCTAAACAAACTTCCCCCATTAAATAGTTCTTGTTAATTCTCAGCTAAGGCCACGTGAATAGAACAATTTTTGTTGCCATTAGAAAAATGGATTTTCTTTTTCCTATAAATTAAGCTATTTAATTCTGTAATGGGGTCAAAGGGCTTGGGGGATATTTAATATCAACTTTATCAGGGTTACTATTTCTATTCCAGATGGCCCTACCTGCCAAACAATGCTTCCCACACCTCTTGGAGAATCAAAATGAAACCATGACTTCTCCAAGGAAGATATGCAAATACCCAAGAAGCATATGAAAAGATATTCAACATCATTAGTCATAGGGGAAATACAAATCCAAACCACAATGAGAGATTCCCTTATATCCACTCAGTTCTCATTTTAGTCACTCAGTCATGTCCGAAACTCTTTGCGAACCCATGGACTGCAGCATGCCAGGCTTCCCTATCCATCACCAACTCCTGGAGCTCGCTGAAACTCATGTCCATTGAGTCGGTGATGCTATCCAATCATCTCATCCTCTGTCATCCACTTCTCCTCCTGCCTTCAATCTTTCCCAGCATCAGGATCGTTTCTAATGAGTCTGCTTTTCACATCAGGTGGGCAAAATATTGGAGCTTCAGCTTCAACATCAGTCCTTCCAATGAATATTTCGGACTGATTTCCTTTAGGAATGACTTGTTCAATCTCCTCACAGTCCAAGGGACTCTCAAGAGTATTCTCCAACACCACAGTTCAAAAGCATTAATTCTTTGGAGCTCAGCTTTGTTTATGGTCCAACTCTCACATCCATACATCAGTTCAGTTTAGTTCAGTCGCTCAGTTGTGTCCAACTCTTTGTGACCCCATGAACCACAGCAAGCCAGGTCTCCCTGTCCATCAAAACTCCCAGAGTTCACCCAAACCCATGTCCATTGAGTCAGTGATGCCATCCAACCATCTCATCCTCTGTCGTCCCCTTCTCCTCTTGCCCTCAATCTTCCCCAGCATCAGTGTCTTTTCAAATGAGTCAGCTCTTCGCATCAGGTGGCCAAAGGATTGGAGATTTAGCTTCAAATCAGTCCTAACAATGAACACCCAGGACTGATCTCCTTTAAGATGGACTAGTTGGATCTCCTTACAGTCCAAGGGACTCTCAAGCGTCTTCTCCAACACCACAGTTCAAAAGCATCAATTCTTCGGCATTCACCTTTCTTTATAGTCCAACTCTCATATCCATACATGACCACTGGAAAAACGACAGCCTTGACTAGATGGACCTTTGTTGACAAAGTAATGTCTCTACTTTTCTATATGCTGTCTGGGTTGGTCATAACTTTCCTTCCAAGAAGTAATTGTCTTTTAATTTCATGGCTGCAATCACCATCTGCAGTGATTTTGGGGCCCAGAAAAATAAAGTCAGCCACTGTTTCCACTGTTTCCCCATCTATTTGCCATGAAGCGATGGGACCAAATGCCATGGTCTTAGTTTTCTGAATGTTGAGCTTTAAGCCAACTTTTTCACTCTCCTCTTTCACTTTCATCAAGAGGCCCTTTAGTTTTTCTTCACTTTCTGCCATAAGGGTGGTGTCATCTGCATATCTGAGGTTATTGATATTTCTCCTGGCAATCTTGATTCCAGCTTGTGCTTCATCCAGCCCAGCGTTTCTCATGATGTAGTCTGCATAGAAGTGAAACAATCAGAGTGACAATATACAGCCTTGTCGTACTCCTTTTCCTATTTGGAACCAGTCTGTTGTTCCATGTCCAGTTCTGACTGTTGCTTCCTGACCTGCATATAGGTTTCTCAAGAGGCAGGTCAGATGGTCTGGTATTTGCATCTCTTTCAGAATTTTCCACAGTTTATTGTGATCTACACAGTCAAAGGCTTTGGCATAATCAATAAAGCAGAAATAGATGTTTTTCTGGAACTCTCTTGCTTTTTCGATGATCCAGCGGATGTTGGCAATTTGATCTCTGGTTCCTCTGCCTTCTCTAAAACCAGCTTGAACATCTGGAAGTTCACAGTTCATATATTGTTGAAGCCTTGCTTGGAGAATTTTAAGTATTACTTTATTAGCATGTGAGATGAGTGCAATTGTGCAGTAGTTTGAGCATTCTTTGGCATTGCCTTTCTTTGGGATTGGAATGAAAACTGACCTTTTCCAGTCCTGTGGCCCCTGCAGAGTTTTCCAAATTTTCCAGTGTATTGAGTGCAGCACTTTCACAGCATCATCTTTCAGGATTTGAAATAGCTCAACTGAAATTCCATCACCTCCACTAGCTTTGTTCATAGTGATGCTTCCTAAGGTCCACTTGATTTTACATTCCAGGATGTCTGGCTCTAGGTGAATGATCACACCATTGTGATTATTTGGATCATGAAGATCTTTTTTGTATAGTTCTTCTGTGTATTCTTGTCACCTCTTCTTAAAATCTTCTGCTTTTGTTAGGTCCAGACCATTTCTGTCCTTTATTGAGCCCATCTTTGCATGAAATGTTCCCTTGGCATCTCTAATTTTCTTGAAGAGATCTCTAGTCTTTCCCATTCTATTGTTTTTCCCTATTTCTTTGCACTGATCACTGAGGAAGGCTTTCTTCTCTCTCCTTGCTATTCGTTGGAACTCTGCATTCAAATGGGTATATCTTTCCTTTTCTCCTCTGCTTTTTGCTTTTCTTCTTTTCACAGCTATTTGTAAGCTGTGAAAAGACAGCCATTTTGCTTTTTTGCATTTCGTTTTCTTGGGAATGGTCTTGATCCCTGTCTCCTGTACAATGTCATGAACCTCCATCCATAGTTCATCAGGCACTCTTTCAGATCTAGTCCCTTAAATATATTTGTCACTTCCACTGTATAATCATAAGGGATTTGATTTAAGTCATACTTGAATGGTCTAGTGTCTTTCCCTACTTTCTTCAATTTAAGTCTGAATTTTGCAATAAAGATTTCATGGTTTGAGTCACAATCAGCTCCCGGTCTTGTTTTTGCTGACTGTATAGAGCTTCTCCATCTTTGGTTGCAAAGAATATAATCAGTCTGATTTTGATGTTGACCATCTGGTGATGTCCATGTGTAGAGTCTTCTCTTGTGTTGTTGGAAGAGGGTGTTTGCTATGACCAGTTCAAGGGCAAAGGAGAAGCCCCAGCAAGACAATAGGAGGGTGAATTTGCATTTAGAATCAAACCCCATTACTCCCAGAGACACTCAGAGGGCTCAAACAAACCTTGTGTGCACCAGGACCCAGGGACCTCACAAACACTGAGAAAGAACTGTGTTTGAGCATCTCCTGTGGAGGTACAGGTCAGCAGTGGACTGCCACAGGACAGGGTCTCTGGGTGCAGCAGACTTCAGTTTGGCATAAGCCCTCTAGGAAGAAGTGGCCATTAAGCCCACCATAGAGCTGCCAGAATTTACACAGGACTTGGAAATAGAGGGCACAAACAACCTTGTGCACCAGGACTCAGGAGATAGGAGTAGGGACCCCACAAGAGACTCCCCCAGACTTGCCTCTGAGTTTCCAGGAGTCTCTAGCAGAGGCATGGGTTGGTGGTGGCCTGCTGCAGGGTTGGGGACATTGAGTGAAGTAGTACATGCATGGGATCTTTTGAAGGAGATCACCATTATCTTCATTACCTCCACCATAGTTTGGCCCCAGGTAAATAGCAGGAAGGGAACACAGCTCCACCCATCAACAGAAAATTGAATTAAAGATTTACTGAGTATGGCCCCGCCCATCAAAACAAGACCCAGTTTCCCCTCAGTCAGTCTCTCCCATCAGGAAGCTTCCGTAAGCCTCTTATTCTTCTCTGTCAGAGGGATAACCATCAGACTGAAAACCACAATCACAGAAAACTAAACAATCTAATCACATGAACCACAGCCTTGTCTAACTCAATGAAACTATGAGCCATGCCCTGTAAGGCCATCCAAGACGGACGGGTCATGGTGGAGAGTTCTGACAAAACGTGGTCCACTGGAGAAGGGAATGCAAACCACTTCAGCATTCTTGCCTTGAGAACCCCATGAACAGTATGAAAAGGCAAAAAGATAGGACACTGAAAGATGAACTTCCCAGATCAGTAGGTGCCCAATATGCTACTGGAGATCAGTGGAGAAGTAACTCCAGAAAGAATGAAGAGATGGAGCCAAAGCAAAAACAACACCCAGTTGTGGATGTGACTGGTGATGGAAGCAAGATCCAATGCTGTAAAGAGCAGTATTGCATAGGAACCTGGAATGTTAGATTCATGAATCAAGGCAAATTGGAAGTGGTCAAACAGGAGATGGCAAGAGTGAACATTGACATTTTAGGAATCAGCGAACTAAAATGGACTAGAATGGGTGAATGTAACTCAGATGACCATTATATCTATTACTGTGGGCAAGAATCCCTTAGAATAAATGGAGTAGCCATCATAGTAAAAAAAGAGTCTGAAATGCAGTACTTGGATGCAATCTCAAAAACGACAGTATGATCTCTGTTCATTTCCAAGGCAAACCATTCAATATCATGGTAATTCAAGTCTATGCTCTGACCAGTAATGCTGAAGAAGCTCAAGTTGAATGGTTCTATGAAGATCTACAAGACCTTCTAGAACTAACACCCCAAAAAGATGTCTTCATTATAGGGGACTGGAATGCAAAAGTAGGATGTCAAGAAACACCTGGAGTAACAGGCACATTTGGCCTTGGAGTACAGAATGAAGCAGGGCAAAGGCTAATAGAATTTTGCCAAGAGAACACACTGGTCATAGCAAACACCCTCTTCTAACTGTATACTAAGCTGGTACTCTAATTCAGGTGCTGCTAAACATGTGTTGTCTTACACAGGTCTTAATCTGTGTGTATATGCATGTGTGCTCAGTTGTGTCCAACTCTTTGAGATCCCATGGACTTAGCCTGCCAGGCTGCCCTGTCCATGGAATTCTCCAGGCAAGAATACTGGAGTGGGTTGCCATTTCCTTCTTCAGGGGATCATCCGACCCAGGGATCAAACTTGCTTCTCCTGTGTCTCCTGCATTGTCAGGCAGATACTTTACCACCTGGATACTGTGCCACTAGAAAAGCCCCAGGTGTTGATCTATCTTTTTGCCAAACCCAGCCTGGGAAGCACTATGCTGCCCTGCCCTCCAGCATCCAAGCCATATTCTAGCCATTAATTAGGTCATTGAACTGCACTTGCATAGGGTCACAGAAAACACTGTACCATAATGCTCCAACTATCCACGTACAATGTATTTTGTTTCCTCCAACATCAAAACTATGTTTCACGTTTTCTTCTAATAAATTTGGGAGCCATTTAGCTCAATATTTTCACTGATATAACTTTGGGAGCTGCGGGAAGACACAAACCAGCTGTTGCCATACAAGTGCTCCAGAGGATCTTTTCTGGTATAAGTTAATAATTTGATAAGGACTATTGACTTAGTTTTGAACCACACAGAAATTCTTAGCAAACACTGTAATTACTTTATGTACTCTCAATGGTAAATGATTTGGTAGTGCAGACAGCTGGGGGAGCTTCAAGGGGAGACAGAAGGAAGTTCAAATTCCTCTTCAGCAGTACGTGAACATGAACTTCCAGATGTTCAAGCTGGTTTCAGAAAAGGCAGAGGAACCAGAGATCAAATTGCCAACATCTGCTGGATCATCGAAAAACCAAGAGAGTTCCAGAAAAAAATCTATTTCTGCTTTATTGACTATGCCAAAGCCTTTGATGTGTGGATCACAATAAACTGTGGAAAATTCTGAAAGAGATGGGAATACCAGACCACCTGACCAGCTTCTTGAGAAACCTATATGCAGGTCAGGAAGCAACAGTTAGAACTGGACATGGAACAACAGACTGGTTCCAAATAGGAAAAGGAGTACATCAAGGCTGTATATTGTCGCCTGCTTATTTAACTTATATGCAGAGTACATCATGAGAAATGCTGGGCTAGAAGAAGCACAAGATGGAATCAAGATTGCTGGGAGAAATATCAATAACCTCAGATATGCAGATGATACCACTCTTATGGCAAAAAGTGAAGAGGAACTAAAGGGCCTCTTGATGAAAGTGAAAGAGGAGAGTGAAAAAGTTGGCTTAAAGCTCAACATTCAGAAAACTAAGATCATGGCATCTGGTCCCATCACTTCATGGCAAATAGATGGGGAAACAGTGTCAGACTTTATTTTTTGGGGCTCCAAAATCGCTGCAGATGGTGACTGCAGCCATGAAATTAAAAAAACACTTACTCCTTGGAAGAAAAGTTATGACCAACCTAGATAGCATATTGAAAAGCAGAGACATTACTTTGCCAACAAAGGTCCGTCTAGTCAAGGCTATGGTTTTTCCAGTAGTCATGTATGGATGTGAGAGTTGGACTGTGAAGAAAACTGAGTACCAAAGAATTGATGCATTTGAACTGTGATGTTGGAGAAGACTCCTGAGAGTCCCTTGGACTGCAAGGAGGTCCAACCAGTCCATCCTAAAGGAGATCAGTCCTGGGTGTTCATTGGAAGGACTGATGCTAAAGCTGAAAAGCCAATACTTTGGCCACCTCAAGCGAAGAGTTGACAAGACCCTGATGATGGGAGGGATTGGGGGCAGGAAAAGTGGACGATGGAGAATGAGATGGCTGGATGGCATCACTGACTCGATGGACATGAGTTTGAGTGAACTCCGAGAGTTTCTGATGTACAGGGAGGCCTTGCGTGCTGCGATTCATGGGGTCACAAAGAGTCAGACACGACTGAGTGACTGAACTGAACTGAACTGAACTGAATTATTAATAGATATATTTATGACCTTGGGCAAATTATTTAACCTCTCTTGACCTCAGGTTTCAAGGCCGATAATAATAACACCTTGCTGGTTGAGACATTAGCTTGAGAATGAAAGGTGATAGTGGGAACTGATACTCAATGAATATTAGTTCTATTTCTTCCCTTGAAAAGTGTATCAGGAGAAATGCATTTTATTCAAAGGAAAGGCTTCAGTGGTCTTATTTTTTAAAAATCTAAAATTCTAAAATTAGAATTTTAGTACTTCTCTTTGGAGAAAATAAGTTAAATTTCACATCTTTAGTTGAAGATAATAGTAATAACAGTAAAACATTTGGAACTTGAAATATCTGGCAAGTTTTCACTATGAAAATTCACTAGAATGTTTTCCTTACCATACCTTCTGATCACTTTAAGGCTAGCAAGCTGTTAATTTATTTCTCCATTTTTTCCTGAAGTCAATCTTTACCTTATTCCTAAAGCCATCTGGGCTGATTTAGTTCAGTCGGAACCTGGAGCTAATGAGGCCAAGGTCAGGGCTGGATCCCATTGGGAGCAGTTAGCTTTGCCCCCTTCTTTGGCCCTACCCTGCTTTTTCAACCCTACCAGCTGGTTTTCTACATGCGTTTGCTCTAAGGGACTGGGGGGCGGGTGAGAAGGAGAAAGTGGCTGTGGAACCTCACTACCAGCAACATAGCTGAAAGCCTGTGTCTTTGGATGAAAAGCACTGTCCATGAAAACCAGTCCCCAATTCCACTGGGCCCTGAAAACAGATGATTAGCACTGATGGCTATATAAAGGTGCTGATCACAGTCCAGTTTATAATTATTTTCTTTCTAATTTATCTCCTCTTCCTGAATTCCCTCATTAGAGAGTGGCAGCCACTTCCTGATGCTCTAACTTGGTCCTTAGTCATTTAAGGCCACATAACTGATGCCTGCTATTGTCAGCAGTGCCATGGCAGGAACCTTCTGCAAAGCTTGCAACCAAGGTTAAACACTGGGAGAAGGCTCTTGTTAGTAACATCCCATTACTGTTGCTATGATAAATTTGGCTCATTGACTGTAATGTTAGTTTCTCAGTCATGTCGGACTCTTTGTGACCCTATGGACTGTAGCCTACCTGGCTCCCCTGTCCATGGAATTCTCCAGGCAAGAATACTGGAGTGGGTTGCCATTCCCTTCTCCAGGCAATGACAATAAGGCATAAATGAAAAATCCTCCTGATCAAAGGTAGAGACAGTCTCTCCTATGGCTTTTGATTGATTTATGTTGCATGTGTGTCATTTACTGGGCATTCAATAACCCATTGGACTTCCCTGATAGTTCAGTTGGTAAATAATCCACCTGCAATGCAGGAGACCCTGGTTCAATTCCTGGGTCCGGAAGATCCCCTGGAGAAGGGATAGGCTACTCACTCCAGTATTCTTGGGCTTCCTTTCTGGCTCAGCTGGTAAAGAATCCGCCTGTAAGACCTGGGTTTGATCCCTGGGTTGGGAAGATCCCCTGGAGAAGGGAACAGCTACCCACTCCAATATTCTGGCCTGGAGAATTCCATGGACTGTATAGTCCATGGGGTTGCAAAGAGTCAGACATGACTGAGTGACTTTCACTTTCACTAACCCATTGCGCCTGTGTTAAGAGCAGCATATACTTTATTTTAGCATTTTGTTTATAAACAGAAAATGATCTGCCAAAGTCCCCAATAAAGAGGCAGTTCCCCTTTCATTTTTTAACCTTTTTCCTTCATTAGTATCAAAATGGGAATAAAACTAGTTTAAATCTTTTCGAAACTTGCATCTAAATTGTGTTCAAACACTGTACGTCTGCTCTTTTGAAGGCAGTTTGTGATTTCAAGGCATTTCTGGCAGCAACATACATGACAAAAAACCCTACATTTTGTATAAATAAAGTTATACACAGCTCAGGCTGAAGAAGTGTCAGAGGGAAGGATTAAGAACATTTTTAGGCATCATTTTTATCTCAGAAAATTTCCAGCGTGTGAAAAGCAGGTTAATATCTTCAGGTACCAATCACCTAGTTTTCATGACCATGCCTGTTCATCTCTACCCTAACTTACCCTCCTTCACTATTATTTTAAAGCAAACTCATGATACCTTATTTTATCCCTACATACTTTAGTAGGTAAGGACTAAAAAACACACATAAGGAACATGATTTCAAGAACATTTTAAATAGATTTGGAGAATGGCCGAAAATCCTATGATGGGAGAAAATATCATATTTTTTACATCACCGACTTTTAAAACCCGAAAAATTGATTAGAGGGGCCTGAAGAGAACAGCATGTTTGGGAGTCCTTAGAGAATTGTCACTAGATGAGGCAAAGATGCTGGTACCCAGGTGGGTATGCCTGAAGAGGCCTACCACCAAGCTGTCCTGCAGAAAGTCAGAAAGAAGAGTTGGATCAGTGGTAAGAACAGCAGCTCACCAAAATGAGTATACTGAGTGAAATTCCTACAGATTGCTCTTATTTTTTTAAAGTTGACCCCAGATCATCCTAAGTCATTCACATTGATTGAACACTTACTGTATACCACAGTTCAAGGACAACTTTCTGTAATCCTGCAAATGTCTGATATATACTTCTCTTATTCCCATTTTATAGATGAGGAAACTGAGACCTAGAGAGGCCTGAGGGCAGGGATATGTTTCAAATATAATCAATCTGATTCCAGTGCCATTGTTTGTAACTACCATGCAGGTCTGGGCTTCCCAGGTGGCTCGGTGGTAAAGAATCTGCCTGCCAATGCAGGAGATGCAGGAGACACAGGTTCAATCTGTGGGTCAGGAGCATTCCCTGGAGAAGGAAATGGCAATCCACTCTAATATTCTTACCTGGAAAATCCCCATGGATAGAGGAGCTTGGTGGGCTGCAGTCCATAGGGTTGCAAAGGGTTGGACACGACTTAGCACACATGCACCTTTCATCTAGCTTTGAAAGTAGTAGGATAATGGTTAAGTGTAGCTGTTTTAATATTTTTATTTTTTAGCAGTAAGATTCGGAGAAGGCAATGGCACCCCACTTCAATACTCTTGCCTGGAAAATCCCATGGATGGAGGAGCCTGGTAGGCTGCAGTCCATGGGGTTGCTAAGAGTCGGACGCGACTGGGTGACTTCACCTTCACTTTTCACTTTCCTGCATTGGAGAAGGAAATGGCAACCCACTCCAGTGTTCTTGCCTGGAGAATCCCACAGATGGGGGAGCGTGGTGGGCTGCCGTCTATGGGGTCGCACAGAGTCGGACACGCCTGAAGCGACTTAGCAGTAGCAGTAGCAGTAAGATTTAGAAAATGGAGAGTCATAAATTCCTGGGTACTGAGCCTTATCTGAATCTCAGCTAGAGCTCATGCATGGTAATTTGGAACAAATACTTCTATCCATTCATTTAGCACACATTTTATGAGGACTTACTACAAAGTATATGCCAGATGCTGTGGTGTGCCAGGATCATTCTTGCCTAGGTAGACCTTTGAGTGCAAATTCTTTTTGCTTTAGAGTAAGTATATCTCTTTCAAAAGTGAAGAATGCCAAAATTAAAGTTTGAAAGTACAATCATTTGAACTCTTGCTTGTAAGGACAAGAGACCTACTTTAGCTGGTTTAGGCAAAAAGGAGGAATTTATTCTACAGACCCTGAGGTTGTCAAGGAATCCAGGGATAAGAATGTAGCCAGGCTTCAGGAATGACCTGGGACCAGGCACTGGGTTAGCAGTCAGGAATTTTCTTTCCCTCCTTCTTGTTTCTGCCTCTCTTTTCATGTCAGCTTGAATCTTTCTTTCTCTGCTCCCTGGTCTGCAGATAGTAGATGACTATTTCTCCCACCTGCATTTGTATTATAGGCCCAGCTAACCAGAGTGAAACCAATTTTCTCTTAGTCTCAATTCCAAATTCATGGACGGTTGCTCACCCCTGGACTAGTCACCTGTGGTCAAGGAAGTGAATGTCACGTTGTACAAACTGTACACAGCTGCCAATAGCCACCCCTATAAATCATGTGGACTGAGGAGGGAGGGGCAGCACCCAGGAAAGGAAGACAGAGGGGAGCCAAGTAAGACAATCTAACAGGTACTCAATTAAGGAAGGGGTTACAAATACTAAGAAGGACATTAAAATACAAGTATTCAAGTTTCTTTAAAAATTTTTCTCTTTTAAATTGAAGTATGGTTACTTTAACAGTGTTCCAGGTATACAGCAAAATGATTCAGTTTTATATATATATATATATATATGGCCTGGATTTATATTGCCTGGATTCTCCAGGCAAGAATACTGGAGTGGGTTGCCATTTCCTTCTCCAGGGAATCTTCCCAACCCAGGGATCAAACCCAGGTCTCCTGCATTGCAGGCAGATGCTTTAACCTCTGAGCCACCAGGGAAATCCTATACACACACACACACACACACACACACACATATATATATATATTCTTTCCCATTATAGGTTATTACAAGATATTGAATATATTTCCCTGTGCTATACAGCAGGTCTTTGCTGTTCATCTATCTTACATAATAGTGGATATCTGTTGATCCCAAATCCTAATTTATCTCATGCCCCAACCCTTTCCCCTTTGGTAACCATAAGTTTGTTTTCTGTATCTGTGAGTCTATTTTTATTTTGTATATAAATTCACTTGTATCATATTTTAGACTCCACATATAAGTGATATCATATGATATTTGTCTTTGGCTTACTTCACTTAGTATGCTGCTCTATAGGTCTATCCATGTTTCTGCAAATAGCATTGTTTCATTGTTTTTTATGGCTGAGTAATATTCCATTGTAATATGACAGAGGGGAGTGAAAAAGCTGGCTTAAAACTCAACATTCAAAAAACAAAGATCATGGCATCTGGCCCCATCACTTCATAGCAAATAGAAAGGGAAAAAGTGGAAGCAGTGACAGATTTTCTTTTCTTGGGCTCCAAAATCACTGCAGACAGTGATAGTACCCAAAGATGAAATTAAAAGAAATTAAAAGATGCTTACCCTTTGAAAGGAAAGCTATGACATACCTAGACAACATATTGAAAAGTAGAGACATTACTTTGCTGACAAAGGTCCATATAGTCACAGCTATGGTTTTTCCAGTAGTCATGTACAGATGTTAGAGTTGGACCATAAAGAATGTTGAGCACTGAAAAATTGATACTTTTGAACTGTGGTGTTGGAGAAGACTCTTGAGAGTCCCTTAGAGAGCAAGGAGATCAAACCAGTCAATTCTAAAGATCAACCCTGAATATTCATTGGAAGGACTGATGCTGAAACTGAAGCTGCAATACTTTGGCCACCTGATTCGAAGAGCCAACTCATTGGAAAAGATCCTGATGCTGGGAAAGATTGAACGCAAAAGGAAAAGGGAGTGGCAGAGGATGAGATGGTTAGATAGCATCACCGACACAGTGGACATGAATTTGAGCAAACTCTGGGAGATAGTGGAGAACAAAAGAGCCTGGTGTGCTACATGTCCGACAGTGACTGAACAACAGCAACAAATATTCCATTGTGTATATGTACCACATCTTCTTTATTCATTCATCTGTCAATGGCCACTTAGGTTGCTTCCATGTCTTGGCTGTTGTAAATAGTGCTGCAGGGAACATTAGGGTGCATGTATCTTTTCAAGTTAGAGTTTTCATCTTTTCCAGATATATATCCAGGAGTGGGATTGCTGGATCACATGGTAGCTCTATTTTTATTTTTGAAGGAACCTCCATACTATTTTCTATAGTGGCTGTGCCAATTTACATTCCCACCAACAGTGTATAAGGGTTCCCTTTTCTCCACACCTTCAAGTTTCTTACTCTTCTTTTGGGGATGAAAGTCAAGAAACCAAATCAAATATAATTCTAATATCTGCAATTTGTCCACAGGTATAATCACGGCAATTAGTATATAACATATGTATCATAGTGTTGAATGCCTTGTCTTGATTCTAGATAGAAACATGTCAACATCAATTGGATTACCACCATCACCACCTCAAAAAATTTCTTACTGAACCTCTCCCATGGTCAACTGGAACTTCTTTCAGTTTTGTTTCAGGTACCTACAAGTTCCTAAATAGAAGAAACTTATAAACCTTATGCTTACTCAAGTTCTTGAGACTGCAACAGGAGTTAGTGCTTTGTGTTCTATTAATACTAGTAGGGGGGAACAAGGAATGATACATGCATTAGTCCTTTTAGTAATTGTGTTTTTAAAAATAATAAGATTTCCACATCTAAATTACATTCAGAATGAATCTAATAATGCTTAAAAATATCCACTGCATTCTTGTAATGGGTGTCTTTCACTTTTTAACATTAGCTAATATGTCATCGTACCTCACAAGTAATATTGTATACTTTGCCCATAACTGTTATTCAAACTGGGAAAAACCTCATTTCCTAGGTGTGATGGTGATTTTCAGCTATTTAAAACCTTCACTCAGTGAGGAAGATGCAAACAGTTATAACAACATGTTCTTGAAATTGGCATGAGTCATCAATGGCCTCCAATGTCTGGCCAGTGGGTTCTGGTGGTTCAGAAGTTGCAGGCTACATGAAATTAACCTGCCTTCTGTGTTTCTCGTCCCCTCTTGGGAAAGACGCATCTTTTGTCAGAAGAGGGAAAGGTTCAGACTCCTCAGGAAGGAGCTCTGTGCAAAAAGGAGCTGACTTTCTAGTTTAGACTCATGAAAAGTCATTGAAGGATTCATGTAAATAAGGGTTGCAGGGTCAGTCCTTTAGTCTTAAAGCCAGACTGATGCTTAACATTCCAGACAACGGCCTTCTGCAGACCACCAGAAGGCTCTTCAAAGGCCACGTTCGCCTCTTCCCACCCTTAGTGAGAACAAGGTGGACATCTCATTTTGAGTTCTAGAATGAAAACAATCAATACTATTTTTATACTCCCTTATATTTACAAATCACTTCCATGTGCATTTTCTCATTGGATTAGAACCATCCATTCTACAGGGAAGCCCATTTCATTTAAGAGAGAGTGAGTAACATGTCTGGGGTTACAGAGCTGGTCAGGCACAAAGCCAGGACTGAAATCTAGGTTTGAGGCTCCAAATCCTGTTCTTTCCTGAGGATACATGTACTGCTTCTCTTGTGGGTATGTGTTGTGAGAAAATCTCCAAGCTAAATATACTGTGGCATCTTGTCTCAAGGGAACTAGACAAACGAAGTAGGGATAATTGTGCCAAGAGCGGATAAGGAAGTTGATACTTCACAGCCCAGTGTTTGGTAAATGAGTGACCACAGGTAATGACATGTTAAGATTCCCCACAATTGCATCAAAAAACACACTTTGGAGCTTTAAGGAGAGACATGCAGAAAAAATAGAGCCTATTCAGATAAGCTGTTTGGAGACCTTTATTAGTATTTACTCACCTTCCTCTTCTCCCTCCCCCATTGAAAAAATGGGGAGGGTGTCGAGAGGTTAATTTTTTTTAATACACAGTTTTATTTAGATTTATCCAGATAGCAGATCTAGGCAGCTGGCTTTGGGGAAATTCACTTTAAAAAGTGCTTGGTTCTGGTGCACGGGGATGATCCAGAGAGATGATATGGGGTGGGAGGTGGGAGGGGGGTTCATGTTTGGGAACTCATGTACACCCGTGGCCGATTCGTGTCAATGTATGGCAAAACCAATACAGTATTGTAAAGTAAAATACAGTAAAAATTAAAATTAAAAAAAAGTGAGCTCCATTACATGATTTTGAAATGATTTGATTGACAAAAATCTGACAGTTTTTTATTTTTCATTTTCCCCGGAAGTGCAGCAATAGCTTGAAGGGGGGTCAGCTTATAGTTCTAGGATATTTTTCTTACAAGATCATGTTTGACTTTCTCATTTACCTTCTGCCGTGTGGCTGCAGCTGCAAATCTACTGCTTACCTGATTTTCCACAATGAGCAGGAGGACATGAGTCTCATAACTGTTTTAACACCTCCCTTACAGATTCCTGTAAAGACAGCAGTGAGGACACAGCCAGGATGCACTGTTGAACAGAAGTGTATGTAAACATTAAATATAAACACCATGAGGTTGAGATTTTGCTTCTGATATATTTATGTATAATTTTCTTTTAAGGGAAATAATGTGAAATGTATTATAGTCACTTAAGGTAATTTAAAGCAATATCATTTTCTGCATTAAGAAAAGCACAATTTACTTTACTTCTAGGTATTATTGACTATAGAAAAAGCCAAACTGCATCTGGTTTGATTCAGTTTGCCACTATATAAAACAATCTTAATTCAATTTTATATTCTACTTTTAATATAACACTGTCCAAATTTTGTATCACACAAAATATTGACTGAACTTGGAGATTCATACCCTAATTTGATATATTTATTAAGTTTGAAAAACTTAATATACAAAATATACAAAATAGCAGAAGGAAATAAACATTATTTTCATCAGAAAAAAAAAATAAAAAAAAAATAAATATAAACACCAACCTCACTGAGCCCCCTCATGCTTTGAAAAAAGAAAGTTATGGCACTCTGGCAGTCAGAATTTTCTGTTTATAAATCTAAGTGAAAGAGGACTTGGATTTTAATGGGTGATAATAGTTGCACATGAATCTGAGCAAAGTCCAGGGGATAGTGAGGGACAGGGGAGCCTGGTGTGCTGTAGTCCATGGGGGCCGCAGAGAGTCAGACACAACTGAGCAACTGAATAACACAAAAAAATTGTTGATTTATGAATAAAAACAACAACAAAAATAGTTGCCTTAGGGCCAGTTAATGAGTGTGTAACAGTGTAAACTGTTTGCTTGATACATTTCCACCTGATCCAAACAACTGTTATCTCCTTATTTCTTAACCCCCTTCCCCACTCACCTGGAATGGAACACTTCCCTTTGTTGTATCTTATCTAGGAAGACAGAAATGCCACTAGCTACAGGTAAATATCCTTTGAGAACTGGTGGAAACCTTCCTCAATGGCTGGCTTGGAGCTTTGGTTTCCAACATGAGATTCATTTCAAAGTGGCCTTGTCAGAGTTTTATACTTAACCATGGATTCGTTGGTAGTTGCTGGTGGTTTGTTGATGTAGTTACGTCTAATGTTGGTGAAAGTCATGTTACTTGGACTTAAAGAAACTTAATTCAGTTCAGTTCAGTTGCTCATTCATGTCCAACTCTTTGCAACCCCATGGACTGCAGCATGCCAGGCCTCCCTGTCCATTACCAACTCCCTGAGCTTGCTCGAACTCATGTCCATTGAGTCGGTGATGCCATCCAACCATCCCATCCTCTGTTGTCCCCTTCTCCTCCCGCCTTCAATCTTTCCCAGTATCAGGGTCTTTTCCAGAGTCAGTTCTTCACATCAGGTGGCCAGAGTATTGGGGTTTCAGCTTCAACATCAGTCCTTCCAATGAATATTCAGGACTGATTTCCTTTAGGATTGAAATTTAATTGTGATTGCTTAAAACATGGGGTTTATTCCAGAATACTGAAAAAAGATAATTATTTGACTCTGTGATAGAAAATAGTGGCTAGCTGCTAAATGAATATTCTTTATGTCATCAGATTCATATATTTAGAAAGTTATAAGTAAAGATCAGTAGCTATATAAAAATGGGGTTTCCAGATTAAAATACAGAGTGCTCAGTTAAATTTGAATTTCAGATAAGCAATATATCATTTTTTGTAGAAGTCTGTCCCATGAAATATTTGGAACTTGCTTACCCCCAAAAAATATTTATTGTTCATCCATAATTCAGATTTAACTGAGCATCTTGTATTTTTATTTGCTCAATCTGGTAAGTCTGGTTAAATTACACCTATTTCTCCATCATATGAAGCCATCAGATCAAAAAGTAATCATTCTTAACACATAGCTCAATTGAAATAAGCCTGTTAGTAACAGGCAACCAAGTGGAGAGGAGTATGTTTCATCAGAATGTCTATTAGCTAGCCTATTTTACAAATAATGTTAGAATTGTGCATAAAGAAGTATATGCTTTTATTCATTCTCTGAGTTCAGTGATTCAGTGTTGTAATTAACCATGTAGTAGCAGAGGAGATATTGGGACAATATGTCCTCCCACTGTGATAGAAAGCCAGATAGTAACTAGGAAAAATTGTAGGAACTTATGAGGCATATGCTTGGGTTTCTTTTGCTGCTATTAGGAAAAACTACAGACCTGTAAAGTTGATTAGTTCAGAATACTCTACTGCTTCAGTCAGTAGCAAAAACATTGAGAGTGTTCCTTGATCTGCTTTCAGTGTAAAGATTTTCAGATTATTCTATGAAAGGAGTAATTAATAATGAGAGCAGCAGCAGCAGCAGCAGCAGCAGCAGCAGCAACAGCAGCAGCACACTTGCTATTTGTGGAAGGCTGACTATGGACCAGGCACTGTGGAGGGCTCCTGACTCCCTGTTGGACTCCAGGTAACTCCAGAGTCCATGCTTTTTCTAGTAGATCATCCTGTACATCATCTTCTCATGTATAGGTAACAATGGAAGGAGGTTGCTGATACCTAAAGAGACCTAACTATTTGATGTATCTTTGCTTTGTTGTTATTACTTATTATATTATTGTTACTGTGATTATTATCATCTGAGGCAATAACTTAAGGGCTTACTATATGGCAGGCTCTCTCTATTTTTTTTTATTGAACAGTTGATTGACAATGTTGTGTTAGTTTCAGGAGTATAGCAAAGTGAGTCATATATATATATATATATATATATATATATATATATATATATATATATATATATATATATTCTTTTTCAGATTCTTTTCCCATTTAGGTTATTACAAGATATTGAGTACAGTAGGCCAAAAGGCACAGGCTCTGTACTTTTAGTGTCTTTTTTCATTGACTCCTCAGATTGACTCCATGAGGTTTCACAGTTACTCTCCTTTTTAAGATGGTGAATCTTAAAGGTTGTATAATTTACCCAAAGTTTCTTGACAGAGCTAGAATTCTAACTTAGGTTGAAGTTCTTAATGACTCTGCTGAATTTCTTGTATAAATGGCTAACTTCATGCAGAAGTATCTCAGATTACATGTAATGCTTTCACAGGTTAGTTAAACATCACAGGTTAGTAATAGTGGAAAATCCTGCCTCAGGTTTTCAGAACTCACTTTCAGTATAAGATCAGTTTAAGGATATTGTATCGATACTTTAAGAATCAAGAGACTGTTGAGAAGAAATTAATCTCATCAATTTTATTAATTTTATTTTATACATCATTCCAGAAAGGATTCCAGGCACCTTGTCAACTTTTGTGCTAATTGATTTTCAGTTAAGATCAGATTTTAGTTTTGCTGGCAATGTGCTACTCAGTCATTTATTTAGCAAACCCTTTTTAGAGCATCTAGTCTAGAGCATTGACTCTTGCCCTTGAGGAATCTCATTTGGCCTAGGAGAAAGATAGGTAAAACAAAAGTTGGATAAAGTCTTCCTCTCAAAGACTTGGAAAAAATCCAGAGATTAAATCTGTTCCAACACAACCTGAAACAAGAAGAAAAACAAAAAAATGATTCCATTTCCACCCATCCCTTCCCCAATTCAGAAATGACCAGAAGTTTTCTCTTTCCCAAGATGAGGGCAGGGATCTCTTCTTTCTTTTCTACTTTACCTCTGAGCTCAGTGTGTTAGCACTCTCTGGGCTCCCCTCCCTTCCAGAAAGAACTGGATGCCCCCTTTTGTCACCTGCTCTCAGGTGGGAACATGAGCCTCTTGATGGATAATCTCACTTCACCAAATGGCCTTCCCATGAGGTTACATTCACGGTGTGCTGGCTCCTGTCTTCCTTACTCATCTCGGTGAAATTCCATGGAGTTGGAAGAACTCTCACTTTCTGGATGAGGCAATCAACTGAGGCTTAGAGAAGGGAAGGGACTTACTATAGGAAACACAGCTGGCTAGCTATTTGTTAGAGGCAAGACCACAACCTGGGTCTTCTGATTTACTAGGCTCAAAGTCTTGGACTCGTACTGTGAAGCTTTGTACTACCTTCAGACTTGGTGTGGATCCTCACAGTCTATTCTTGGTTCAAGAAACAGATTCCACAGAGTCTTTAATGGAATATAACCATCACTTACCAAGAGCAGAAGCATGCCTGGTGAGAGTCATGAAATAAATTACACAATCTTTCTGGTTAGAGAGCTTTCATAGCCAAAGACATATATTTGCTGCATTAATTAGAATGACAACCCCTCCCCACCAAAGCAAAGCAGTTGCTGGCCTGTTATGACTCCCAGGGAAGCATCTTTTTTTTTTCTTTTAAAGTTCTTATTGGAGTATAGTTGATTTACAATGTTGTATAGTTTCAGGTGTATAGCAAAGTGAATCAGTTATATATACAAATATATTTTTCAGACATTTTCCATTCTTGGTTATTAAAAGATATTGAATATAGTTTCCTGTGCTATATAGTAGTTTTTATTGGTTATCTATTCTATTTTAAAGCTTTTATTAATTAATACTGGACATGGAACAACAGACTGGTTCCAAATAGGAAAAGAAGTACGTCAAGGCTGTATATTGTCACCCTGCTTATTTAACTTATATGCAGAGTACATCATGAGAAACGCTGGGCTGGAGGAACCACAAGCTGGAATCAAGATTGCTGGGAGAAATATCAATGACCTCAGATATGGAGATGACACCATTCTTATGGCAGAAAGTAAAGAAGAACTGAAGGGCCCCTTGATGAAAGTGAAAGAGGAGAGTGAAAAAGTTGGCTTAAAGCTCAACATTCAGAAAACTAAGATCATGGCATCTGGTCCCATCACTTCATGGCAGATAGATGGGAACAGTGGAAATAGTGACTGACATTATTTTTCTGGGCTCCAAAATCACTGCAGATGGTGATTGCAGCCATGAAATTAAAAGATGCTTACTCCTTGGAAGAAAAGTTATGACCAACCTAGACAGCATATTAAAAAGTAGAGATATTACTTTGTCAACAAACGTCCATCTAGTCAGGGCTATGGTTTTTCCAGTGGTCATGTATGGATGTGAGAGTTGGACTATAAAGAAAGCTGAGTGCTGAAGAATTGATGCTTTTGAACTGTGGTGCTGGAGAAGACTCTTGAGAGTCCCTTGGACTGGTAGGAGATCCAACCAGTCCGTCCTAAAAGAGATCAGTCCTGGGTGTTCATTGGAAGGACTGATGCTGAAGCTGAAACTCCAATCCTTTGGCCACCTGATGCAAAGAGCTGATTCATTTGAAAAGACCCTGATCCTGGGAAAGATTGAGAGCAGGAGGAGAAGGGGACGACAGAGAATGAGATGGTTGGATGGCATCACCGACTAAATGGACATGGGTTTGGGTGGACTCCGGGAGTTCGTGATGGACAGGGAGGCCTGGCATGCTGCAGTTCATGGGATCGCAAAGAGTCGGACACGACTGAGCGATTAAACTGAACTGAACTGGAGTATAGTTACCAACATCTTTTTAAAAGTGGGTTTTGGAGTCATTGGAAGAAACTGGAGAACTGGGGCTGGAGGTACAGTAATAGCAGGGTACAAGTGGCATTGCAGCTGGGAAATTATAATATTCTTGTCACTTCCATTGATAGAGAAAGAGAAAGATGGATTTCTCTTTGAATGCAATTATAATCTTTTATATGTATTCTGGAGACTTGGTGTGGGTCTTATATGCAGAGTACATCATGCGAAATACTGGGCTGGATGAAGCACAAGGTGGAATCAAGATTGCCAGGAGAAATATCAATAACCTCAGGTATGCAGATGACACCACCCTTATGGCAGAAAGCGAAGAGGAACTAAAGAGCCTCTTGATGAAAGTGAAAGAAGAGAGTGAAAAAACTGGCTTAAAACTCAACATTCAAAAAATGAAGATCATGGTATCCAGGCCCATCACTTCATGGGAAATAGATGGGGAAACAATGGAAATAGTGACAGACTTTATTTGCTTGGGCACCAAAATTACTGCTGATGGTGACTGCAGCCATGAAATTAAAAGACTCTTGCTCCTTGGAAGAAAAGTTATGACCAACCTAGACAGCATATTAAAAAGCAGAGACATTACTTTGCAGACAAAGGTGCACCTAGTCAGAGCTATGGTTTTTCCAGTGGTCATGTATGGATATGAGAGTTGGACCATGAAGAAAGCTGAGCAATGAGGAACTGATGCTTTTCAACTGTGGTGTTAGAAAAGACTCTTGAGAGTTCCTTAGACTGCAAGGAGATCAAACCAGTCAATGCTAAAGGAAATCAGTCCTGAATATTCCCTGGAGGGACTGATGCTGAGGCTGAAGCTCTAATACTTTGGCCACCTGATGTGAAGAACTGACTTGTTGGAAAAGACCTTGATGCTGGGGAAAATGGAAGGCAGGAGAAGGGGATGACAGAGGATGAGATGGTTGGATGGCATCACCGACTCAATGGAAATGAGTTTGAGGAAGCTCTGGAAGACAGTGATAGACAGGGAAGCCCAGTGTGCTGCAGTCCATGCGGTCGCAAAGAGTCAGACACAACTGAGCGACTGAACTGAACTGATACATATTCTGATTAACAGCATTTGATTCCTGATTTTATCTGAGCTCTCCTTGAATCAACCTGACACTGTGACTAAACCAGCCAGAGAAAGGACAACCAGCAGGGTTATTTGGTGATGCAGAGACCAGGTTGAATTCGTGCGGCATTTTGTAGACCTGCTTTGGTCAGGTAAGCAAGGATCAATAATTAACATCTCCCAAATTCTTTAAAATTATTCATTGATCACAATAGCACATCTGTAAAGACATATCCATATGAGAAGCATAAGGCTTTGATCTGTTTAGATCAGACCACCTGGTCCCCAGTTGGCAGCCTCCAATTTATAGCTAAATCATGTCATCTTCCAGACATTAGTATGTAAGGCAATTGGGAACCTGGAGCATGTTTTCCCACAGAAGCAATATCATTTATGATTGTTAGTTTCTTAGGCTAGCTCGTCAATGACACCATGTGTTGGCTTCAAGTATGTGTAAATTATGGCATAACTGATGGGAAACAGTGTTGTTAGTTAGCGTAACAAATCAGAGATAGGAGTGAGACCCATATTTCTCAGAAGATACTGGTAAGGAATTGAGATTGGTGCTATGATTTAGATTGAGGAACTCAATCTACCTAGTAGCAAATTCTGCAAACTTGATTTGCCTCTATCATTCCTCATTTGAAAGGACTAAGCTGGAATAATCTGGTGTTGTGCCATCAATAAGACAGCTGCTGTGAGGAGACCTGGCCTCAGCCTCTGGCCTTGAGCATTCTATGGCCAGGGCACTGTCACTCACTGGCTCTAGCATATTGGACCAGTGATATTTGTTCCATGAGAGGCTCTCAGCAAAGTGAAGTCAGATCCATGGGAGGATGTGCTGCTGGCCTTGCTTCTATTCCATCTGATGTCCTGCCCCATCCTGGATGCACCAGTGTTATCTGGAAAAGGGGATGAAGGAATGGAAGAGGGCTTGAGAAATAACAAGTATTCAAGTTCCTGTTTTTCAAATTAAAAATAGAAATATACATATATGTATATACACAGACGTGTGTGTGTGTATATATATGTATATATATGAATACAGAAGTAATATGTACTTGTTTTTTTAAAAAAAATTGTGACACAGAAGTTTTGAAAAGAAGAAAGTAAAATTTGTCCATAATTCTGCCACTCATAGGTAACTACCACTAATATTTTGGTGAATATGCTTAAATAATTTTTCTGTGTTTGTGAGTGTACACATACCTTTGAAAAATTACAGTGGGATGATGCTAATATTGTTTTATGACTTTAAAAATCTTAATAGCATATTGCAGATATTTTCCATGTCAATAAATATAGATCTATTTCAAAAGAGAAGAAAATTTATGAATAAATAATCATCGATCCATGTCAGTATTTTTGACAACAGCTTTGTAGCCCATTGTATGGGTAAACCGT
Organism: Capra hircus; assembly: GCF_001704415.2. Classification (NCBI taxonomy): domain Eukaryota; kingdom Metazoa; phylum Chordata; class Mammalia; order Artiodactyla; family Bovidae; genus Capra; species Capra hircus. The sequence continues at coordinate 7,172,775 of NW_017189517.1, forward strand.
CATTTGTTTAACTACTCCTCTCTCTGTTTTTAAAATTACATAGTTATTCATTTGGCTGCTCCAGGTCTCAGTTGTGACACGTGGGCTCTTTAGTTGTACCATATGGGATCTAGTTCCCTGACCAGGGATTGAACCTGGGCCCCTTGCATAAAAAGCGTGGAGTATTAGCCACTGGGTCACTCCTCTCTTGACAGGCCCAATTCCTTTTTGTTGCTCTGTACAGATTGTCCTGCTTGGCTTGTGCTGGGTCTGGAGAGCTATTGTTAGTATCTCTTCCCAAATTCACATTCAGTGGAGTCACATGGGTAGCTCGAAATCAGGCATGGTGGGTGTATTTACACCATGGAAATTGTCAAACGTTCCATCTAGGGGATGTTTTGTTTTCTTTTCTCTCTCTCCTAGAGAGCTGGCTTACTAGCATATCACACAGAGCTCCTCAGCTCACTCCCTGGCTTCACTTGGCCTGGTTCAGCTGGCCTGATGAAGGGGGATGGAAGGGAGAAAAGAAACTGACAACAAATAATCAGTTAACAACCAGTCCTCAAAGGCTGATAACATAGATCCATTTGTGGCTAATGCTCCTATCACAAAGTGCAGGCATTGTTTCTGAACAATGATGGGTAAATAAATAATAATAGGTTTTAGAAGCCAAGTGTTTTGGCAAATAAATTAAAGCTGTGTTATCTGTTAACCTGAATAACACAGCTTTAATTTATTTAAAGGATAATTTATTTAATTTATTTAAAGGGAGGAGAAGGGGATGACAGAGGATGAGATGGTTGCATGGCATCACCGACTCAATGGACATGAGTTTGAGTAAACTCTGGGAGTTGATGATGGACAGGGAGGCCTGGTGTGCTGCAGTCCATGGGGTCGCATAGAGTCAGACACAACTGAGCGACTGAACTGAACTGAACTATCTGTTAACCTAGAAACAAGTTTCAGATTGAATAGATTACAGATGGGTAGCAAAGCCAGCAATAAGAAGAGTCTCAAAAGTCCCCAGTGGGTGCTTTGGCTTTTCAGGGATTTTTGTTGCTTCTGCCAGAGAAAGAATGCCTGCCTGTAGAATGTCTCCTGTGAGCCCCTTGTTTGTTGTGTTTATCATGAAACTTTAAACCTGTGGTGCAATACCAACAATTAGGGGTGGCATGTCTAGATTTTTCTTCCCTAGTCAGAGTACGGTTGGTCACTCTGGGAAGTTTTGGAGAAGAGTGAAAAAGAGGGTCAAAGAAATACAGGATTTAGGACCCTTAGGGATGGCATAGACACACCACTTTGCTACAGCATGTTTTGCTTTCTGCCTTGACAAAGTAGCAAGGACAGAGAGTGTAGGACACTGCATTCATCTGAGGGTGGCTACTCACATCCATTCCTGTCTTTGTCCCTGACACCACACCGTGCCTTAAGTGCCTCAGAAACTGGGCTCAACCATGTTCGTTTCCCCCCCAATCACCATGTTTAGCCCCATAATGCTGGTGGTGAAGAGTGTAGGCTCTGGAGTCTGACAGATCCTGGTGGTCATTAGTGTTGGTTTTCAGGTCTGACAGGTCTGTCTGGGTTCAAAGCCCAGAACTGCTACTCACATACTATGTGATCCTGGGCATGTTTCATGAAATCCACTCCCCTGCCTCCATTCCTCTAGCTGTAAGATGTGAATGATGATGTGCCTGGTTTGGGGTTTTGCTGTGAGCCTCAATTGGAACAATACCTAGGAAATGCATCTTATACTGCCTGGCACTTAGGGTAAGGTTAGTATCTCCTGATTTTCCTGGATTGGTCTAGTTCTCTCTGGAAATTTTACAGAAGTGCTTTCAAAAGGACCCCCTGTCTACTCTCGTGTGCCCCTCTTGGACTGATCTTTAAAATGGTCCTATTCTGATAAAAACTCATCCGCTGAACACAATACATTGTCTAGTTCATCTCAACTTCAGCTCTTTCTCATGAAACAGCTTCTGAAGTTTTTCTCCATTCTCGTCCTTCCCAGCCTGTCTTCTCTAGGGAGCCTTTCCTGATCACCCCAGCCTACAGGGCTTGCGAACACCCACATAGCTGATGTTCTCCAGCAATTCAACTCCTGTTTCTCCTTAGACCATTCACTTGGCCCTAAACTGTGACAGATCTAAAGCTGTTACAGCAGAATTGCCATCTAACCCCTGTGTCTTATGATAAGTGCTCCAGATTCCCAAGACTGCAGCAAGGCCTACAGCAATTGGTTTGCCAGATTTAGTGAATAAGAATACAGGATTCCCAGTTAAATTTGCATTTCACACAAACAACAAATAATATTTTAGTGTGTATATAACCCACATCTCAAGAGTCTCCTCCAGCACCACAATTCAAAAGCATCAATTCTTTGCACTCAGCCTTCTTTACAGTCCAACTCTCAGATCAAACCAGTCAATCCTAAAGGAAATCAATCCTGCATATTCATTTGAAGGACTGACGCTGAAGCTGAAGCTCTGATACTTTGGCCCCCTGATGCAAGGAGCCGACTCATTGGAAAAGACCCTGATGCTGGGAAAGATTGAAGGCAGGAGGAAAAGGGGACGACAGAGGATGAAATGGTTGGATGGCATCACCAACTCAATGGACTTGAGTTTGAACAAACTCCAGGAGATGGTGAAGGACAGGGAAGCCTGGTATGCTGCAGTCCACGGGGTCACAGAGTCGGACATGGCTTAGCGACTGAACGAAAGCAACGATATCCCACATACTGTATGTACTTATACTTGAGAATTGTTTATTGTTTTTCTGGAATTCCCATTTCCATGGGTGTCCCATATTTACTTGGCAACCCTAATTGGAAATTGACAAGAAAGGCCCTGAGAGGGCAAAAAGTGAAAGTGAAATTGAGGTCGCTCAGTCATGTCCGACTCTTTGCCATGAACTGTAGCCTACTAGGCTCCTCTGCCCATGGGATTTTCCAGCCAAGAGTACTGGGGTGGGTTGCCATTTCCTTCTCCAGAGGATTTTCCCGACCCACAGATTGAACCCGGGTCTCCTGCATTGTAGGCAGATGCTTTACTGTCTGAGCCACCAGGGAAGTAGAGAGGGCAAAAGAACTGTGACAAATCATGGGCATACAAATACTCTGAGACAATTGACTCATTTAACCAGTACCTCTAAACCCACATTGTCATTTGGTTTCTCTGCTACCAGGGCCAATGCATACATGTGTGTACTGGGCGCTCCCAGCATCGTTTTGTCTTGGGGGCACCATACACTCTGTTGATATTCAGTTCAGTTCAGCTCAGTCACTCAGTCATGTCTGACTCTTTGCGACCCCATGAATTGCAGCACGCCAGGCCTCCCTGTATATCACCAACTCCTGGAGTTCACCCAAACCCACATCCATTGAGTCGGTGATGCCATCCAGCCATCTCATCCTCTGTTGTCCCCTTTTCCTCCTGCCCTCAATCCCTCCCAGCATCACGGTCTTTTCCAATGAATCAACTCTTCACATGAATGAGCTGGCCAAAGTCCTGGAGTTTCAGCTTTAGCATCATTCCTTCCAAAGAACACCCAGGACTGATCTCCTTTAGAATGGACTGGTTGGATCTCCTTGCAGTCCAAGGGACTCTCAAGAGTCTTCTCCAACACCACAGTTCAAAAGCATCAATTCTTCGGCACTCAGATTTCTTCACAGTCCAACTCTCACATCCATACATGACCACTAGAAAAACCATAGCCTGGACTAGACGGACCTTTGTTGGCAAAGTAATGTCTCTGCTTTTTAAGATTTATAAATAACCATTTCCTGGCAGATAGCAGTGGCGTGTCTTACTCTAACAAACGCAACTTATCTTGACAATTTTTTAACAAATAGGATTAAGCATCTTGAGGAAGAGGCATCTTTTTCTAGCTTACACCAAGGTGGCATCTGGCCAGGGGTGGCCCTGCATCCATCGCCAATTAACCATAAGCTGTGCTGCAGTATTTTTCAAATCATGAGCTGTGACCCATGAATGAGTTGGGAAGTCATTTCAGTGAGCCACATCCAATATTAGTCATGGTGCTATAATGATAAAGATGGAATAGAATATCGGAATGTGTTCCATGTAATGTGTTGCTGTTGGCAGTTTTGATTTTATTATATATGTTTGTGTCTACTGGATAAAAATATATTTCTGATTATGTCTCACTATCCAAAGTGTTTGAAAGGCACACTGATTTGGTGGTGTCCGAGTTCTGCTACAGGCTTGCTGTGTAACCTTCAGCAAATGACTTGACCCTTCTGGGCCTTGGTTACCCCATCTGTAATTTGGGGATAATAATTGTACCTGCCTCAAGGGTTACTCTGGGGATTTAATTAATTAATCCATGGAAAACACTTAGTGTGGGGCCTGGCATGAGCAGGGAATCAATGCAGTTTTTGCTGTTATTATCAGTGATTAGTCAAGAGCAGAGAGAGCTGGAAGAGGCAAGCTCATTAACTGTGGGTGAGCAGTGACAGCTGACAGCCAGATGTGCAAAGAAAGAGAATTCAGAATAATGCAAAAGCAAGCGAGGTACAATGAACGATCTTCATATTGATGACCCTGAGTCATCGGGAAAAGGTTAAATTATGGCCAGAATGTTCCACTGAATAAAACAAATTCGTAATCCACGAAGACTTTCCAGTGAGGATGATCCGAACAAACAGGATGAACACTTCACTGAAAATATCAATTAATTGGAAAATTAATTCATATGGAAGTTCTGCTTCCGCTGTAAGTCCAGATAAATGAAATCAGCTGTATCTCTCCTATGAGCAAGTCATGACTCCTAGCTATGTTATAGGCTTTCTGAGGGCACAGATTGAACTGTCCATTCCTTCTGTATCCCCTGCAGAGTCAGCAGGGGACCAAGCACACAGCTGTGAATCCTAGGCCCCTCAGTTCAGTTCAGTTCAGTCACTCAGTCATGTCCGACTCCTTGTGACCCCATGAACTGCAGCACGCCAGGCCTCCCTGTCCATCACCAACTCCCAGAGTTCACTCAGACTCACATCCATTGAGTCAGTGATGCCATCCAGCCATCTCATCCTCTGTCATCCCCTTCTCCTCCTGCCCCCAATCCCTCCCAGCATCAGAGTCTTTTCCAGTGAGTCAACTCTTCGCATGAGGTTCCTAGGCTAAAAAGTGGAGCATTTCCCCATTCCATGCATCAGAGCACTTTTGCAAACTGGATCAGATACTAACCCACAGTGTGCATGCAGTGCTGGTGGTCTTCCTTTCCCCTCACTCCTAGCTAGCTTTGAGAGATGGGAGCAGGGGTGGTAAGTTTGCGGCTGTTCTCTGTCATAAGGAGCGTACCTGCTTGCTAATACGTGCCAAATGCTCACCTCTGTGTGTATGTGTGTGTATGGGGGAGAGAGAGAGAGAGACTATATTAGAACTTCAGAACTTTATTAGACTAATCATTCATAATTTGTGAGTATGAAGACACCTTTTTATTTTAATATTTTATTTTAAAATTAAAGTTTTTATTGATGTACAGTTGATTTACAACATTGTGTTCATTTCTGGTGTACAGCAAAGTTATTGATTCAGTTATACATATATATATATTCTTTTCCATTATGGTTTATCAGAAGATATTGAATATAGTTCCCTCTGCTATACAATAGGACCTTGTTTATCTACTATATATATAATACTACCTGTTAATCCCAAAGTCCTAACTTATCCCTCCCCTTACCACTCAATTCTGCAGCTTCCAACCCAGTTCTCTTCCTTTTGCCACTTGTTCTTAGGCAAACATTTCCTCCTGCAGGAAGTTTTCAGGTTCTGCTTGTACAAAATAAATGCACAATAAATAAGTAAACAAATGGTTTTCTACTTTTCACTCCCCTTGATACATACTCCAGTAAACATCTTACTGACCATCCTATCTGACTTCTTTGTGTACACCATTTTACCTAAATGAGACTACAGAATGCAAGTTTCTACTGTGGACACTTTTATTTGAAAAATATACAGCTTGTTTTTTTACATGCCATACCACCCCCACAAAGGTAACCGATTTGAACAACCCAGTACATACCTTTCAATGCCTCCTTCCATGCTTGCATAGTTATCTAGAATTTACATTCCACACACATAAGAGATGTTTTGGACATTTTACTTTACAACAGTGGCATCCTAGTATATGTGCTATTACATCTTGCTTTTCTCATTTAACAATACACCATGGAAACCACATCGTTCTGTTAAGTGTTGGTATAAAAGGCCATGGTTTGGATGTACAATTCACAAACATTCCTTCCATTTCCAATGCTTTTATTCCTGTAGACTAGATCCCCAAGAGTGGCATTGCTAGGTTGAAATGTATCTATATTTTTAATTTTAGTAGATAATAATACCAATTCTCCTCCAGATGAGCTGTAAGGATTCATTTTTCCACCAGCAGTATAGAAGAGTACACTTTCTCCAACATTTCAGCATTCACTTTGGTAAAAAACAAATTTAGGATGACCCTTCAATTTGTTATCAGCTATTTGTTGGCTCAGATTGTGAGATAGCTTGAACACAGAAAATATTTGAGTAGACTCATCTTCTAAGCCAGAGCCCTGCATAGAAAATTGCTTTGATTTTTATCAATTTTGCCTTTGTGCAGCTTGGACTAGTCATCAACATGATAGCTACCAATTGCTAAGAGCTTCCGTGGCATCCAGCTTTAACTTAGCACTAATTTAAACCTTGGAACTATTGGGAAACACTTATTCCTTCCATTTTACAAATGAAGAAATGTAAGCACAGTGCAGTTGAGAAACATACAAAGGTTATACAACCAGGATGTGACAAAATACATCTAAGTGCAGCATGGGACTCTCAAATACGGTGTCACTAGACTTTGGTGTGTATACCTTTGGGCTATTGGAGCTTGAAGCTAGGCCTGATATTTGTAAGGGTGCTCTTTTGCCCTTTATAAGACAGTGAAGAGTGAACTGGGGATACATCCAAGGTCCCAAGTACCCCATATTTGCACTGGGGCAACTGGATATGGATTGCTCTGTCATGCAGAATATGAGAAGGTAAAGCCCCGCCTCAGGGGCACAGAGCATCCCCCAGCCTAGGGAGATCATGGTCCCAGGATGAGAGGCTGGAGTCGAAGGGTGCAGCAGGAATTGGGAGGCTGGATTTTTATCTCCTGTCCCTGGGCAGAATTGCTGTCATTCAGAAACTGATTATCTTTCCTTAGGTGCTCTTCCTTCATGGCCATGTTGTGGCCTCAATTTTTCCAGCCTATCTTAACAAAACAAGGCAGACTTCTGGGGAAAAAGTCTTAGAGCAACCAGTCTCCAAGCTTTGAGTATGTTTTCATCCCTGCAGTTGTTTCTGTGCCATCAAGACCAGATCATGATGCATTCTTTAATGTCACTGTGATAGTACAAATACTTATACAAATAGATTCACAGAGGCCATTATTTCCTTGGCACCGAATCTCAGCCAAATACTCCTCATGAGAGATAGTGAAGGACACATTACAATTCTACCCCAAGAGATACATATAAAGAGTTAATTAGATGCAGATTGGTCATCAAACAAAGAGAATCACTGATATTAATGCTTTGGCTGGAAATTGTTTCGCCAAGAAAGGGTAATCAAAGTAACAATCATTTATTTATTGAGCACCCAGTAAATGGCAGTTGATCCACATACATTATTTCATTCGATTTTTATCACAACCCTAAAGAGGTAGGTACCATTACTGTGACCATTTTGCAGATGAATCAGTTAGGGCTTGGGGAGGTTAAGTGGCTTTCTGTCTAAGATCTTATAGTGAGTAAGCAGTAGTAGCTGAGATTGGAAACCATGAGTGTCTTAGCCATCCTTAGCCTCCCCCTCCCCCCTAGCCTGCTCAGGCTTATGGAAGCATCCCTTTTCTTGGACAACTGTGTCCAAGCATCATCAGACATTCATAATGACAACATTTTCCATATATTTAAGACCTGTGATGATCTAAGCACTTCATATCTATCCTATTCAGTCTGCATGACTCCAAAACCTGCGCTCTTTGTTCTTTGTTCTCTACTACTCCCAGATGGGAATACCAGACCACCTGACCTGCCTGTTGAGAAACCTGTATGCAGGTCAGGAAGCAACAGTTAGAACTGGACATGGAACAACACACTGGTTCCAAATAGGAAAAGAAGTATGTCAAGGCTGTATATTGTCACCCTGGTTATTTAACTTATATGCCAGAGTACATCATGAGAAACGCTGGGCTGGATGAAGCACAAGCTGGAATCAAGATTGCCGGGAGAAATATCAATAACTTCAGATATGCAGATGACACACGCTTGGGGCAGAAAGTGAAGAGGAACTAAAATGAACTAAAAAGCCTGTTGCTGAAAGTGAAAGAGGAGAGTGAAAAAGTTGGCTTAAAGCTCAACATTCAGAAAACTAAGATCATGGCATCTGGTTCCATCACTTCATGGCAAATAGATGGGGAAACAGCAGAAACAGTGGCTGACTTTATTTTGGGGGGCTCCAAAATCACTGCAGATGGTGACTGCAGCCATGAAATTAAAAGATGCTTGCTCCTTAGAAGAAAAGTTATGACCAATCTAGACAGCATATTAAAAAGCAAAGACATTACTTTGTCAACAAAGGTCCATCTAGTCAAGGCTATGGTTTTTCCAGTAGTCATATATGGATGTGAGAGTTGGACTGTAAAGAAAGCTTAGGGCAGAAGAATTGAAGCTTTTGAACTGTGGTGTTGGAGAAGATGCTTGAGAGTCTTTTGGATGGCAAAGAGATCCAGCCAGTCCATCCTAAAGGAGATTAGTCCTGGGTGTTCATTGGTAGGACTGATGTTGAAGCTGAAACTCCAATACTTTGGCCACCTGATGTGAAGAGCTGACTCATTTTAAAAGATCCTGATGCTGGGAAAGATTGAGGGCAGGAGGAGAAGGGGACGACAGAGGATGAGATGATTGGATGGCATCACAGACTCAATGGACATGAGTTTGGGTAAATTCTGGGAGTTGGTGATGGACAGGGAGGCCTGGTGTGCTGTGGTTCATGGGGTTGCAAAGAGTCAGACAAGACTGAGTGACTGAACTGACTCACTGACTCCATCTCTCAAAAGGATTGATGCTTTTGAACTGTGGTGTTGGAGAAAACAATTGACAGTCCCTTGGACTGCAAGGAAATCAAACAAGTCCATCCTAAAGGAAATCATTTCTGAATATTCATTGGAAGGACTGATGCTGAAGCTGAAACTTCAATACTTTGGCCACCTGATGCAAAGAACTGACTCCTTGGAAAAGACCCTGATCCTTGGAAGGATTGAAGGCAGGAGGAAAAGGGGACGACAGAGGATGAGATGGTTGGATGGCATCACTGACTCAATGGACATGAGTTTAGGCAATCTCTGGGAGTTGGTGATGGACAGGGAAGCCTGGTGTGCTACAGTCCATGGGGTCGCAAAGAGTCAGACATGACTGAGGGACTGAACTAAACTGAACTGAACTCCATCTCTAGAAGTAAAGTTTCCCTCTATGGAACAAAACTGTGTGCTTCATGTTATTTACAAAGACGACTGTAGCTCATCACAGATGGGTCTTGTGTCTGAGTCTTGTGAAGTATAAAACATAGCCATTACATCTTGTCTGTAAACCCCAAGGAACATTATAGAAATTAGACTGACAGATCTGTTGACCAAAGTCCTCAAGGGAGATTCTTTCTGTGGTGAAAAGCAGTATTAACCATGGAATAATTTACAGTGTAGTGGTGGGAAGTGGGAAGAAAATTTTCAAAACACAATCTCTAGAAGTCCCAGCTCTCCCATTTGTCAGCTGTGTGCCCTTGCATAATAGAAGATGCAAAACCTTTATGAGCTCACATGAATGTAAGAAGTGATCAGAGTCTGAATATACATGTCCTCAACCAGTCTTTTTCATATTAGAGTCAAGGGCTAAGGCCCCCAAACTTTGCCTTTAAAGTGAGACTTAACCTCAGCCTGTTCTGCCTGCTGAGCTCTAGTTCTCCTTGCCTATTCTGCCTGAAATGCCTGCCATTTAGAATAATTAATTGTACTCAGACCTGACCAAATACTTGAATCATGTGGGAAGCTTTGAGAGCAAGCTATCATTCACTGCTGCTGCTGCTGCTAAGTTGCTTCAGTCGTGTCTGACTCTGTGTGACCCCATAGATGGCAGCCCGCCAGGGTCCCCCGTCCCTGGGATTCTCCAGGCAAGAACACTGGAGTGGGTTGCCATTTCCTTCTCCATGTCATTCACTAGGCACCCATTAATTGAAAGGTGATTTGTATACATTATCTCATTGGAATTTATCATAATCTTAATGAGATAGATGCCATTGTTGAGCCCATTTACAGTTGAGTCAAATGGGCCTTGTTCTCTCCCCCTAGAGAATTTGATTTCATTGACCTGGGGTCTCAGAATTTTTAAAAAGTTTCCTAGTTTATTTTAATGGTAGACAGGTATGGCAGATCCTAACTAAGAGACTGATGGACACTGTTATGGACTGAATATTGGTGTCTCTAAATTGTTGAATTTGGGCCACTCCTAAATATGTTGTCCTAACCTCCAATGTTATGGTATTTGGAGATGAGCCTAGGACTAGATGAGGTCATGAGGATGGGACCCTCACAAAGGGATTAGTGCCCTTATAAGAAGAAGACAGAGAGCCCCCCTTTTTCTCTCCTTTCTTTCTCCCTCTCTCTCTCTCACACACACACTTGTGTTTACCAATATCACAATTACAGATTCAAAAATAAAATGATAGATTCAAGATGCTAAGTCCCAAACAAGATAAGCCAAATGAAACTGACACCAAGATATATTATAGTCAAATTTCTGAAAACTAAAGACAGAGTACCTTGAAAGCAGTGAGAGAAAAAACTATGTTCACTATAAGGGAAAGCAACTTTAATAACAGTGGATTTCTTATCTGAACTCTGGAGAAAAAAGGATGTAAGATTGCATTTTTCAGTGCTGAAAGAAACATACTGTTGATCAAGGATTTACATAGAGAATTAGTATCCTTCATGAATGAATGGGAAATCAAGACATTGTCAGATGAAGGAAAACTAAGAACATTTGTTGCCAGCATATTCTTTAAAAGAATGGCTAAAGAAAGTTTTCTAAACAGAAAGAAATGATAAAAGAAAGTATTTCAGAATATCAGGAAGGAAGAAAACTCTTAGAATTTACTCTCTTCACAACTTTCTTATATAACGTGCACCAGGCACTTCCCTGGCAGTCCAGTGGTTAAGACTCTGCACTCCCAATGCAGAGGACACAGATTCGATCCCTGGTAGGGGAATTAAGATCCCACATGCCACTTGGTGCAGCCTAAAAATTAAAAATAATTAACATGCAGCAGTGTTAACTATATTCATCATGTTGTATGTTATATCCCTATTTTTAAAAATAGTCTTTCTGTTCTGTTCTCTCTCTCTTCTCCAGGATTCCCGAAGTTCATATGTTTCTCTTGATGCTGTCCCATAAGTCCCATAGGGTTTCTTCACTCTTTTTCATTCTTCTTATTTTTTGTTCCCCTGGATAATTTCAGATGACCTATTTTTGAGTCCATTGATTCTTTCTTCTGCTTGATTGAGTCTGCTATTGAAGGTCTCAAATTTTTCTGTTCAGTCATTGTATTCTTCAATTCTTCAGCTCTAGGTGTTCTGTTTTTTCTTTTTTTTAAAAATGGTTTCTACTTGGTGGATTATCATTTGTTTATGCATTGTTTTCCTAATTTTGTTTAGTTATCTTTTGTGTTCTTGTAATTTGCTGAACTTCTTTAAGTTGAGGAGGATTATTCTGAACTCTCTATCACACAATTTATAGATCTTCACTTCTTTAGGGTCAATTATTGGCCCTTTATTAGTTTCCTTTGGTGGTATCTGATTTTTATTTATAAACAATCTGATGTATTAGTTTCTTTGGTTTACCTGATTTTTCATGATCCTTATTATCCTTACATTGGTGTCTGTACATCTGAGGAAGTGGTCTCTTCTTCCAGCTGTTGCACGATCATTTCAGTAGGGAAATAACTTCAGCAGTCAGCTTACCTTCAGTTCTGCCTGGGTCATCTGGTGGGATTTTCTGTCCAGGTCTCTAATTGGATGAGGCTACTGCCTGTGTTCTGAGGTCGGGTGGTGGCAGTTGTTGGGCTCCATGGTCACACGCTCCTGCTGGTTGGGCTTTGCCTTCAAATGGGGCTGCCTGCTGGTTTCCCTGGTGGGGTCTGGTTACTGGCCGGGCTCTGCAGTTGTGCTCTGATCAGCTAGGGTTGCAGGCTGTGTTTCCTGAAAGGGCAGTTTTACCGGCAGCATGGCCAGATGGGGCTGCAGACAGGGTTTTGCGATTGGATGGGGTCTCAGTCTGTGATATGCAATTAAGTGGGGCCAAAGTCTGTGCCCTGAATTTGGGCGAGTCTGCAGACTGGGCTCTGCAGTCATGCAGGTAGCTGTCCATGCTCCACTGTTGATTGAGTTTGCAGTTTGAGTTTCCTGGTTAGATGGGGCCTCCAATTGTACCTAGAAGTTGGGTGCCACTGGAGAGTCTGTTTCATGGTTGGGTGGGGCTGCTTCCCAGACTTCCTGGTTAGGTGAGGGCATGGGCTTTGCTCAGCAATTGATCAAGCTTTGCTGCTGGAGGGGCCTGTAGGCTGGGCTCTGAAGATGCCTAGGCTCACTCTTCGGGCTTTCTGCTCAGGTGGGGTGGGAGCTTATGATCTGCAGTTCTTTAGGGCTTTTGGCTTGGCTCTCTGCCCAGGTGGGGCTATAGGATGAGCTCTGCAGTTGCCTAGCATCTATAGCCAGTCTCCCTGGTCAGGAAGGTCCACTTCTCGCTAAAATTTGTACTTTAGGAACATCAAACTGCTCTGATCTCACCTTAAAATACCCTGCTGGTTGTCATTTCAGGGCCCTGGTTTATGCTGTTACTCTGATTTGACCCCTCTAGGAAATATTCCCTGACATCTCCAGTCTAGGTTACATGATCTTCATCTGTGCTTCCACGGCACACATGGATTCCTTTATCACTGCACTATTGTGCATTATTTAAATGACACTGTCCCTCTCCTCAATATCTTTTGAGCTCCTTGTGGGAAGGGAATGGCTCTGATCGATTATGATGTATGTTGCATTTGTCTCAGGGCTTGTGTGTTCACCATTTCACACAAAGAAAGGTGAACCCATACACAACCCAAGTGTGGTTAGTATTTTGTTAATGGATTGATTGATTCCTTCAAACAAGGAATAGTATTTATTTGAAGTAAATGGTTCCTATATTTAAAAATCTGAGGTGGAGAATTGTTTGGGGATTGCTTGTGCTAAGTCGCTTCAGTTGTGTCTGACTCTTTGGCACCTTATAGACTGTAGCCCGCCAAGCTCCTCTGCCCAAGGGATTCCCCAGGCAAAAATACCAGAGTGGGTAGCGATGCCCTCCTCCAGGGGATCTTCCCTACCCAGTGATCAGACCCATATCTCTTACATCTCCTGGACTGGCAAGCGACTTCTTTACCACTAGCGCCACCTGGGCATTGTTTAACTGGAATCAAATTAGAGAATTGTGGCTTTCAATATCAGCAGAGGCAATGTAAACTTAAAATTTTGAGAGTGAGAATCCATTGGATAGTATCCCAGTTTCCCTTCCTTCTCATGCCCTCCTACACATTTAGCTAAGAGACAAACAAACTAGCTCCTCCCTGACCTCAGCAGTCAGCCCTAAATATTACCCTCTCCTAGGTCTTAGAGAAAGAAGTCTGTCTTGTTACTAAGAAAAAAAAAGGTCCTTACCCTCTTTCCGCAAACTCCCAGAGTCCAGCTTTGCAAGGAGTCCCACTAACTGTGCCCTTTTTATGTCTTCATGGAAATTGAGCTTAGCATTTTTTCTTTAATTTTAATCAGTTTTATAAAAATTCAGTTCAGCTGAGTCGCTCAGTCATGTCTGACTCTTTGCGACCCCATGAATTGCAGCACGCCAGGCCTCCCTGTCCATCACCAACTCCCAGAGTTTATTCAAACTCATGTCCATCGAGTCAGTGATGCCATCCAGCCATCTCATCCTCTGTTGTCTCCTTCTCCTCCTGCCCCCAATCCCTCCCAGCATCAGGGTCTTTTCCAATGAGTCAACTCTTTGCATGAGGTGGCCAAAGTATTGGAGTTTCAGCTTTAGCATCAATCCTTCCAATGTACACCCAAGACTGATCTCCTTTAGGATGGACTGATTGGACGTCCTTATAGTCCAAGGGACTCTTAAGAGTCTTCTCCAACACCACAGTTCAAAAGCATCAATTCTTCAGCGATCAGCTTTCTTCAGAGTTCAACTCTCACATCCATACATGACCACTGGAAAAACCATAGCCTTGACTAGATGGACCTTTGTTAGCAAAGTAATGTCTCTGCTTTTTAATATGCCATCTAGGTTGATCATAACTTTCCTTCCAAGGAGTAAGCATCTTTTACTTTCATGGCCACAGTCACCATCTGCAGTGATTTCGGAGCTTCAGAAAATAAAGTCTGATACTATTTCCACTGCTTCCCCATCTATTTCCCATGAAGTGATGGGACCAGATGCCATGATCTTAGTTTTCTGAATGTTAAGCTTTAAGCCAACTTTTTCACTCTCCTCTTTCACTTTCATCAAGAGGCTTTTTAGTTCCTCTTCACTTTCTCCTATAAGAGTGGTGTCATCTGCATATCTGAGGTTATTGATATTTCTCCCGGCAATCTTGATTCTAGCTTGTGCTTCTTTCAGCCCAGCATTTCTCATAATGTACTCCATATTAATACAGCAACAAAGCTATGGTTCTTCCTACGTATAGTCAAAGCTTTGGTTTTTCCAGTAGTTATGTATGGATGTGCGAGTTGGACCATAAAGAAGGCTGTGCTGAAAAATTGATGATTTCAAACTGTAGTGCTGGAGAAGACTTGTCACTTGGACAGCAAGGAGATCAAGTCAGTCAGTCCTAAAGGAAATCAACCCTGCATATTCATTGGAAGGACTGATGCTGAAACTCCAATACTTTGAACACCTGATGCAAACAGCCAGCTCATTGGAAAAGACCCTGATTCTGGGAAACACAGAAGGCAGGAGGAGAAGGGGATGAGAGAGGATGAAATGGTTGGATGGCATCACCGACTCAATGGACATGAGTTTGAACAAACTCTGGGAGATAGTGAAAGACAGGGAAGCCTGGAGTGCTGCAGTCCATGGCGTTGCAAAGAGTCCGGCATGACTTAGTGACTGAGCAACAACAATGCAGCAATGTTCTCTTACTTGTCATGCTGAATGTTGACTAGACAAAATAGGAGATGTCTTCAAGCAGTCATTTTTGGTTGGAAGGATTCTATTCTAAGGCTTGTTCACTCCAGCGAAGTAGGCTGTGCAATTATCTGCTTTAATGATATGTCTGGGGGTGAACTGGGTCAGGGACTTTGATACTTGCCCACTTTCTAACAACAACAACATCCTCTCTGGAAATGCTGGCAAATATTTCCCTTCAAGTTAGCTTGGTATTATTATAGTTTCTCAAGCCAAAATATATTGGAGCTTCTTTAACTCTGATGCTTATTCTTCCAGGAATAATACTGAGAAGAATGTTTTGAAAACCTGCTTTTTGGAGACTTTCATCTCTTACATAACTGATGTGGCCAATTTATAATATGAAAGGCTTCAGAAATCAAATAATACCAACAGATTTTGCTAGAGATTTACAGTTCTCTGTGTAAATCTTCTTTTATAAGAACTGATGAACAATAGATTGCTATGTAGGAGTCAATAGTACCAATGAGCAAGAATCAGTTTGTTCTTATTTTTAGTAGAATCAAAAGAAAACTCTCCTGATCTTAGAAGAAATGTTTTCGGTTTTTTACCACTGAGTATGATGGTAGTCATGGGTTTGTAATAAATGACCTTTATTACGTTGAAGTATGTTCCCTCTGTGCCCACTTTCTGGAGTATAAATTGATCATAAATTGATGTTGAACTTTATCAAAAGCTTTTTCTGCCTCCATTGAGATGATCAGATGATTTTTATTTTTCAATTTGTTACTGTGGTGTGTCACAGTGATTGATTTGCGTATATCCTTGCATCCCTGGGATAGATCCCACTTAATCCTGCTATATGATCCTTTCAATGTAATGTTGAATTGGGTTTGTTAATGTTTCATTGAGGATTTTTGCATGTACGTTCATCAGTTGTATTGGCCTGTCATTTTCTTTTTGTGTGATTTCTTTGTCTGGTTTTGGTACCAGGGTGATCTGTCTCCTAAAGCAAATGAAACAAAAGCAAAAATAAACAAATGGGACCTAATTAAACTTAAAAGCTTTTGCACAGCAAAGGAAACCATCAACAAAATGAAAAGACAACCTACTGAATGGCAGAAGATATTTGCAAATGATATTTCAAATGATAAGGGGTTAATATTTCAATGTATATAAACAGCTCATACAGCACAATATCAAAAACACAAATGACCCAATTAAAAACTGGAAAGAAGACCTAAATAGACATTTTTCCAAAGAGGACATGCAGATGGCACATGAAAAGATGCTCAATATCACGAATAATCAAGGAAATGTAAATCAAAACTACAGTGAATATCACCTCACACCTGTCAGAATGGCTGTCATCAAAAAGAATACAAATAACAAATGTTGGAAAGGATGTGGAGAAAAGGGAACCCTCATACACTGTTGGTGGGAATGTACATTAGTACAGCCACTGTGGAAAACAGTGTGGAGGTCTCTCAAAAAATGAAAAATATAACCATCAAATGACCCAGCAATTCCACTTCTGGGTATATATCGAAAAACAAAGACACTAACTTGAAAAGATACATATACCCCAATGTTCATAGCAGCATTATTTACAGTTGCCAAGGTATGGAAGAAACCTAAGTGTCTATCGGCAGATGAGTGGATAAAGATGTGGTATGTGTGTACAATGCAATACTAACTCAGTCATAAAAAAATAAGGAAATTTTGCCATATGCAGTAGCATGGATGGACTTGGAGGGCATTATGCCAAGTGAAATAAGTCAGAGAAAGACAGTGTATGATATCACTTATTAATATATTCAGAATCTAAAACATACAACAAACTAGTGAATAGAGCTGGAGAAGGCAATGGCACCCCACTCCAGTACTCTTGCCTGGCAAATCCTATGGATGGAGGAGCCTGGTAGGCTGCTATCCATGGGGTCACTAACAGTCAGACATGACTGAGTGACTTCACTTTCACTTTTCACTTTCATGCATTGGAGAAGGAAATGACAACCCACTCCAGTGTTCTTGCCTGGAGAATCCCAGGGGCAGGGGAGCCTGGTGGGCTGCCGTCTATGGGGTCACACAGAGTCGGACACGACTGAAGTGACTTAGCAGCAGTGAATAGAGCAAAAAATAAGCAGACTCAGAGATACAGAGAACAAACCAATGGGGAGGGGGATGCAGGATGGGCAATATAGTTAGGGGGTAAAAGTGTTACTATGGGATTATTTGAAATCTCATGCATGAAATTAAAAAAAAATTTGAAAGCAGTAACAAGTGAAAAGAATCTTTCTTTCAATAAAAAGATATGATTCAAGTCCATTAAAATGAAAATTATATCTATTCATGAATTTTAAAAAAACAGAGAGAACTCTCTTCTGAAGGATTTATAAACTATAAATTATATACCAAAATCAGCAGTATTTTTAAGAATGCAAGTGAATTGTTGATAAATGACTCTGTGTGTGTGTGCTAAGTTGCTTCAGTTGTGTCCAACTCTATGGGACCCTACAGACTGTAGCCCGCCAGGCTCCTCTGTCAATGTGGATTCTCCAGGCAAGAATACTGATTGCCACGCCCTCTTCCAGGGGTTCTTCCTGACACAAGGATCGAACCCACGTCTCTTGACTGGTACTCAGTAACTTCGTCATGACAGGACACATTATTACAGGGGAGGAATCCACCTCCAGTATTTTGCCTTCAAAAGTTACATTTAAACTCCTCTACGAAATAACTTCAGTTGAAGGAAACAGATTGGTATAAGGATTGGTTGTGTTTTGCAACTGGCCATCATTATTTGACTCTTATAGAAATACAGAGATAACTAACTTATTAAATAAAGCATCAAAATCTGTAAGCATCTGCAGGCTAACAGTTGATTCTTACATGAATTGGCTGACAAGGTTACTCAACCCACATGACTAAAATGGGTTACAAATTTAGTGGAAATTAGGGGTGTGTGTGTGTGTTTGGCAACAAGGAATGGAAAGTAACTGCAGCAAATTCCTTTACTGACCTTCTCTTCTTAGACCCTCCAAACATTATCTCACTGTGTCCTGCTTTCTGTGATTTTACTTGTATTGTTCTCTGCTCATGTCCCAATTCTAGGCCAGGCCCAATTCTCAACATCATTGGACAGCTGTGATCATTATTAGGCATATGTTTGGCAATGAACACGTGTCAAAGTCTATGGTAGACATGTTACAGACATGAGAACATTTATTCTTCATGAAATATTGTAAGATTGGTGGAGAGTGATAGGAGATGATTTGAAGGAATAAACAAGAACCAGATCAGGTAGGAACTTTTGGGCCATAGCAGGAATTTAGATTTTATTATGAATATTAAACAATGTCATTGGAGGGTTTGGAGCTAAGGAATGATGCAGTCTGATTTACACCATAATGCAAATCCTCTGGTTGACCAATAGAGTATGGACAGAAAAGGGTTAGGAGCAGAAGCATGGAAATCAGTAAGGAGGTTATTTAAATGATCCAGACAAAAGAGATTGGTATCTTTGACCATAGAGATAATGATGGGAGTGGTAAGAAGTGCCTAGATTCTGAGTATATTGTGAAGAAGAAAGGGTTGACAGTTCTTGGCTCTTGGATTAGATGTAGGGTGGTACATGGTTTAAGATAGTTTAAGGTTTAAGACGACTCCAAGCCTTTTTTGCCTGAGCAACTGGGTAAACGATGGTGGCATTTATTGTGATGAGGAACACTGGGGGAAGATTTGAAGTGAGAACAAAAAAAATCAAGGGTTTAATTTTAGGCACATAAAGTTTGAGATGCTTATCAAATATACCAAGGAGAGGTCAGTTAGGTAGTTGGATATATGAATCTAGAGCTCAGGAAAATTTAACTGCTACACTTTCTCTCAGTGCTAGGGCCTAGAACATTATAGGAAGCTATTAGCCTAGGGTGGTAGAAAGACCAACGATCAACTTTTGTTATGAGGAACTAAATCAAGCTGCCACTGGCTGTGCTATATGTTCAATATCACTAAATAACAGAAATCTTTAGAATCTGTAGTAAGACCTGGTTCTGGACTACAGTCTTGGGAACAGTGTAGGATCAACACAAAATATCAATAAAAGGCAATATGGAACCTAAAGCGTGTGGGAGAGGAACGAAATTATATTCTATTCAAAATGAGTCTCCACACCAAAATTTCAAAACACACTAAAAAAATCTACACTAAGTAATAACACAAGGGAAATAAACAATCAGAATATGAATTCATCCAGGAGGAAATGATTTAATGAAAAGGCATGTCAAAGATTTTTTTTTAAAGTGTGTTGATGATGGTCGAAGAGCTATACAATTTTATTCAAAAATAGAAAATTGTGAAACAAGAAGAAATTAAATTAATGAAAATGAGACCCAGTGGATATGAAAGAACCAATTAGAAATTGTGGAAAGAAAAATAAAGTCATTTAATTAATGAGAAACTATTGTATAGCACAAGGAACACTACCCAGTACTCTGTAATGATCTATATGGAAAAAGAACCTAAAAAAGAGGGGATATTTGTATATGTATAATGGATTCACTTTGCTGTACACCTGAAATTAACACAACATTGTAAATTGACTATACTCTAATAAAAATCAATTTTAAAACATAAATAAAATAAAGAGAGTATAAACTTGGGATTGGACACAGAGAAAATAGCAAAGTGAAAGACTATACTGAGGAATTATAAATGTAATGTGGAAAGAGAGGTTATTTTAAAAATATAACAGTGAAAAGAGATTGAAAGACTTCAACAAATATCCTGCAGGATTCTGTGAGATGGTGAAGAGGATTTATGAAAAATAATCTATTTGCTGATACAATAACACAAAAATTTCAGTACTGAAGAAACATCTGAGTCCTCAGTTCTGGAGTATACTTCAGGTGTTAAGCAGTATAAATGAAAAATAAATACATAGCTAGACACATCAAAGTAACTCTGTAGAACATAAAGGATTAACACTTTAAAAACTACCAGAAAGAAAAAAATTGATTACTTTTGAAGTAACAGCAGTTAGACTCATGGTAAAAAAAAAAAAAAAAAAAGGCATTACCTTCAAAGTGCTAAAGAAAAGTAATTCTCACGAGTAAGCGTAAAATAAAATAAATTTTAGGTATGCAAAGACTTGGCAAATTTAGAAACAAGAAATAATCATCTCACTAGAGAAACTCGTAAAAGATATACTTACTAGGAAGAAAGGGAAAATTTAAGATACAGGAAAATGATTAAAACAGAAATAGGTAACATGTATTGATAAATTTGGACTTCCCGGGTGGCTCAGTGGTAAAAATTCTGCGTGCCACTACAGGAGATATGGGTTCAATTCCTGGGTCAAGAAGATCCCCTGGAGTGGCAACCCACTCCAGTATTCTTGCCTGGAGAATTCCATGGACAGAAGACGGCTACACTTCATGGGGTTGCAAAAAGTTACAACTTAGCAACTAAAACAACAACATTGATATATTTAATTAATTGGATGTAAAAACTGCTTTTTATGGTTAACAAAATGTAAAATTAAACATGCTGTAGAGAAAATCTGTAATGTTGGGGTGTTCAATTTGTAGTTATGCTAAAACCTGTGTCATATTGAGTAGGTGATTTAAAATTCTAAGTAACTGTAGACTGTGTCAGAAAAAGGTGCAGTTTTGTATGTTCTTAAAATATTAAGGGTAACTGGTTTTAAAAAGCAAAAAGTAGTGTGTATAGCTACAAAATATGCAAAGAAAAATAGAAAATTTTGTAACTCCAACTGAAAGCAGAAAAGGAGAAAACTGAAACAAGGAAAATGGTGCTAAACAGAAATCACAAAAAAGATGACAAAAATATTTCTAAAAATGTCAATAATCACCATGTGAACAGATTCAGTTTATCTAAGTGGAAGAAGAGATTGTCAGATTATTTATCAAAAAAAGTCAAGCTAATATGCTGTGTGCAAGATATGTACCTAAAACCAAATCAAGAATGTTGAAATTAGATAAATAAAACAAAAATATGCCATGTTAATGCTAACCAAAAAAAGGCTAGTGAAGCAAAACAATATCAGATAAAATAGAATCTGAGAGAAAACATAATAAATATAAAGAAGAATGTTGCATTAAAATACAGCAATTAAATATAATAATCATGGATTTGTATGCCCCTAACAACATAACCTTGAAATGGGTACAGTAAAACTGCTAGATATACAGGGAGAATTTAGCAAATTCATAATTATAGTGAGAGATTCTAGCATACCTCTCTTCAAACCAGGAACAATCAATTGGTATAACTTTCCAGAAGAGATTCCAAAATCATTCAGCATGTTAAGAATCAGAAAAATCTTGAAGTTACATGGGAAAAGATAATCAACAGATGCCAAATACAAGACCATGTAGTTGGTGAAATTATCTGATGACAGTTTTAAAGCAGCTTTAAAATGCTCTGATAAGTAAGGGCAGATGTTTTTGAAATAAATGGGAAGACAAAAAACTCTCAGGAAAGAAAAATGTAAAGGAGAAGTAAATGGGAGATTAATTAATTAATTTTACAGATGGAAATATTGAGCTGAAGAATACAATTACCAAAATTTAAAAATTCACTGCCTGGATTGAAAAGAATGGAGATGATAGTGTAAACAGTCAGTGTGCTTGAAGAGAAATCAATAGGAATAATAGTCTGAGCAACAGAGGGAAAAAAAAAAGATTGTAAGAAAAATGAACGAGGCTTCAGGGATTTGTGGACCAATGCCAAAAAGTTTAATATTTATGTAATCTGAGTCCCAAGAGGTGAGGAATATGTGAGGCAGGAAGCATATTTGAAGAAATAGTGACTGAAAACTTTCCAAATTTGATGAAAGACATAAACCGAGAGATTATAAAAATTCAGAGAACCTCTAGCACTATTCATAAAGGTAAAAAATGACAAATTAGGCTTCATCAAAGTTAAAAGTGTTGGCTGTGAGAAAGACACTACAGCCTGGGAGAAAATATTTGCAAGTCACATATCCAACAAAGAACTTGTAGCCAGTATATGTAAAGAACGCTTCAGTTCAGTTCAGTTCAGTCACTCAGTCGTGTCTGACTCTTTGCGACCCCATGGACTGCAGCATGCCAGGCCTCCCTGTCCATCACCAACTCCCGAAATTTACAGAAACTCATGTCCATTGAGTCAGTGATGCCATCCAATCATCCCACCTTCAATCTTTCCCAGCATCGGGGTCTTTTCAAATGAGTCAGCTCTTTGCATCAGGTAGCCTAAGTATTGGAGTTTCAGCTTCAGCATCAGTCCTTCCAATGAATATTCAGGACTGATTTCCTTTAGGATGGACTGGTTGGATCTCCTTGCAGTCCAAGGGACTCTCAAGAGTCTTCTCCAACACCACAGTTCAAAAGCATCAATTCTTCGGTGCTCAGCTTTCTTCACAGTCCAACTCTCACATCCATACATGACCACTGGAAAAACCATAGCCTTGAGTAGATGGACCTTTGTTGGCAAAGTAACATCTCTGCTTTTTAATATGCTGTCTAGGTTGGTGATAACTTTTCTCTTCAAGAGTTAAAGAACTCTTAAAAACCAAATAATAAGGAAACAAATAAGCCAATTTTATAAAAAAGGGCAAAATATTTTAAGAGAAACTTTATGAAAGAACATATGCACGCTTAGTCCCTCAGTCGTGTCCGACTGTCTGTGACCCCATGGACTGCAGCCTGCCAGGCTCCTCTGTCCATGGGGGTTCTTCAGGCAGGAATATT
Organism: Capra hircus; assembly: GCF_001704415.2. Lineage (NCBI taxonomy): Eukaryota > Metazoa > Chordata > Mammalia > Artiodactyla > Bovidae > Capra > Capra hircus. The sequence continues at coordinate 7,195,758 of NW_017189517.1, forward strand.
GGAGTGGATTGCCATACCATGTATGGCAAATAAGAGTATTGGCCATTACAGAAATGTAAGTTAAAACCACAATAGGACACCATGACACATACATTAAAATGGGTAAAATTTTAAAAGATTGGTCATCTCAAGTGGTGAGAATGTAGAGGAACTGGCACTCTCATATAATGATGGCAGAACAATCACTTTGGAAGAAAAGGTTTGCATTTTTTTTCTATTCTTTATTTATTAACTTTATATATATGTATATGTGTGTGTATATATATATATATATATCCCCTCCCTCCTGATCCCTCCCACCCACCCCCAATCCCACCTCTCTAGGCCATCACACTGAGTTGAGCTCCCTATGTTATACAGCAGCTTCCCACTAGCTATCTATTTTACGCATGGAATGTATATATGTTAATGCTACTCTTAATTTGTCCCACCCTCTCCTTCCCTCATTGTGTCCAAAAGTCCATTCTCTATGTCTGTGTCTCTATTCCCACCCTACAAGTTCATCAGTACCATATTTCTAGATTCCATATATATATGTATTAATATGCAATATTTGTTTTTCTCTTTCTGACTTACTTCACTCTGTATAACAAGCTCTAGCTTCATTCACCTCACTACAACTGACTCAATTTCATTCTTTTTATGACTGAGTAATATTCCATTGTATATATGTACCACAGCTTCTTTATCCATTCATCTGTCAGTGCACATCTAGATTGCTTCCATGTCTTGGTAAATAGTGGTTTGTTGTTTAGTTGCTAAGTCATGTCTGATTCTTTGTGACCCCATGGACTGTAGCATGCCAGGCTTCCCTGTCCTTCACTATCTTCCAGAGTTTGCTCAAACTCATGTCCGTTGCATCATCTCATCCTCTGTTGCCTGCTTCTCCTCCTGCCATCAGTCTTTCCCAGCATCAGGGTCTTTTCCAATGAGTTGGCTCTTCACATCAGGTGGCTAGTGTATTGGAGCTTCAGCTTCAGCAGCAGTCCTTTGCAGTCTCTTAAAAAGTTGAACACTCACCTACATGTGTTCTAACAATTCCATGCCTAGGGATTTACCTAGGAGAAAAGAAAGCATGTGTCCAAACAAAGACTTGTACATGAATGTTTCTAGCACCTTTATTTGTAATAGTGAAGGGAAGCAACTGCCTGTGTTTCAACAAGTGAGTGGGCCAGTAGTTTATGGAAGAAAAATTGTGGAACACTACTCAGCAATAAAAAGGAATGAGCTTCTGATAAACACTACGTGAATGACTCTCAAAATAACTAGGCTCAATGAAAGAAGGTAGACACAGAAGAGTACATGACCTGGGATTCCATTTATATAAAACTGTAGAAAATGTAAAGTAACCTATAAGTGAGAGAATACAGTTTAATGGTTGCTTGGAAATGGCAAGGAGGAGGAAGGAGGGATTACCAAGGGGCATAAGGAAACATGAGGAGATTATGAATGGATATGTTCACTATTTGGATTCAAATTTATGGTGTACCAGATGTATATGTATGTTAAAACTTATCAAATTGCATACTTTAAACATGGGTGGCTGTTGTGAGTCACTTGTACCTTAGTAAAGCTGTTCAAAGCAAAAATAGAAACAAAAGGCCCAAAGACTAGGGCCAAATTATAACGGACTTTAGATGATAAAATGTCTTCCTCCCATGGCACAGCTAGTTAGTATATTTGACATCAGGAGGGGCATAATATTTTTAAATTATTTATTTATTTATTTAGGCCACAGTGGGCCTTTGAGGCTGTGCAAGGGCTTTCTCTAGTTGCAGCGAATGGGGACTACTCTTCACTGCAGTGCATGGGCTTCTCACTGTGGTGGCTTCTCTTGTTGCAGAGCATGGGGCTCTAGGCATGCAGGGTTAGTAGTTGTGACTTGTGAGTTTAGTTGCTCCTCAGCATGTGGAATCTTCCCAAACCAGGGACTAAACCACATGCTCTGCGTTGGCACGCAGATTCTTAACCACTGGACAACCAGGGAAGTCTGAGGCGTAATTTTTTAAAAGTTATATTAAGATATTATCTACATACAATTCAACCATTTAATGTACAATTAACCATTTAATGGCATAATTCAATGATTTTTAATGTATTCACTGAGTTGTATTTTTATTAATAGAAATATGCATGAATTAAAATGAGTAATTATAATCTGAAAGAAAATGTAGTATAATTTTCTTTGATACAACATTTTGTGTACAATTACTACAGTAAAAAATTATAAGGAAATTTTAAGAAGACCAAAGCATGTGGAAAAGTTACAATTTAGGCAAACAACAGTTATACAACTGTGTAAAGCAGTTATTTTGTTATTTTGATATTTATGTAGTATTAAAATGATGAAGAATTAAATGATACATTTCATGTTTAAAAGTATTGCTCAAATTCAGTGAAAATATTTATTTTCATATGTAGTAAAGGTTTCACTATGCTCCAAATTCTACTCTTCAAATTACCTACTTGTTTTCAGACATTAATGCAAACAAGTAATGATGTAGAATCAGAGCTGAAGTAATTCAAGTTGTTCCTTGTCTTTATAATCACTGTGCTATAATTTTTAATTAGAATCTATTTTTTTAAACATAGAGTATGTTTATTGTATATTGCCACAAGTATTGCAATCCAAAAGTGTGCTCAAAGCAAATGCAAAAATTCTAAATTGTTAAGGACTTACTTTAGAAAAGAACAGCCTGAGTCTGGGGCCAACTATTTTAAAAGAATATATCTAAATTAACTTCCCTGTAGAATAAAATAATTAAAACGTGAATACTAAAAGTTGGCCAATTTCGACGTTACTTATATATTACAGGGCTTCCCTTGTGGTTCAGCTGGTAAAGAATCCACCTGGAATGCGGGAAACCTGGGTTTGATCCCTGGGTTGGGAAGATCCCTTAGAGAAGGGAAAGGCTATCCACTCCAGTATTCTGGCCTGGAGAATCCCATGGACTATATAGTCCATTGGGTCACAAAGAGTCAGACACAACTTTCACTCACTCACTATATATTACAACTTAACATTAACCACAGCAGTCTTTTAGAACTTAGACCAAAGAAGAAAATTTAGAGGGGAAAATTTAGAAATGCTTGGTTATGGTGCTAATAAAAACAAGACTGATTTTTACTGGGTTTTCTTGTTCTAATATCAAAATTCTCTGCTGATACTGTATTCCTTTATTGCTACAGGTCAGCAGAGTACCCCTACCACCCCACCCTAGGTAGGTTACTGCTATACTGCAAGCTTCTTATTTAAAAAAAAAAAAAAAAAAAAAAAAAAAAAAACTTTTAAATTTTGTATTGGGGTAGAGCCCATAAACAATGCTGTTATAATTTCAGGTGGACAGCAAAGGGACTCAGCCATACATATACATGTATCCATTCTCCTCCAAACTCCCCTTCCATCCAGGCTGACTCATGACATTGAGCAGAGTTCTCTGTACTATACACTAGGAACTTGTTGGTTATCCTTTTTAAATATAGCAGTGTGTACTTGTCCATCCCAAACTCCCTAACTAACCCTTCCCCTCATCCTTCCCCCCCCCCCGTAACCATAAAGTTATTACAGAGTATTGAGCAGAGTTCCCTGTGCTGTACAGTAGGACCTTGTCAGTTGTCCATTTTGAATATAGCAATGTGTATACTCCACTGTAAGCTTCTTAACAAGTGGCCTAATTGCTATTGAGTTTGTGGCCTCCAAACATCATTATTTTAGTATTAATTGCTGTTGGTGACTTTCTGTACAGTGAGCCTTTTTGCCCTTCTGGGGGCCTTTAGTTGCTTACAGCATTGGGTGGGGCACAGTATACATCACAATGACATAGGTGAGCTGGAGATGTTGGTCTTGTCACCTGCCTTTTAGTCAGGGTCACGGGGGTGGGGGGGAGCGTCATTATCACCCACCACACATTAAACCCTCCTCCCATCTAGAGTCTGGCAAACTCAGCTCTGAAATTGCTCTTCCCCTCCACCCCAAACACACATGGAACCACCAAATCCCTTTTTCTTCTTGTCCTTGGGACAAAGTGTTGAGGAAGCTGATCTTCATTTCTTAGTCTTCAGCCGGTCCTTATCCTCCAATGTCTGGCTATCCTGCCAGTCTGGCCCCCAGCCCTCCAGAACCTCACCTCCCTCCCTCCTCACATGCCTACTTCTTCCCTTCCTTTCTTTCCTCCCGCCCACAGACTCACACATCTCCTTTTTCCAACTTGCTGATTTTATTGTATTCAGCATCCATATACCATGACGGTCTCAAAATTGTCTCTATGTCTTTGACCGTTTCTTCATAGCTGCTTCCATAGACACAGCTTGTTCTAGTGCTTTGGCCCAGGCTCTGCATTTACTGTTTGCACAGGAAGTTACTTTGAATGGTTGGATTTTCCATTGCTTCTTATAACTACTCAGCTTGTGCTTATATGAATTGTTTTTCAGTCTATGGTAACAGATGAATGTTGTAGGCCTTATCCTTCTGTTAGATACTCTTGGATAAGAGGGGAATGATTGAGATTGTTTTCTTGATTTATTTTGAAGGGTCCTTCTTACGCTCACGTTTTTCTGCACCTGGAAAGGCAACAGGCCGAGTCAGCAGGACTTTGGTTTGGGAAAGGAGGATGGGAATGTTATAGGAAAGGGGGCTTCATGGGTAGAGATGTGACTTAAGGCAGGCATTTGTGCCTGGCAAGGATAGGATAGGAGTCTTGGGGAGATCTATGGGGAGGAAAGGAGCATGGGTAGGGTCATCTGACCTTGGTCTTTGATTGACGAGAAGTCCGTTGTTCCTTCTTTTCGATTCTTGGGGCTAACTGTTCTGTGTTTGTGTTTTCCGCATTTATGTTAGGCTCCTCTGGTGTGCAGATCTCATCAGCCATAGTTAAACTTCTAGTGGTGTCTATCCCAGGGCTCCTGACCTCTCTTTATATATACTCTCCCCTAGGCAAAGGGGAGCCACACCCTTCAGCTTTGTTTGCTCATCAAGGGGCTCTCTGAGCTAATAATAGCCTTGAGGTGGCTTGTACCTCACAAAGCCCCACTCTTGACACCTCTGTGCAGGGAGTGGGGGAGGACAAGATGCTGTGGTTGGAAAAAAAGGGATATTTCCTCAGTACCCTCTAAATATCCATGCCAATGTGACTTACTACCCCTCCTCATTTCCTCATCTTCATTTATAGTGGGTCTCATGGCAAGGAGAGAGTGTTTTCTCCAAGACATTTCCACACAGCCACCCCCATTCAGTGGTTCATTCTGTTCTCTGCCATCATTCACTATAAGCTATCATCGTGGATGTCTTACCTAATATCCCTCCAACATAATGTGACCTTATTTAATTCTCCAGGGATATGCAAATCATTCCACTTCCCTCCAGCAAAGTTCCCTCTTGTGCCTCTGTATGGCCCATGAAGGAAGAAAGTATTTGTTGTTTGCTTCTACATCTTTATTTATTTATAAATACTTATTTGGCTGCACTGCATTTGGTGCACTGTCTTAGTTGCGGCATGTGGGATAATTCAATCTTCCTTGCAGTATGTGAGATCTTTAGTTTTGACATGTGGGATCTTGTCCCCTGACCAGGGATCAAACCCAGGCCCCCTGCATTGGGAGTGCAGAGTCTTAGCCACTAGATCACCAGGGAAGTCCCTCTATATTTTTAAATGATTGAGACAAAAATTGAAGAATATTTCATGACATGAAAATTATATGAAATGTACCTTTTAGTGCCCATAAAAGTTGTATTAGAATATAGATACACTCACTCATTTAAGTATTTTCTGGTTGTTTTCACCTACCACAGATTTGAGTAGCTGTGATAAAGACTGTACAGCCAGACAAGATGGCAGAGGAGTAGGTGGAAGTAGAGTACATCTCTCTCCATGGATACATCAGGAATACACCTTCAGACACAGAAGTGCATGCAGAACACCAGCTGAGAGCGGACAGGATTACCTGACCAGTGGAGAAGAGTATATAGAACCATGAAAAATTCGGTAGGACAAAGAAACTAGGGGGGAAAAACAGGAGTATTAGTAGGACTGGACCTACCCTCAGCAGGTGGGGGAACTGAAGCAGGGGTCTGATCCCCACAGCAGGGCAATTGTCCGAGTCAGAGGAGAAACATTTAAGGCTGAGAGTGAAACAGCTGATCTGTGGCAGTCTAAATGGAATAAGAATCAGACAGTCCTTGTGGCAGCCATAGATATGCTGGGCAGGAACGCGGATCTCCTGGAAGGTGAAGCGGCTGGGAGCTGGAATTTAGGGATTGTGGAGCAATCCCAGTGCATCAGCTGCTGTTGACTGTGGAGGGACGGATCGGGGGCATATGAGGTAGGAGATTGTGGTGGGAAATGCCTGTGGAGGAAAGCCAGGCAGCCATGGAGGCAAGGGGATACTGCTGAGTCACGCATAGGGGGTGGAGCCATCACCATAGCCTCTCTGTCTTCACACTTCAGCACCAGAAGCTGAACAATAGAGAGGCTGGCCCATCAAACGCCTAACACACTGAACTATAGAGTAGGACCCCACCCTGCATGCCCCTTTAAATGCCTAATGCACTGATCTACAGAGTAGGACCTCAGTCAGGGGGGCCCCTCTATGTGCCTGACTCGCAGAACAACAGGGAAGGACTCCAGGCAAGGGATCCCTCTTAAGTGCCTGAATGGGGGGAGCTACAGAGAAAGACTGGCCAAAGAGGTTTTCTGATCACCAGCTACAAGAGGCTTGAAAAAAGACTCTGATAGGGCCATAACTCCTGCTGCAGAGGCAGTTTGTGTCCCTGAACACTTGGCGCCACCAGGGTCCCTGCAAGCCAAGCAGCTGCACCACCTTCACGCTCAACTCACACTGGGCAGAGCTGCCATAGGCAAAACAAACAAACAAACAAACAAACAAAGGTCTTGTGTTTATGCACGCAGAGCCACTTCGGTCCTGTCAGACTCTATGTGACCCTGTAGACTGTGGCCTGCCGGGCTTCTCTGTCAGAGAAGGGGTTCTCCAGGCAAGAATACTGGAGCGTATTGGCCTATACTCATTGCCATACCCTTCTAGAGCACTATATTTCCTGCTTCCCTAGCCACCAACCCCCCTCAGTACCTGGTGCTGCCAGAACCCCTGTGACCCAAGCAGCTGCACCACTTCCACACCTGAGCCTCACAGGGGCAAACCTAAGCCTTCCAGGGCAGCCTCAGGAACTAAACCCCAGTGGACGACCCACATGTAGAGGTGGAAATAAAACCACAATCAAAACCCAGCGGCAGTATGGCTAAGAAAGAAGACCCAAAACCTTCCCACCAGCTGTACAAGCTGCAAATTAAATCCACACGATCAACGAAGCAGACTCTGTGTCTATGGAATATATAAAAGGTCATTGAGAGCTCCCACAAAAGAAAACACACTAACTCTGACAGCTGTGGACATTGGAGGCAAGAACACACAGGAATAGGACCAGATTAGAATCTGAGCAGCCCCTACAGCATGTCCAGAGATCAGTAACAGTATTGGAGGGCATCCTAGGGAGGTAAGATGGACTGTGATTCCCAGCACAGGAAAGCAGTGACACAAGAAAGACATTTATTATTCTTATTTTTTGACTTGTTCTGTAGATTCTTTTGGATTCCCCCCACCCCACCCCATTGTAGTTGTTGATTTTATTGGTACTAAGAAATCCAATTAAGCTTTTGAGCTTTTTTTTTTCCTTTTTCCTCAGTCACATTTTTTTTATTGTCATAAACCTCAGCCTCTACGTTGGGCTATTGCAGTTCTGTGGAGTTTTCTTCTTTTTCTAATTTTAATTTTTTAAACCTATTATTATTTTTTCTACATTTATTCCTTTGTTTGCTTTTCCTGCTATTCTTTTCCCCTTGCAGTTAATCTTTAACATATATAAATCTTCTTTATCTACCTCTGTTTAGCTTTGCATATCTATTCTTTCTTTCTTTTCCTTCTCTCCTTTCCTCTCAGCATATTTGTTAGTTTTTTCTTCAAAACATTTTTTAATTAATTAATTTATTTTAATTGGAGGCTAATTACTTTACAATGTTGTAGTGGTTTTTGCCATACATTGACACAAATCAGTCACGGGTGTACATGTGTCCCCCATCCTGAACCCTCCTCCCACCTCCTTCCCCATCCCATCCCTCAGGGTCATCCCAGTGCACCAGCCCTGAGCACCCTGTCTCATGCATCGAATCTGGACTGGCGATCTATTTCACATATGGTAATATACATGTTTCAATGCTATTCTCTCATATCATTCCACCCTCGCCTTCTCCCACAGCATCCAAAATCTGTTCTTTACATCTGTGTCTCTTGCTATATTACATATAGGGTCATCATTACCATCTTTCTAAATTCCATATATATGCATTAATATGCTATATTGGTATTTTTCTTTCTGACTTACTTCACTCTGTATAATAGGCTCCAGTTTCATCTACCCATTAAAACTGATTCAAATGCATTCTTTTTAATAGCTGAATAATATTCCATTGTGTATATGTGCCACAGCTTTCTTATCCATTCGTTTGCCAATGGACATCTAGGTTCCTTCCATGTCCTAGCTATTGTTAGTTTTATTTTCATTGCATTATTCCCCAACTGGCACCTTGCTTTAGTTTTGTTTTCCAGTTTGTGCTTTAATTAGTTTTGTTCTGGTAGATATAATCTTTAGTTTCCTTTGTTTGCTGGGTCAATTTATTATACTTAATTTTTGTTAAAGTGTTTTGATTTTGCTTATGGGTACATATATATATGTATATTCAGTCACAATTTCTATTATTGTTATAAACCTCTGCCTCTACATTGGGTTTTGCAGTTCTGTGGAGTTTTTCTTCAGCAACACATTAAAATGCTCATACACCATGATTAAGTTGGATTTATTCCAGGGATGCAATATACAGAAATATACAGAATCAATATACAGAAATCAATCAATGTGATACACCATACTAACGAAAGATAAAAACCATATGATCATTTCAATAGATGCAGAAAAAGGCTTTGATAAAATTAACCACCACCTATTTATGATTAAAACTCTTCAAAAAATGGGCATAGAAGGAACCTACCTCAACATAGTAAAGGTTATATAGGATAAGCCTATCAGTTCAATTCAGTTCAGTCACTCAGTGATATCTGACTCTTTGAGACCCCATGAACCACAGCACACCAGGCCACCTTGTCCATCACGAACTCCCAGAGTCCACCCAAACCCATGCCCATTGAGTCAGTGATGCCATCCAACCATCTCATCCTCTGTCGTACTTTTCTTCTCCTGCCCTCAATCTTTCCCAGCATCAGGGTCTTTTCCAATGAGTCAGCTCTTCACATCAGGTGGCCAAAGTACTGGAGTTTCAGCTTCAGCATCAGTCCTTCCAATGAACACCCAGGACTGATCTCCTTTAGGATGGACTGGTTGGATCTCCTAACAGTCCAAGGGACTCTCAAGAGTCTTCTCCAACACCACAGTTCAAAAGCATCAATTCTTTTGCACTCAGCTTTCTTTATAGTCCAACTGTCACATCGATACATGACCACTGGAAAAAACATAGCCTTGACTAGAAGGACCTTCATTGGCAAGGTAACATCTCTGCTCCTTAATATGCTGTCTAGGTTGGCCATAACTTTCCTTCCAAGGAGTAAGCGTCTTTTAATTTCATGGCTGCAATCACCATCTGCAGTGATTTCGGAGCCCAGATAAATAAAGTCAGCAACTATTTCCACTGTTTCCCCATCCATTTGCCATGAAGTGATGGGAACAGATGCCATGATCTTAGTTTTCTAAATGTTGAGCTTTAAACCAACTTTTTCACTCTCCTCTTTTACTTTCATCAAGAGGCTCTTTAGTTCTTCTTCACTTTCTGCCATATGGGTGGTATCATCTGCATATCTGAGGTTATTGATATTTCTCCCAGCAATCTTGATTCCAGCTTGTGCTTCCTCCAGCCCAGCGTTTCTCATGATGTACTCTGCATATAAGTTAAATAAGTAGGATGACAATCGACAGCCTTGATGTACTCCTTTTCCTATTTGGAACCAGTCTGTTGTTCCATGGCCTGTTCTAACTGTTGCTTCCTGACCTGCATACAGATTCCTCAAGGGACAGGTCAGGTGGTCTGGTATTCCCATCTCTTTCAGAATTGTCCACAGTTTATTGTGATCCACAGAGTCAAAGGCTTTGGTATAGTCAATAAAGCAGAAATAAATGTTTTTCTGGAACTCTCTTGCTTTTTCAATGATCCAGCAGATGTTGGCAATTTGATCTCTGGTTCCTCTGCTTTTTCTAAAACCAGCTTGAACATTTGGAAGTTCACAGTTCACGCATTGCTGGAGCCTGGGTTGGAGAATTTTAAGCATCACTTTACTAGCATGTGAGATGAGTGTAATTGTGCAGTAGTTTGAGCATTCTTTGGCATTGCCTTTCTTTGGGATAAGCCTATAGCAAACATTCTCAGTGGTGAAAAACTGAAAGCATTCCCCCTAAGATCAGGAACAAGATAAGGGTGTCCACTTTTGCCACTATTATTCAACATAGTTCTGTGAGTCCTAGCTATAGCAATCAGAGAAGAAAAAGAGATAAAAGGAATCCAGATCAGAAAAGAAGAAGTGAAGCTCTCACTGTTTGCAGATGACATATACTATACATAGAATAAAGCTCTCACTGTTTGCAGATGACATTATACTATACCTAGAAAACCCTAAAGATAGTATCAGAAAATTATAGAGCTAATCAGTGAATTTAGCAAAGTTGCAGGATACAAAATCAATACACAGAAATCACTTGCATTTCTATATACTAACAATGAAAATCAGAAAGAGAAATTAAGGAATCAATCCCATTCACCATTGCAACAAAAAGAATTCAATATCTAGGAATAAACTTACCTAAGAAGACAAAAGAACTGTACACAGAAAATTATAAGACACTAATGAAAGAAATCAAAGATAACATAAACAGGTGGAGAGATATTCCATGTTCCTTGGAAGGAAGAATCAACATTGTGAAAATGAATATATTACCAAATGCAATCTACAGATTTAATGCAATCCCTATTAAATTACCAATGGCGTTTTTCACAGAACTAGAACAAAAAATTTCATAATTCATATGGAAACACAAAAGACCCCAAATAGCCAAAGCATTCTTGAGAAAGAAGAATAGAGCTGTAGGAATCAACCTTCCTGACTTCAGGTTATACTACAAAGCTACAGTTATAAAGACAGTATGGTACAGGCACAAAAAAAGAAATATAGACCAATGGAACAGGATAGAAAGCCCAGAAATAAACCCATGCACCTATGGGTACCTTATTTTTGACAAAGGAGGCAATAATATACAATGGGGCAAAGACAGCATTTTCAATAAATGGTGCTGGGAAAACTGGGCAGCTATATATAAAAGAATGAAATTAGAACACTTCCTAACACCATACACAAAGATAAACTCGAAATGGATTAAGGACCTAAAGGTAAGACCAGAAACTATAAAACTCTTAGAGGAACACTCTTAGGCAGAACACTCGATGACTTAAATCAAAGCAAGATCCTCTATGACCCACCTCCTAGAGGAATGGAAATAAAAACAAAAGTAAACAAGTTGCACCTGATTAAACTTAAAAGCTTTTGCACAGCAAAGGAAACTATAAACAAGGTGAAAAGACAACCCTCAGAATGGGAGAAAATAATTGCAAATGAAACAACTGACAAAGGATTAATTTCCAAAATATGCAACCAGCTCATACAACTCAATACCAGAAAAACAAACAACCCAATCAAAAAGTGGGAAAAAGACCTAAACAGACATTTCTCCAAAGAAGACATACAGATGGCTAACAAACACATGAAAAGATGCTCAACATCACTCATTATTAGAGAAATGCAAATCAAAACCACAATGAGATCTCACCTCACACCAGTCAGAATGGCCATCATCAAAAAGTCTACAAACAATAAATGCTGGAGAAGGTGTGGAGAAAAAGGAATGCTCTTACACTGTTGGTGGGAATGTAAATTGATACAGCCACTATGGAAGCCAGCATGGAGATTCCTTAAAAAAAAACTAGGAATAGAATCACCATATGACCCAGCAATCCTACTCCTAGGCATATGCCCTGAGGAAACCAAAATTGAAAGAGACACATGTATTCCATTGTTCATTGCAGCACTATTTGCAATAGTTAGAACACAGAAGAAACCTAGACGTCCATCGACAGATGAATGGATAAAGAAGTTGTGGTATATACACACAATGGAATATTACTCAACCATAAAAAGGAACACATTTGAGTCTGTTCTAATGAGGTGGATGAACCTAGAACCTATTATACAGAGTAAAGTGAGTCAGAAAAAGAAAGATAAATACCATATTCTAATGCATATATACAAAATCTAGAAAAATGGTACTGAAGAATTTATTTACAGGGCAGCAATGGAGAAACAGGCATAGAGAATAGACTTACGGACGTTGGGAGAGGGGAGGAGAGGGTGAGATGTATGGAAAGAGTAACACGGAAACTTACCATATGTCAAACAGATAGCCAATGGGAATTTGCTGTATGGCTCAGGAAACTCAAACAGGGGCTCTGCATCAGTCTAGAGGGGTGGGATGGGGAGGGAGATGGGAGGGAGTTCCAAAAGGGAGGGGATATATGTATACCTATGGCTGATTCATGTTGAGGTTTGACAAAAAAACAGCAAAATTCTGTAAAGCATTTATCATTCAATAAAAAAATTAATTAAAATAAATAAATAAATAAAAGACTGTACAGCCAGCAACACATACACTATTATCTGTTCCTTAACAGAAAAAAAAAATTGTCAAGTCCTCCACTATTCTGTTCCATCTATTTGCCTGTCTTTATGCCAATACCACACTATCTTGATTACTGAAATTTTATAAGCCCTAAAGTAAGCCAGTATAGATTAATTTTACTCTTTTTCTACATGACCCATTTTGGCTATTCTAGGCCACTCACATAGTCATGTATTACGTTGGTGCAAACGTAATTGCGGTTTCAGATTGTGAATTTTAAATCATCATAAATAGGCTCACACACATCTTTATTAATCAAAATAGGAACCATTACAACCAACGCATTTTTGCCAACAAGAAAGAAGTTTGTTTATTTCTGTAGCATAAAAATTTGTGCTTTGGGATTCAATGAATTCTTGGAAAGCATTTTCTGCCTCCTGCTAGTTGTGGAAGTCTTTTCCCTACAAAACGTGGTCAAGATGCTTGAAGAAGTGGTAGTTGGTTGGCAAGAGGTCAGGTAAATATAGCATATGAGGCAAAACTTTGTAGTCCAATTTGTTCGACTTTTGAAGCTTTGGTTGTGTACTGCGCAGTTGGGCATTGTCATGGGGAAGAATTGGGCCCATTCTGTTGAAAAATGCTGACTGCAGGTGTTGCAGTTTTTGGTGCATCTCATCAAAGTATGCTCATTGCTGAGCAAGCTGAGCATACTTCTCAGATGTAATGGTTTCACTGGGATTCAGCAAGCTGTAGTGGATTAGACCAGCATCAGACCACTGGACAGTGACCAAGACCTTTTTTATTTTTGGTGTAAGTTTGACTTTGGGAAGTGCTTTGGAGCTTCTTCTCAGTCTAACCACTGAGCTGGTCATTGCTGGTTGTCGTATAAAATTCACTTTTTGTTGCACATCACAATCCGATTGAGAAATGGTTCATTATTGTTGCACAGAATAAGAGAAGATGACACTTCAAAACAATGATTTTTTTGATTTTTGGTCAGCTCACGAGACACCCATTTATCGAGCTTTTTCACCTTTCTAATTTGCTTCATTTGCCTATGTGAAGTGAAGTGAAAGTTACTCAGCTGTGTCTTTGTAACCCCATGGACTATAGGCTGCCAGGCTCCTCTGTCCATGGAATTCTCCAGGCCAGAATACTGGAGTGGGCAATTGTTCCTTTCTCCAGGGGATCTTCCCAACCCAGGGATAGAATCCCGGTCTCTCACATTGCAGGCAGATTCTTTACCGCATGAGCCACCAGTGAAGTGCTGAATGTCAAAGAATGTTCAAACTACTGCACAATTGCACTCATCTCACACGATAGCGAAGTAATGCTCAAAATTCTCCAAGTGAGGCTTCAATAGTACATGAACCAAGAACTTTCAGATGTTCAAGCTGGATTTAGAAAAGGCAGAGGAACAGAGAGCAAATTGCTAACATTGGTTGGATCATGGAAAAAGCAAGAGAATTTCAGAAAAACATCTATTTCTGCTTCATTGACTACACTAAAGCCTTTGACTGTGTGGATCACAACAAACTGTGGAAAATTCTAAAAGAGATGGGAATACCAGACCACCTTACCTGCCTCCTGAGAAACCTGTGTTCAGGTCAAGGAGCAACAGTTTGAACCATACATGGAACAATGGACTGGTTCCAAGTTGGGAAAGGAGTACATCAAGGCTGTATATTGTCACCTTGATTATTTAACTTATATGCAGAGTACATCATGCAAAATATCAAGCTGGATGATTCACACTGCTGACCTGTACCTCTTCAGGAGACACACAAACAAAGATCTGGCTCAGTCTCCGTGGGGTCTCTGGGTCCTGGTGCGCACAAGGTTTTGTTTGAGTGGCTGAACTGACTGACTGACTGACTGATGGCTTATTGTTGTTGTTGTTCAGTCACTAAGTCATGTCCAATTCTTTGTGACCCATGGACTGCAGCATGTCAGGCTTCTCTGTCCTCCACTATCTCCTGGAATTTGCTCTAATTCATCTCTATTGAGTTGTTAATGCTATCTAATCACCTTATCCTCTGCACCTCCTTCTCCTTTTGCCTTCAATCTTTCCAAGCATCAGTGTCTTTTCCAACGAGTTGGCTCTTCACATCAGGTGGCCAAAGTATTGGAGCTTCAGCTTCAGCAACAGTTCTTCCAATGAATATTCAGGGTTAATTTCCTTTAGGATTAATTAGTCTGATCTCCTTGCAGTCCAAGGGGTTCTTAAGAGTCTTCTCCAGCACCACAGTTTGAAAGCATCAATTCTTCAGTGATCAGCTTTATTTATGGTCCACCTCTCATATCCATACATGACTACTGGAAAAAAACACAACTTTGACTATACAGATCTTTGTCAGCAAAGTGATGTCTCTGCTTTTTAATACACTGTCTTAAGGTTTGTCATACCTTTCCTTCCAAGGAGCAAGTGTCTTTTAATTTCATGGTTTCAGTCACCGTCCACAGCGATTTTGGAGCCCAAGAAAATAAAGTCTGTCACCGTTACCATTTTTTCCCTATCTACTTGGCCCGAAGTGATGGGACCGGATGCCATAATCTTCATTTTTTGAATGTTAAATTTTAAGCCAGCTTTTTCACTCTCCTCTTTCATGTTCATCTAGAGGCTCTTTAGTTCCTCTTCACTTTCTGCCATTAGAGTGGTGTCATCTGCATATCTGAATTTATTGATATTTCTGCTGGCAATCTTGATTCCAACTTGTGATTCATCTAGCCCAGCATTTTGTATGCTGTACTCTGCATAGAAGGGCTTTACAGGTGGTGCTAATGGTAAAGAACATGTCTGGAAATGCAGGAGACTTAAGAGACTCAGGTTCAACCCCTGGGTTGGTATTAACCCCTGGAAAAGGGCATGGCAACCCACTCTGGTATTCTTGCCTGGATATTTCCATGGACAGAGGAACCTGCAGACTGCATGTCCATAGTGTTGCAAAGAGTCAAACACAACTGAAGCGACTTAGCATGCATGCATGCACTCTGCATAGAAGTTAAATAAGCAGGGTGAAAATATATAGCCTTGTTGTACTCCTTTTCCAATTTTGAACAAGTCCATTGTTCCATAAAAGGTTCTAACTGTTGCTTCTTGAAATACATACAGGTTTCTCAAGAGGCAGACAAGGTAGTCTGGTATTCCCATCTCTATAAGAATTTTCCAGTTTATTGTGATTCACACAGTCAAAGGCTTTAGCATAGTCAGTGAAGCAGAAGTAGATGTTTTTCTGGAATTCCCTTGCTTTCTCCATGATCCAGTGAATGTTGGCAATTTGATCTCTGGTTCCTCTGCCTCTTTGGAACCCAACTTGTACACCTGGAATTTCTCAGTTTACATACTGCTGAAGCCTAGCTTGAAATTTGAGCATAATGTTGCTAGCATGTGAAATGAGCACAGCTGTACAATAATTTGAGCATTCTTTGGCATTGCCTTTCTTTGGGATTGTAATGAAAACTGATGTTTTCCTATCCTTTGGCCACTGCTGAGTTTTCAAAATTTCCTGACATATCAAGTGCAACACTTTAACAGCATCATCTTTTAGGATTTTAAATAGCTCAACTGGAATTCCATCACCTCTACTAGCTTTGTTCATAGTAATGCTTCCTAAGGCCCACTTGACTTCACACTCCAGGATGTCTGGGTCTAGGTGAGTGACCACACCATCAAAGTTATCTGGCTTATCAAGCCCTTTATTGTACAGTTCATCTGTGTATTCTTGCCACCTCTTTTTAATCTCTTCTGCTTCTGTTAGATCCTTACCATTTCTGTCCTTTATTGTGCCCATCCTTGAATGAAATATTCCTTTCATATCTCCAATTTTCTTGAAGAGAACTCTCATCATTCCCATTCTTGTTTTCCTCTATTTCTTTGCATTGTTCATTCAAGTGGGCCTTCTTATCTCTCCTTGCTATTCTCTGGGATTCTGCATTCAGTTGGGTATATCTGTATTTCAAACTCTTTTGTTGACTGTGAGGGCTACTCCATTGCTTCTAAGGGATTCTTACCCAAAGTATTAGATATAATGGTGATCTGAATTAAATTTGCCCATTCCCGTCCATTTTAGTTCACTAATTCCTGAGATGTCTATGTTCACTTTTGCTATCTCCTACTTGACCATGTCCTATTTACCTTGATTCATGGACCTAACATTCTAGGTTCCTATGCAACATTGTTCTCTACAGCATCAGACTTTTCCTACCAAACATATCCACAATGAATGTCCTTCCTCCTTTGGTCCTGGTGCTTCATTCTTTCTCGAGCTATTAGTAGTTGCCCTCCACTCTTCCCCAGTAGCATATTGGGAACCCCTTCCAACCCGGGGAGCTTATCTTTTGGCATCACATCTTTTTGCCTTTTCATAATGTTCATGGGACTCTAGAGGCTAGAATACAGGAGTGGTTTGTCATTTCCTCCTCCAGTGAACCACGTTTTGTCAGAACTCTCCATTATGACCCATCTGTCTTGGGTGGCCCTGCACAGCATGGCTCATAGCTTCATTGAGGTATGTGAGCCCCTTTGCCATGACAAGGCTGTGATCCATGAAGGTGTATGATTTAAACTGAATATAGTTCCCTTTGCTATATAGTAGAACCTTGTTGCTTATCTATTTTATATATGTAGTATGTTTCTGATAATCTCAAACTCCTAATTTATCCCTCCCCTACCCCCTTGCCCTTTGGTAACCATAAGTTTGTTTTCTATTAATATGTCTGTGTGTTTCTGTTTTGTATATAAGTTCTTCTGTGTCATTTTAAATTCCACATATAAGTGATATCATATATGGCATTTGTCTTTCTCTTCCTGACTTACTTCACTTTGTTTGATAATCTCTAGGTCCATGCATGTGGCTGCAAATTGCATTATTTCATTCTTTTTATGGCTTAATAATATTCCATTGTATATACTACATCTTCTTTATCCATTCATCTATTGATGGACATTTAGGTTGCTTTCATGTCTTGGCTATCGTTAAATACTGTTGCTATGAACATTGGGGTGTATATATATTTTCAAATTAGAGTTTTCATGTTTTATGGATATATGCCCAGAGTGGGATTGCTGGATCACATGGTAACTCTACTTCTAGTTTTTTAAGGAACCTCCAAACTGTTCTCCATAGTTGCTGCACCAATTTACATTCCCATCAACAATGTAGGAAGGTTCCCTTTTCTTCACACCCTCACCAGCAGAAGATAAAGGTTTAGATTTTCCCCCTCCTAAATTACCCAAGCTCCCTGCATTCTATCCACAAAAACCCCAAGGTTACAAAACCCTGATATAGACCCATTCTTTGCTAGAGTCCCCTGTCTTTCATTTTCCTGTTTAAGTAGCCTCCCCACCCTAGGTCATTCTGTTTCCTGATGTCCTGTGGGACATGCAATCAGTGGCAAGCCTTTCCTAAGATGCCAGCTGGAAGTTTCTTCTCTTTTGCCTAAAATGTAGGGGTCTGTGGGTACTAATTAACTGAAACTAATTACAACAAGTGCAATATCTCTCAAAATTTTTAATGTATGTAATACTTCATCCAGAAATTCTGTTTCTAGAATTCATCCTACAGGTGGACAAAGATAAATGTAGAAGGGTAGTCATTACAATGCTGTTAGGAATGATATACAACTAAGTGTACATCAATAGAAAGCTTGTATAAATTACCATACACCATGCCACTGTTTAAAACTTTATGTGCTTCTAACAAATTATCTCCAGGGTTTATTAAGCAGAAAGCTACACAGATCAGAACAATAGTTACGTTTCCTTTTGATTATGCATAGAAATTTTCAGGAACTATACATAAGAAGCATTAATACTGTGTACCCATGGGAAACAGAAATGAGGTCTGAAATTGGAGGGACATGTAATTTTCATTATACATCTGTTGTTCCCGAACTGTGCACCAAGTTGCGCAGAGGCACTGGAGGATAATTTAAAATTTTAAGGCAAATGTAGTGATGCTAGCAATCTATTGCAAAAGCTACTAAGTCAGGGTGGTTCATAGTTTCAACATTATTTTATGATATATTCATTTCAATGATGTTATATCTTGGCAAATTTGGGTTTTTGGCAGTTGCTCTGATAAACTATCAAATGACCTTGTTGAATCATCTAAAAAACACCCTATTACAATTCAACTTATCTTCAGCCTGAACTGACTGAGGAAGCCCTTTTAGTTTTGGTAAAAAGATCTAGATTTTCTCATTAATAATAACAAGGAAAACCACTGAGGTCTCATGTCTGCCCTTTCAGGTGGAGCAGCTCAGTCTTTCTAGTTCATCCCCTTTGATTGAAAGTGCCTTTACTAGACTGAACAGATTTCTTCATTGTTCTGTCTTCAGGCATAGGCACTTTCTGTAAATATGCTAAAGCTAACCATGAGAGTTTTGCATGAATCCTGGTTCCTGGGACTTGACTGAATCACCCATTAAGACTGTGGTTCAGCCAGGACTTCAGAGAAGGTCCTCTTGGCTTAGTTCAGTGCTTTGTGTGTTCTGTATAAGTTAGAGCCTGAGGGAATGAAGTTCCATACTTTGACTAATTTTATTTAGACTTGGAAGTTCAGCAGCCATAGTGTTAGTCTAATTGTGAGACTTCTCTAATCCTCAGTTTCCTCACTTTTTTGATGGCAATGATAATAATACATACCCCATAGGATCTTGTGAGGATCAAGTGATATAATGTGGGTAAAGCACTTAAGGTAGTATCTGAAAGTGAAAGTGAAGTCGCTCAGTCGTGTCCGACTCTTTGCGACCCATGGACTGTAGCCCACCAAGCTCCTCCATCCATGGGATTCCCTAGGCAAGAATACTGGAGTGGGTTGCCATTTCCTTCTCCAAGGTAGTGTCTAGCTCATGGTAAATTTTCCAGTAAAAGTTGACCTTTACTTTAGGCTAAGAGCTTGATCTCTGGAGTCAATAAGGCAAGGTTCCAAGCTCCAGTTCTGCTCCTTGTTAGATGTGTGACTTTGAGCTTGTTACTTAATCTCTTGAGCCTCAGTTTCCTTCCCTGTCTTGTAGGATTGTTGCAAGGATGCAGTGAGATCAGCCATATAAAGCAGTGAGCCCACTGCCTTTCACAGAGGAAGTAATCAACAGTGGATCGTGCTGCATCATTATTCATGGTGAGAGTACTAAGAGAAATTTGATGTGAGTTCCTTGTCTGGAACAGTCTTGATTGTTTAATGGAGAAAGTCTACCACTAGAGCCTGTATTTGGGATCCTCCATATTCTATTTTCCTCTTCTTCCCTCTGTACCATCCATGCAATCCCATTCTCAGATTCTTCCTTCATACTCAGATATAAAGTGTCAACAGCATAAGACATTTCTCTCACTGGGTTTTGTATTTTTCGAGGGACCAAAATCCTAAAGCTGGAAGAAGGAAGCCCTAATGGTACAGCCATGCTAAATAGCAGTGTTTTTTGGTCTCAGCAGTCTTAAAATTTGGGGCTGGATAATTATGGTGGGGGGCTTTCCTGGGCACAGTAGCATGTTTAATAGCATCTCTGGCTTCAACTCATTGGAGAACAGTAGCGGAACAAGCCCCTTCTTAGTTATGATGACTAAAAATATCTGTAGGCATTGCCAAATGTCTGCTGGGAAGAAAAATTATCCGTAATTAAGAAATCTTGGTTTGGGGATTCTGTGGAGGAGATGAGGCCTTTTCAGTTCAGTTCATTTCAGTGGCTTAGTTGTGTCCGACTCTTTGCGACCTCATGGACTGCAGCACGCCAGGCTGCCCTGTCCCATCACCAACTCCCAGAGTTTACTCAGACTTTTGTCCTTTGAGTCAGTGATACCATCCAACCATCTCATCTTCTGTCATCCCCTTCTCCAGCCTTCAATCTTTCCCAGCATCAGGGTCTTTTCAAATGAGTTGGTTCTTCGCATCACATGGCCAAAGTATTGGAGTTTCAGCTTCAGCATCAGTCCTTCCAATGAATATTCAGGACTGATTCCCTTTAAAATGGACTGATTGGATCTCCTTGAAGTCCAAGGGACTCTCAAGAGTCTTCTCCAACACCACAGTTCAAAAGCATCAATTCTTCTGCCCTCAGCTTTCTTTACAGTCCAACTCTCACATCCATACACGACCACTGGAAAAACCATAGCTTTGACTAGACGGACCTTTGTTGGCAAAGTAATGCCTCTGCTTTTGAATATGCTATCTAGGTTGGTCATAACTTTTCTTCCAAGGAGCAAGTGTCTTTTAATTTCATGGCTGCAGTCACCATCTACAGTGATTTTAGAGCCCCCCAAAATAAAGTCTGTCACTGTTTCCACTGTCTCTCCATCTATTTACCATGAAGTGATGGGAGCAGATGCCATGATCTTAGTTTTCTGAATGTTGAGTTTTAAGCCAACTTTTTCACTCTCTTCTTTCACTTTCATCAAGAGGCTTTTTAGCTCTTTGCTTTCTGCTATAAGAGTGGTATCATCTGCATATCTGAGGTTATTTATATTTCTCCAAGCAATCTTGATTCCGGCCTGTGCCTCATCCAGCCCAGCGTTTCTCATGATGTACTCTGTATACACGTTAAATAAGCAGAGTGACAATATACAGCCTTTTCCCTATTTGGAACCAGTGTTTTGTTGCATGTCCAATTCTAACTGTTGCTTTCCGACCTGCATATAGATTTCTCAAGAGGACGGTCAGGGGGTCTGGTATTCCCATTTCTTTAAGAATTTTCCATAGCTTTTTTGTTATCCACACAGTCAAAGGCATAGTTAATAAAGCAGAAATAATATGTTTTTCTGGAACTCTCTTGCTTTTTTTGATGATCCAGCGGATGTTGGCAATTTAATCTCTGGTTCAACCCTCTGCCTTTTCTAAATCCATCTTGAGCATCAGGAAGTTCATGGTTCACGTATTGCTGAAGCCTGGCTTGGAGAATTTTGAGCATTATTTTACTAGCATGTGAGATGAGTGCAATTGTGCGGTAGTTTGAGCTTCTTTGGCATGGCCTTTTCGGATATCTTTTAAAATCATACCAGGGGTCATAAGTATAAATGCCTTCCAAGGCCAAGCAGAGATGGAAAAAAAATCAAGGGAGTAAAATACAATAAAGAACAGTGGTGCTTGTGGCAAATTGAGAAGTGTATGACGTATCTAAAGGCATTCAGAAGGCACAAGAAGCTCTCTGTGAGCCAGACGAAGTACAAGCAAGAGTTACAGTCAGCTCTCAGGTTGAAGTTCCAGATGCAGGCTGTCTCTCAAGATGGCTTATGTGCTCTTCTTTGGGGCTGTTTACTCCCCACCTCAATTTCTGCTCTTTCCTTCCTCCCTTTCCTGCCTTCAAAATAGGGATATCCCTAAGTCGTCAAGTCATATTGTATCCATGCTAAGTCGCTTCAGTTGTGTCCAGCTCTTTGCGATTATAGCCCGCCAGGCTCCTCTGCCCCTGGGGTTCTCCAGGCAAGAATACTGGAGTGAGTTGCCATGCCCTCCTCCAGGGGATCTTCCTGACCCAGGGATTGAAACTGCATCTTCTGCACCTCCTGCATTGTCAGGCAGATTCTTTACTGCTGAGCCATCAGGGAAGCCCCAAGGTGTATTAGGTCATCCCAAAACAAAAATATTTAAAATCCCACTATAACTTTGGAATGGACAAATTCCACACAGTATTCAGTCATTTGAAACTGTCAGTGTGTTAAGTGGAAAGGACAATGTTAAGTGGAAAGGATAATACCATGCAAGAATCATAAGGCAGAAAAGAAAATCCCCCAAAGGACACCTGAAAAATGTGTTCACATCAAAATGTGAACGGGGATTGTGCCCGAGTGGATTTTTCCTTCCCCGTTTTTGCTTTCCCACATGAAACAAAAGGTTACAGTTATACTTGGAAAAGTCAACACTTGAGAGGAGGGCTCGAGGCCATGTGGGACTTGTCCAGGTAGGGAAGGTGTCGTGAAAAGAAATTGCAGATACAGATTCCCGTGGCTAAGCTAGCCCTCCCCATCCCTGCGCTGTTGGAGGTGTCCTGTCTGCTGAATAACCAGAGAACCTGGAGTTCCCCGCGTGTGGTTATTAACATTCATCATAATTGGAACACTAATCTCTGCTCACCGTGTTCTGTTCTCCAGTTGCTTTCTGCTGCTTTTTAATGACGTGCTTTTGCCTTTTCCCATGTACTCCGCATTATACACACGCTGTACTGCTCTACATTCCCTCGATTTATGCGTGTCTCTAGCAGATGGTTGGGCCAGTCCACCTCCGGTGCTTGTTTAGCATAACAGAGAGCTCAACCACTGGGGCCGCTCACAGGGTTCAGCTTGCATTTCTGGATCCTGGTGGGGTAAACACAGAGGGTTAAGGCCAGCACTTGCCATCTCTGACCTACCTTCACAGCAATTAGGGATGGGTTTTCCTTTTTGCTTTTCAAGCGTGGCTTTTCCTCTCCCCCTTTATTCCTTTTCTACTCGTCCTTTCCCTTGGGCTTCCCTAGATTTCTATAAGACTTCCCATGGTGGCGATGGGGAGAAGAAATTTTCCAGAAAAAAAGTGCCACCTAGAAAATCCAGGATTGGGAGTCCTGGCCTAATCTCAGTTTTTGGTAACTGATTCTTGGTGAAAATTGGAGAGTCACCCCTCACTGAACCAATCCTTTGGATCAGCAGGAAAGTATGCTGCCTTGACCATCTAGTCTTCTCAGTGTGGTAGGACTTTGAGCACGTGAGGATATGAGCCATTAAAGAAATTGAGATTGACCTCAAATAGCACTTCTGGTCTCCCAAAGCCTGTGGAGAAGTTCAAGTCACATCCCAGGAGCTTGGCCTTCTGGCTGCCTCAGTTCTGAGCTACACTTCTCATACTCTTAGCACGTTGATTTTAAATTCCTGCTGGTCTCAGAAGTACTTATGGATGCCTCTTATGGCAAAACAAGTTGCATTTTCCCCCATCTGATCTGTATCCTAAGATCTTCTGGGTTTTTATGCATGAAGGAAAAAAAATCTCATGGTAAGGACATCTAAGGAGTAGAAGGTTGTCATTGTTCTAGGATGCTACAAGGTTTGCCCTAACGACTTAAGATGCACACAGCTTGAGATGGAAGAGCTGTAAAGTGCCAGTCTGAAGTTGACTGTAATATGTTATTTCCATGTGGATGGAAAAAATTGATTTCTAATTCATAAAGTGTATCCCCAGATGCCGGTCATTACGTACTTTTCCAGTTTCAGCTTTAAAGTACTCTGAGCAGTGTATTCACAGAAGGCAGAAAAGGGGGGTGGCTTTCTTCTCACCCCAGGTGAGGAAGGACAAAATGGAACTTTGTGGAGAGGAAGCCAAGAAAACAGTTGGGGTGGTGTGATTGTTGGGGGAGGAGCCTGGATAAATGGTGGTCTCCATATATTTTCAGGACGGCTCTTTTCTCTCCAGAGCTGGAAGAAAATCAATATCTTGTTTTCAGATGGGTAAATGGAGTCGTCTCTTTAAAGTGCCCCGGTCAGTTCACCACACGTCGGGCAGCTGCTGCTTTCCAGGCTGCCCTGCGATTCCCAGGCTAGGAGGATTGACAAGGCGATGATAAACTAACGTGCCCCCTCAGCTCTGGGTGTGCGCCATTGTTCCCGCAGCTGAGACCCTCTGCTGCTATTTGCTTTCTCCCACATACATTATTCAACAGCCCAGGAAAAGGCCAAGAACCTCTTTCATTCAGGAATTCTGTATTAAAATAATCAATTTCAAACTGAAGCCGGGAAGGCCAGCTTGCTACAGGGAGAGCCTATTAATAAGCCACCAGTCTTTTCCATTTGCATTGAACTCATGCTGTATTGTGGTAATATGGGATTATTTTTTTTTTTTCGGTTTCCTCCAAGAAACTAAACATCACATTGGTTCTCCTGCTCTTTCATAAAGAGCATGTAGAAGAGCTTCTTCATTTGATCCTGTCATTAATAGAACACTAGAGGCCATATTTGTGCCTGCTACTCTGCGCTGAGTAATTCTGATTTTGAAAGTACTTTAAAAAAGCCATTAACTCTCCATGAAATGGAGCAGGAAGAAAAGTTTTCAAGTGTTTTGTGTTCCATTCATTGGCCTTACATTTCTTGTCTTGCCTCGTCTGCCCTCTGCCTCTAACCATCCCCCCACACATGGGTATACACACACACACACACACACACACACACACACACACACATACAAGTGGTAATATTCAAGCTCCAAGCCAAAAAATTAGAAACATTTTGTATGTAAGTCAGGATAATTTTTAAGCGCCTTCTTTCAGCAGCACCATGCTGTGCTCTCCCAGTTTGGTTACTAAAGGGTTAATCAAAATCTCCCTTTTTGTAGCTGCCTTATTGTCAAAATTCTTTCTAAGTTTACATTGGCCCTTATTCATGCATTTAAACAACTCAGTGACCAAAAAGTAACTATTAATAATCACCATTATGTAATCAGTTCAACAAACATTTATTGAACACCAACTGTGTATACAGGAAGTCCTTAAGGTTTTGGCTTGATTCCCCAAGTGACATGTTAAACATACATTTTTAATAGGGTTGCCAGATTTAGCATATAAAAACACAAGGCACTTAGTTTAATATAAGTTTTGGAAAAATAAATTATTTAAGTATGTTTCATACAGTATTGGGGACATACTTACACTAAAAATACTCATTGTGTATCTGACATTCCCATTAGCTGGAAATTCTATATTATATCTGGAAGCCTTACTTTTAAAGGAATTATTGATGTGACCTTGAGGTTTTTGATGTTTGCTCTTTTCTACTTCCCCCTCACCTCCAAAGTTTAGAACAGAGAGAAATTGATTCATCAAAGGTTTAGTTATTAGAGTTCAAATGAATTAAAGTTTTACTTTTCCATATAGGATGAAGTTTTTCAACTAATTTAGAGGCGTCTACTTTTCTTTTGTTCAACCGGTGGCACAGGATAGATATTTTTCAAAATTTTGATAAAATTAATAATTAAAAATACTAACCTATTTAAAAGTAATCTTGAAATAACTCATAAATACTACTATTCCAGTACTAGACTGATGCAATAAAGAAAAGTTACTTAGAATAATTCGCTATGTGCCCAATACTGTGCCAAAGACTGCTAAGTGTTAAGAGAGACAAAGCAAGGTGAATGTATCCATGAAAGTGCCCAGTGCAGGATACTCAGTGAATAATAGCTGTGTTCTAGCAAAGGAGAGACACACAGGATCAGCCCCTTGCAATCAGTAGTAGGGGTCCATCCTGGAAGACTGAAGACTCAGCCTAGATTCTGCAAAGTAAAACAACTTAGAACTGCCAAAGCACATGACTATTGTCTGTAAGGACGAGTTCTGGTTAACCCTTTATTAAGGGCCATCTAGGCACTGAGGAAGCCGAGGCACTATTACTGCCCTCCAGGAGCTCACAGTAGGGTGAGAAAAGGCTCACACAGCACATACATGACAGAAAGATAAGCGTCAAGAGAGCAGATGAAACAGCAGCTACCTTTTATTAACAGGTGTGCTATGTGCCAGGCACTGTGCTGGTGCTTTCCATGCCTTGTTTCCTGTATCCTCACAATACCCTTTTTTAAAATTTAATTTTTCTTTTGTACTGGAGCATAGGTAATTTCCCAGGTATTGCTAGTGGTAAAGAATCAGCCTGCCAGTGCAGGGGAGGTAAGAGACGTGGGTTCAATCCCTTAGTCAGGAAGATCCCCTGGAGCGGGGGCATGGCAACCTACTACAGTCCTCTTGCCTGGAGAATCCCATGGACAGAGGAGCCTGGCAGGCTGCAGTCCATGGAGTCACAAAGAGTTGGACACGACTGAGAGACTGAGCAACAGTCACAGCATTAGTTTCAGCAGTACAGCAAAGTGAGTCAGTTATGCATATACATGTATCCATTCTTTTTCAGATTCTTTTCCCATTTACGTTATTACAGAGTACTGAGTAGAGTTCCCTGTGCTATATGTATACAGTAGGTCCTTGTTGATTCTCTATTTTATATATAGTAGTGTGTTATCCTCACAATATCCTTTTGAAGTTACCCATGTTCTTCTTTGAGGGTCTTAAAGGACAGAGAGAAAAATTGTTTTTTCAATGCAGCAAGTATATGATTCTCTTTTCTGCACCATTTATCTAATTTGTCTAGTCCAATGCTAATAGTATGTTGATTTAATTAGAGTGCAGTAACTTTTTAAAGTGTTTGGATATCTGGCCAAAAGTCTACAAGCAATAAATGCTGGAGAGGGTGTGAAGAAAAGGGAACCCTCTTACACTGTTGGTGGGAATGCAAACTAGTACAGCCACTATGGAGAACAGTGTGGATATTCCTTAAAAAACTGGAAATAGAACTGCCATAAGACCCAGCAATCCCACTGCTGGGCATACACACTGAGGAAACCAGAATTGAAAGAGACATGTGTACCCCAATGTTCATCGCAGCACTGTTTATAATAGCCAGGACACGGAAGCAACCTAGATGTCCATCAGCAGATGAATGGAAAAGAAAGCTGTGGTACATATACACAAAGGAGTATTACTCAGCCATTAAAAAGAATACATTTGAATCAGTTCTAATGAGGTGGATGACACTGGAGCCTATTATACAGAGTGAAGTAAGCCAGAAAGAAAAACACCAATAGAGTATACTGTATATATATATGGAATTCATAATGCATATATATGGAATTTAGAAAGATGGTCACGATAACCCTATATGCGAGACAGCAAAAGAGACACAGATTTATAGAACAGTCTTTTGGACTCTGTGGGAGAGGGCAAGGGCGGGATGATATGGAAGAATGGCATTGAAACATATAAATTATCACATGTGAAACGAATCGCCAGTCCAGGTTCGATGCATGATACAGGGTGCTCAGGGCTGGTGCACTGGGGTGACCCAGAGGGATGGGATGGGGAGGGAGGTGGGAGGGGGGTTCAGGATGGGGAACACATGTACACCCATGGTGGATTCATATCAATGTATGGCAAAACCAATACAATATTGTAAAGTAAAAAAATAATAAAGAAAACTGAAAAAAAAGTGGATATCTGGTACTACAAAATGATAATTTTACTTATTGAGGAAAAAGATGGTTTAATAAATGCTAATACATCTGACATCTTTCAAGAGGAAAATTATATTGCATGGACACTATCTTGCATCGTATACTAAAATAAATTATGATGAAGACTAATATAAGCAAAATAGTAAACATCTTGTAGGAAATTCCTGAAGACTACACATATAAGACAGGGGACCAGACTAGATGCTCTCAGATTTTAGAAAAAAAAAAAGAGGGGCTTGCTGGATAAGATGACAAGATGCTCAAATTCAGTAGTGGTCAAGGAGGCTCAAACTAAAGTAATAAGGTGATTATAGCTTATACCCATCAAACAGGCAAATTTTTTAAAAAGTGATACTACCTCTTCCTGAACAGATATTGAAAGATCCTTCAAGGTGCTTAACTTCAGCAATCCTGCTCCTGAGAATATGTCCCATGGAAATAAAAGTGCAATACACAAGAGTCTATATACAAGCATATATACTGCAGCACACACACGCATAGAGAGAGATGAAAACAAAGAGAATGCTATAAATGGGAGGATACTTGAAAAAATTGGTAGTGCATCAAAGCAGTGGAGTATTATGCATAAGTCAAAAAGAATGAAAGGGAAATCTACCAGGGGATTTAGAAGGATTTCCATGAAAAATTGTTTAGCATGAAAATAAGATGCAGAAATATGTGTTAAATAAATCATTTTTAATAAAATATGTATTCTAGTGTGTGTAATGTGTATATAATTATTTGGTCATGAAAAATATGAAATGACACATATAGAGTTGTTGGTACAAGTTAGAAGGGTAGAATAGAGAGAGAGACAGAGGATAAAAGATGTGGGGAAAGGAGTGAGCCATGTAAAAGGGAGGAAATATAAAGATGGCACCAAACAGAAACTTCACATATGTGTGTGTTCTCCTTTAAGAAAAATCTAGGAATTTCCCCCTGCAACTTCTTTTCTGTGGAGCCCTAAACAAGGGAATTATCATTGTTAGGTCTATTGCTGGTGACTGCGGCTGTCAGTATGTGTGCAAGGCAAGCCCTCTTGCTGAGGAACAACATTCCAATTGCTGCGAAGTGGAACCTTCCCTAGAGTGCTAAGACTATGCTTTTGCCTGAGACCACTAAAAGTCAGAGGGTGCATCAACCTTACATAATGCTTTTCATGGACTTCCCTGATGGTCCAGTGGTTACGAATCCACCTTCCATGCCCAACACAGGGGACTCAGGTTCGATCTCTGGTCAGGGAACTAAGATCCCACATGCCGTGGGGCAACCAAGCCCATGCACCACAACTACTGGGCCTGTGTGCTGTAGAGCAACAAAAGAAGCCCAAGCATTGCAACTATGACCCAGTGCTCAGCCACAATTTAAAATGAATAATAATGCTTTCAAAGCTTAACTCCTAGTTAGCAAGACTTGAAAGCTAAAATGGGACACTCTCCTGATGTCCTTCCACTCGTTGCAGGATAACCCATCTCTGGGTCACCTCATGAATTATGAAATTGACTTGAGGGTTGTTCCTCTCTGCCTCTGTGCCAGAATTACTCTGACCTCTAGCAATCTGTTTCCTCAAATTTCCTCTGGCTAACGATAGGCTTCTGGAAACTGTGCAGGCTGTCTTTTAAATAAAACTAAAGTAAGACGATGTACCCTGCAAGAGTTCTATGATATCTGTGCTGCTTTGTTAATAAGGGGCTTGCTGTGACTAAAGGGAAACTTCTCACTCCTGTTTCCTACAGCCAAGGAGGAGGCTCATCCCACCAAAAGATCAATCCGATGTAAAGATGTACAGTGCAGCCTTCTTCATCTCTCCAGGCAAAAAAAAAAAAAAAAAGACAAAAGTCTGAGCTGAGGCTTTGGCAATGGGTATGGAAAAGACAGTCTACTTCTCAAAGTCACCTGAGTATTAGGTGGAACTTAGGTGGTACTGTCTTTAACCAGTGGCTCAGTGGGTAAAGAATCTGCCTGCAGTGCAGGAGACTCAGGAGATGTGAGTGTGATCCCAGGGTCAGGAAGATCCCCCGGAGAAGGAAACAACAACCCACTCCAGTATTCTTGCCTGGGAAATTCCATGGACGGAGGAGCCTGGAGAGCTCCATGGTGTCACAAAGTGTTGGACATGACTGAGTGACTAAGTGCAGACACACACACACACACACACACACACACACACATAGGTGGTACTATGTATAGAAACAGACAAGTCTGCAAGAAGAGTAGGTTTGGGGAGGTAAGAGGTGCACAGGTGTCCCAGGCTAGGCATAGGGATGTCAAAGTTGGGTGGGGACTTGGAGATTTGAGATGTGAATTTAGGAGAGAGGTAAAGTCTGAGAGAGGTGGAAGAAGAAGGCCAGAAAAAGACAAAGGTGTTGGGAGAGATGAGGGAGGGAAGCTGGAAGTAGGATGGGGCAATGTCTGTTACTGCAGCTATGGTTTCATGATAGAGCTTGATGGGCCCTGGCACATACTGCCTGGGGGGTGAAGATGTTAAGGACTGGCAGGAAGCACTTGGAGTAGGCAATTGAAAGTGGTGGCAGGGTTGATTTCCAAGGCAAATTGTGAGGTTTAAGGAGTAGTTGGTAAAGAAGCAGAGGAAGGAAATGTAGATCACACTTGGAAGATGCTCTTGGTGGAAGGAGGGCAGGAGTGGCAGGAGTGCAAGATTCAGTGAAAGTGATGGAGCCAGTAAGCATGTGACCGTGTGTAAGGGCAGAGATAAAAGAGCCCATGAGAAGGGAGAGAAACAGAGCTTTCAAAGGAGATAATTACTGTTGACCCTTGAACAAGGCCAGAGGTTTGGGGTGCTGAGCCCTGCGCAGTCAAAAATCCACATATAACTTTAGAGCGGACCCTCCTATCTGTGGTTTCACATCTGTGGTGTCAACCAACCATGGACTGTGTGGTACTTTAGGATGTATTCATAGAAAAAAAGTGTATAAGTGGACCTGCGCAGTTCACACCCATGCTATTCAAAGGTCAACTGAAATTGACCTTGCAACAGTGGAAGGAAACCTAGGACACGAGCAAGAATAGAGGTATTTTTGAAAGAAAGAGAAGAAAAAGGGAATGAGTAGGTAGTGGAGGGGTAGATGGATGGATGCCTACAAAAACATTGGAAGTCTGTCCATGATTCTTTTAGATTATGAACATGATACATGTCTGTGGTAGAAAAGTTGGAAAGTGCAGAAAGTTAAAAAGAAGATGAAAGTAACCTGTCTTCCTGTCACCATGGATAACATTTAGTTGTATTTCCATCTGTTTTTTTTTTCTATGCAAGTATTTACTTTTATCTGAAAAATTGGGATCATACTGATTAAATTTGAATGGCCTTGCTTTGTTTTTTGCTTAATGTACTTGAGCCCTTCCCCATTCCCAGAGATATTCTTGGAAAACACCACTATTAACTGGCACAACTGAAAGGCCGTGGCATGTTTTGTTTACCCCTGTTTGTCTTAGTGAGCAGTTCTGTTGTGAGTGGTTTGTCAATATTATAAGCAACACTAGTATTCTTAGGAAGAATTCCCAGAAGATACATTAGCAAGTAAAATTGTGAATCAAAAATACTCGATAGATGGCTTCCCCAGAAAAGTGTATCAACGTATATTCCCAGTAGGATGAAGGGTCTACTGTTTCATTCCATCTTCACCAAATGTGGACGTTGTAACAAAACATGCACACAAGTCTTTCTAATTACTAAGCCAAAAATATATATTATTTTAATTTATATTCTTAGTATTACATATAGTATTTAGCATTTTAAATATCTTGATTAGGTTTTATATTTCATTTGTATATCATCTATTTATGGTCTTATTTAAAATTAATTTGTATTGGAGTATAGTTGCTTTACTCAAAATATTTAACACAAAATATTGTGTTAATCTCTGTTATATAGCAAAGTGAATCAGTTATATGCATAGCCCCTCTTTTTTTAGGTTTTCTTCCCATCTAGGTCACCACAGAGCACTGAGTAGAATTCCCTGTGCTACACAGTAGGTTCTCATATGTATGGTCTTTTCCATGTTTTTTCTAGTGGGTTGGACGCTCTCCCTACTTTTTTTTTCTTTTTAACAATTTCCTTACATAATCGGGGGCTTCCCTAGTAGCTCAGTTGGTAAAGAATCTGCCTGCACTGCAGGAGACCCCAGTTCGATTCCTGGGTCAGGAAGATCCGCTGGAAAAGGGGTAGGCTATCCTCTCCAGTAATCCTGGGCTTCCCTAGTGGCTTAGCTGGTAAAGAATCTCCCTGCAATGTGGGCCATGGCTGAGAATCGGACATGACTGAGCGACTTCACTTTCACTTTTCACTTTCATGCATTTGAGAAGGAAATGGCAACCCACTCCAGTGTTCTTGCCTGGAGAATCTCAGGGACGGGGGAGCCTGGTGGGCTGCCGTCTATGGAGTCGCACAGAGTCGGACACGATTGAAGCGACTTAGCAGCAGCAGCAATGTGGGAAACCTGGGTTCGATCCCCAGGCTGGGAAGATCCCCTGGAGAAGGGAAAGGCTACCCACTCCAGTATTGTGGCCTGGAGAATTCCATGGACTGTACAGTCCATGGGGTTGCAAAGAGTCCGATGTGACTTTCACTTTTACAAAATCAGAATACCTATCAACACTTCGCTATATTGTTTCAAAACAAAAATCTTCGTTTTTGGTTGGTCTTTTAATTTTGTTCATTGCAGGTTTCACCTACAAAAGTTTTCAATTTGAATATGTTTGACTCTATTATGTTTCTCTCTCTTTTTTTTCTATTGATTTTATGTTTATAAAGTAAAGTCTTTCTCCAGCACCAAGATATTTTAAATTTTCACTTTATTTTAATCTATGCATTTATGCTTTCCTTTTCTCCACTATCTCTCTAAATCACAAAATTTTATCTTGGTGGAAAATACGAAGAAAGGATCCAACTTTATTTTACCAGAGTTAACCAAATTGCCCAACACCATTTGCACACTATGTTTCATTTTCTCTCTGATTTGGAGTAAAATTTATACTGAAAACACAAAAGTCAAAGATAATGACAGTTTTTTTCTGGGCTACTTACTGCATTATTATGATCAGTCTTTCAACTCTACTTCTAAAACTGCATTGTTTTAATTACTGTAGCTTTAAATTGTGTTTTAATATAAGACAATTACTAGTTTTTCCAGTCCATTGCTTTGTACATGAACTCAGAACCTCTCCTTTCTATTTTCAAAAGTTCTGCTGGAATGGTTATGGGAATAGCACTAAACTTGTAACTTACTATGGGAATATAAACATCTTGGCACGCTGGTATATGAGGCAGCACACAGTTTTGGCAAAGCGCTCAGCCTTGACAGTGCTTAAGTTCAGTTTCTGGCATTGGCACTTCCTAGCTGTGTGACTTCTAGAAAGTTACTTAAATCTTTCTGTGCCCCTATTTCTCTAACTGTTAAATGGAAATACTAATAATACCTACTTCA
This sequence comes from Capra hircus, assembly GCF_001704415.2. NCBI lineage: Eukaryota > Metazoa > Chordata > Mammalia > Artiodactyla > Bovidae > Capra > Capra hircus. The sequence continues at coordinate 7,228,946 of NW_017189517.1, forward strand.
TACGGTTTGTATATAGATTAAGTACATTAATCCATGTAAAGAGGAACTTAGAACAGCACATGAAACACAGTAAGCACTAAGTAAAACTTAAATTTGGTATCTTTCTATTAATTACAGTATGTTAGGGCCCCTGCATAAAGTATGGACAGTCCTCTCTTTGAATGGTTCCAATATTCACGAGTTTCTGTTACTGTGACTTAGTAGATAATGCCATTCCTCCAACGACACAGTTGGAATTTCAGTCACCATGGTATATTATGAATAACTCCTATAACTATGAGAAATTGCATAAAGTACAAATTTTGATGCTATCTCATTCGTCCACAAATTTACGACATAAATTATGGAAACACCAAGTGACTAGTGAACAAACACATCACTTCTTTCAACATCTGTTGGTGATCAGCCACAGTGCAAAATGTGTAGTTGTGCTGCCCATTTGTCTCTCAGCAATAAACTCTATAACATGTTACAGAAACAGGTAATCCAAAGAGTGAATTGGCCAACAAAGATGAAAGTGCAGAAAAGGAACAAAAAGTGATATTGCTAGAAGTGAAGTTGGAATTAAATATAAATGAAGTTAAAGAAATAGCTAACCATGGAATAGGTCAATGATACTTCAAAAATGATGAAAGTGAAAGAGGAAAGTGAAAAAGTTGGCTTAAAAATCAACATTCAGAAAACTAAGATCATGGCATCTGCTCCCATCACTTCATGGCAAATAAATGGGGAAACAATGGAAACAGTGACAGACTTTATTTTGGGGGGCTCCAAAATCACTGCAGATGGTGACTGCAGCCATGAAATTAAAAGATGCTTGCTCCTTAGAAGAAAAGTTTTAACTAACCTAGACAGCATATTAAAAAGCAGAGGCATTACTTTGCCAACAAAGGTCCGTCTAGTCAAAGCTATGGTTTTTCCAGTAGTCATGTATGGATGTGAGAGCTGGACTATAAAGAAAGCTGAGGGCAGAAGAATTGGTGCTTTTGAACTGTAGTGTTGGAGAAGACTCTTGAAAGTCCCTTGGACTGCAAGGAGATCCAATCAATCCATTCTAAAGGGAATCAGTCCTGAATATTCATTGGAAGGACTGATGCTGAAGCTGAAACTCCAATACTTTGGCCACGTGATGTGAAGAACCGACTCATTTGAAAAGACCCTGATGCTGGGAAAGATTGAAGGCTGGAGAAGGGGATGACAGAAAATGAGATGGTTGGATGGTATCACTGACTCAACGGACAAGTTTGAGTAAACTCTGGGAGTTGGTGATGGACAGGGAGGCCTAGCGTGCTGCAGTCCATGGGGTCACAAAGAGTCGGACACAACTGAGCCACTGAAATGAACTGAACTGAACTGAACTGAAAAGGCCTCATCTCCTCCACAGAATCCCCAAACCAAGATTTCTTAATTACGGACAATTTTTCTTCCCAGCAGACATTTGGCAATGCCTACAGATATTTTTAGTCATCATAACTAAGAAGAGGCTTGTTCCGCTACTGTTCTCCAATGAGTTGAAGCCAGAGATGCTATTAAACATGCTACTGTGCCCAGGAAAGCCCCCCACCATAATTATCCAGCCCCAAATTTTAAGACTGCTGAGACCAAAAAACACTGCTATTTAGCATGGCTGTACCATTAGGGCTTCCTTCTTCCAGCTTTAGGATTTTGGTCCCTCGAAAAATACAAAACCCAGTGAGAGAAATGTCTTATGCTGTTGACACTTTATATCTGAGTATGAAGGAAGAATCTGAGAATGGGATTGCATGGATGGTACAGAGGGAAGAAGAGGAAAATAGAATATGGAGGATCCCAAATACAGGCTCTAGTGGTAGACTTTCTCCATTAAACAATCAAGACTGTTCCAGACAAGGAACTCACATCAAATTTCTCTTAGTACTCTCACCATGAATAATGATGCAGCACGATCCACTGTTGATTACTTCCTCTGTGAAAGGCAGTGGGCTCACTGCTTTATATGGCTGATCTCACTGCATCCTTGCAACAATCCTACAAGACAGGGAAGGAAACTGAGGCTCAAAGAGATTAAGTAACCAGCTCAAAGTCACACATCTAACAAGGAACAGAACTGGAGCTTGGAACCTTGCCTTATTGACTCCAGAGATCATTTGAAAAGACCCTGATGCTGGGAAAGATTGAAGGCTGGAGGAGAATGGGACGACAGAGAATGAGATGGTTGGATGGCATCACCGATTCAATGGACATGAGTTTGAGTAAACTTGGGGTGTTGGTGATGGACAGGGAGGCCTGGTGGGCTGCAGTTCATGGGGTCACAAAGAGTCGAACACAACTGAGCGACTGAATTGAACTGAACTGAACTTCAAAAACAAACACTGTTTTAGAAAAAGAAATAGCGTTCAGGGTTACCAGATGGGGGATGGGGAGAGAGGAAATTGAATGAAGGGAGTCAAATGTATAAACTTCCAGTTAGAAGAAAAGTACTAGAGATGTAATGTATAACATGATGAATATAATGAACCCTTCTGTATGTTATCTGTGAAAGTTGTTAAGACAGTAAATTCTTAGTTCTCATCACAAGGGAAAATTTTTTTTTCTGTTTCTTTAATGTCATATCTATGAGATGATGTTGTTCACTAAACTTATTATGGAAATCATTTCCTAATGTGTGTAATTTATATTATTGTGATGTACATGTTCAACTTACAAAAAAGGAGAAAGAAATAGCTAACTGTGGGAATATTGTCACTGCTAAAATTCTAGACATCCTAGAAATGTGGTCAAAGGAATTTAGTGAGGGTGAAATTATCGACCTAAATGTCATTATGAAAAGTTGTTCTGATGAAAAGGATGAAGATGTCCCAGAGACAGCAATGCCAGCAAAAACCTACCCAGTGAAGGGACTCTTGGAGATATTTCATGACATGGAAAATGCAAAGGAAAAAATTTTGAATGCTGATCCAGCACTTTAAAAGGAGTATGATAATTTGTCAAGGCATAGAAAATATGCTTGCATGTATCATAAGTGATACGAGGAGAAGATGGCAAGCACTGTTAAAACCAACATGGATATTTTTTACAAAGTAATACAACACCTTTTTTTGGCTGTACTGGGTCTTCATTGGTGCACACAGGTATTCTCTAGTTGCAGCAAGCGGAGGCTCCTCTCTAGTTGTGGTGCATGGGCTTCTCATTGCAGTGGTGTCTCTTGTTGTGGAGCATGGGGTCTAGGCACACTGGCTTCAGTAGTTGCAGCAAATGGGCTCAGTCGTTGTGGTGCACGGGCTTAGTTACTCCCTAGCATGTGGGATCTTCCAGGACCAGGGATCAAACCTGATCCTTGCACTGACAGGTGGATTCCCATGTCCTGTATCACCAGGGAAGTCCGACACAACACTTTAATTTTCAATGTTTCTAATGTAAATGTGTATTAAATAAATAATAATTTTATAATTTTTCATTCTCTTGTATATTTATAAGGGAAAGGATACTAAGATAATTTTTAGTCTTTTGACAAAAAAATTTTAAAGGTCACAGAACAATCATAATTTCCCCCGTTGATTATTAAGATTGGTTTGTGTAATTCCAGCATTTCTGGTCGTCTTTACAGCTGTGCACTACCTTGCTTTTATTATAATTTTCTTCATATAGCCCATCTCAGATGTACATTTCTTAAAATTATTCTTAGATGTTCTAAATTTATTGTCACTGCTGGGAATGGGATTCATTTCTATTATTTTCAGACAGGATACTTCTGATAGATAAGGAAGCTCTTGCTTTTTGTACTTTTACTTGGGATCTGAATACTTTAAGTTCTTACTATTTCTAACATGTTCTCTATTTATTTGGCGCCCATCTCTGGGAACTGTGGCTCAGGCAGTGTGGAAAAAAGCTCTGGCTAACTCAGAGAGTTGCTTCTCCTCTTCTGCTTTGGAGATGGGTCCTTGTTTCTGACGTCATAGCTCAATAGGCTTGTTTCTAAAGCCTATCTTGGTGGCATAGCACATCACTGAGTCCTAATCTCCAATAGCCACATACTCGCTCTGTGATATAAACCTCACTGAACCTGTTTTCTCCTTGGGAAGTGGAAACAATAGTATCTGCCACATGAAATTATTAGAAGGATTAAGTGAGATGCGTGCATGAGTGTCCGATTCTTTGTGACCCCATGGACAATATATAGCCTGCCAGGCTCCTCTGACCATGGAATTCTGCAGGCAAGAATACTGGAGTGGGTTGCCATGCCCTCCTCCAGGGGATCTTCCTGACTCAGGAGTCGAGCCTGGGTCTCCTGCACTTCACGTGGATTCTTTACCACTGAGCCACTAGGGAAGACCATTAAGTGAGATATTGCATATCAAACACCCCCCTGAGAGTTAGCACAAAGAACAATCTGTGTCAAGTATATATATCAAGTATTAGTATGTCATTGTTATTTTGTGATATTTTTATTGAGAAATTATTGACGTATAAATTATATTAGTTTCAGATGCAGAACGTGATTTCAATATATGTGTATATTGCAAAATGATCCACCATAAGTCGTTCATTACCACACATGCTTATAAAATTTTTTCCTTGTGATGAGCTCTTTTAAGATCTACTCTCTTAGCTTTCAAATATACAATCAGCATCAGTAACTATAATCACTAAGCCATATATTAGACTCCCTGGAATGATGTTTGGGCTAAGTTGCTGGTTTTCAGTCTTACTGCACCTCTTTATCTCTCCGTTTTCTTATGTATTTAAATGAGGAAGGTGGCTTCTCTTTTAACTCCAAAGTCAATAAGATGAAATTTTGAGCTGGAAAGAAGGGTACGGCATGGATCTGTCTTCTCTGGTTCCTCCCATGGCGATTAAGTAGATGAGTCCTGAGAGCCCCACCTCAGTATCCACCGGTTCCGTTCCTTTTCCACTCCCATTGTCCTACATCTGGACCTCAGCTTGCACTCGAGCCTCTATAATAGCCTCTAAACAGATCTTTCTATCTCTCCTCTCCCACTGCCATTACCTAGAACTTGAACCAGGAAATCCCTTTTAAGCCACAAGGAAGAGAAATCATGTCATTTTCTTCTTTAAAAAACGAAAAATCCTGTTTGTGTGTTTATTGCTTAAAGGATCCTGACCAAACTCTGAAGACTAATTCAAGACTCTGTATCCTCTGATCACAAGGGATCCTGCTAGTCACATTTCTAGTCACTATCAATGCTCAACTCTCCCACTTTCCTACCACACCTTCTTACATCACTAACACCATTACCAGCTTCACCCCTAGACACACCCAGTTACTCCCCCTTTCCCCAGATATATTCTCTGATTTTCTGTTTCCACGTGTACTCACATTGTTCCTCCAGCCTACGATTCTCTCCTCATCCCACGTCCATCTTTAAACACCCTGCTTTGGAATATTATTCAGCCATTAAAAAGAATACATTTGAATCAGTTCTAATGGGGTGGATGAAACTGGAGCCTATTATACAGAGTTAAGTAAGCCAGAAAGAAAAACACCAATACAGTATACTAATGCATATATATGGAATTTAGAAAGATGGTGGTGATAACCCTATATGTGAGACAGCAAAAGAGACACAGATGTATAGAACAGTCTTTTGGACTCTGTGGGAGAAGGCGAGAGTGGGATGATTTGAGAGAATAGCATTGAAACATGTATGTTATCATATGTGAAATAGATCACCAGTCCAGGTTCGATGCATGAGACAGGGGGCTCAGGGCTGGTGCACTGGGATGACCCTGAGGGATGGGATGGGGAGAGAGGTGGGAGGGGGATTCAGGATGGGGAACACATGTACACATGTGGTGGATTCATGTCAATGTATGACAAAACCACTACAATATTGTAAAGTAATTAGCCTCCAATTAAATAAATTTGAAAAAAAAGTAAATTGAAAGAATAATAAATAAACACCCTGCTTATAGTCACGTGTCATGCCTTCATAAAACCCTTCTTGATTTTTCTTTTTCCACCCTCTTCCTCAGAAACTGGAGTGAATATTTTCTTTTTCCATGTTCCAAATATACTTGCTTGTACTAGTGTCCTTACATCATCTTTCCTCTTGGAAGTAAAGCAGATCTCTGTAAACCAAAAGTTTCTCAAGCACAAGAGCCTTGTCTTAGGCATCTCATAGGCCCTAGAGAACCTCTACATACATTGTATTTGTCTGCTTGTCATTCACCCATCTCCCCATCAGTGCCCCAAAATTGAAGAATAGTGAGAACCATGAAAACCAGTGCCTTGTTCACTTCTGTATCTCAAGTGCCTAACCCAGAGTCTGACACATAGTAGGTGCTCAGTCAAAGCTTGTGACATCAAATACTAGATCTCCCATTTCATTAACCCCCTTGACCTTGTGATTGGAGCCTTTGGTCAACTTCATCAGCCACTGCTATCACTGTTCCCCCTCTCAGATCTTGAACTCTGAAATGCCTTCCAGTTACCAAAACTTTCCATCTTTCGCCGTGACTGATGGCCCTCTGACCTCTCCCTATTGTTGCAGTCAGTTCCCTTCTGACTCCCCTCACCTCCCTTCCTAGCTCAACATTCTGTTCTGTTCTTTCCAGAGCCCTGGCTAGGGCGGGGTCACCGGGGCACAGAAATTTAGAGGGCACCACATTTTTCTCCCACCACCTCTCTGGTCTCTGTTGGAAGCCTCGCCCTGGCCCCAGGCCAGCCCCCTTGGCAGTTGCAGAGATGGATGGAGTAAAAGGCCCGAGGTCAAGGGCTGGGAGTGCACCAGCCAGGGGACCTTTTGTGCACAGGCTACCCCTCCCCCTGCCAAGAGCAGCTTCCATTGAAGAGAAGGCGAGTTTCCCGCTGCATGCCCCGGGTGCCCAAAATGCCAGTTAGGGTTTGGGTTCTGTCCTCCTTTCCCTCACCCTTGACACTGTGCCAGTCTCACGCTGCTTTCCCTGCTCCGGCAAGCCCTGTCACCGGGCCTCCCGGAACCACCACCAGGTCTAGCCGTTGCCCTTGGTGGATGCTTCATAGCTGCTCAGCCTTTTTTTTCAACCACAATATGTTGATTCTTGGGGAATATTTGTATCGAGGGGTATTTGTGTTGCAGGATGCATCACACACTCACACACACACACACACACACACACACAGAATGAGAGAGAACCCGAGGCGGGTCTATATAGGACTGACAGAAGAGACAGCAAGTGTTTTCACCCTTCTAAGTCTCTGCTACTTCATCTGTAAAACGGCACTGATCATAGTATCTGTCTTACAGTGTTGTTCTGAGGAATAAAGTGCATAGCAGAGTGCCCAGTACATTTAATAAGCACTCACTAGGTGTGAGTTCCCTTCTCTGAATTTCAACTTATCATCGTGCGTTTGCTCTTTAAAAAACTAGTCAACACACCTGCTATCAGAGATTTAATCAGTGCTAGTTATGGCCAACTCCAGAGGCAGCAGCTCCTCTCCCCTTAGTGTCCCCCACTGCACTGCACCCCCATCCCATCAGTGATCTGAAAAGCTGAAGGGCTCCTAAAAGAATTTCCCTTTCAGGATCTAGAAACTCAAAACTTTTTGAGCTGGTGCCAAGAATGTTCACTGCAATCAACTTTGTCTATCATAAAGAGGCCAGCCTTGGGTTTCAAATTGGGCCACTGTGTTGCTCCCTTCCTTGAGTGCAATGGGAGATTTCTGTGCAGTTGAAATTGAAGCCAGCTCTTTCTTTATATCAGTGGGTTTAAAACACCCAGGAACATTTTTATATGTGTTTTTAAAATTGCAACCAACTCTACGGTCAGTATTGGGAAAAGTGAGGCTGCTGTAAAGTCCTTTACTTAATTTTACCCAAATGTATTTCTTTTGCGAAGACAGGCACTCTATGTGCATGTTCATTATATGTTGTTTCCAGCTGACTTACCCTTTAGAAAAGTCACAGCCATAGGAAATGCACGCCCTGGAGGTGACTCAGGCCCTACAATAGCACATCTGCACACTTAGCCTCTGAGGAAAGTTGGCCAGTGGACTCACCACTCCACAGAAACTAAACCAAAGTTTCTGTTCACTGCATCTGGAAATATTTGATCACATTCACATTTTGCTTATTTTTTAATATGAGAATCATGTTTTAACCTAGCTCATATTATTTTGAGCGGCGAAGGCAATGGCACCCCACTCCAGTACTCTTGCCTGGAAAATCCCATGGACGGAGGAGCCTGGTAGGCTGCAGTCCATGGGGTCGCTTGACTGATTCGGACACAAATGAGCGACTTCACTTTCATTTTCATGCATTGGAGAAGGAAATGGCAACCCACTCCAGTGTTCTTACCTGGAGAATCCCAGAGATGGGGAAGCCTGGTGGGCTGCTGTCTATGGGGTTGCACAGAGTCAGACATGACTGAAGCGACTTAGCAGCAGCAGCATATCATTTTGAGAGCAAGGTATCTTTAATCCCAACAAAGTCCCATTTTTCATTTTTTTCTTTTATGGTTTGTGTTTCCAGTGTCAAATATAAAAACCCCTGATCTCAAAGATTTTTCCCATGTGTGTGTGTGTGTGTGTTTTTTTTTTTCCTGAAAGTCATGTATTTTACATTTATGTCTGTGACCCATTTTGAATTAGTTTTTGTATAAGGTATGAGACTCAGGTCCAGGTTCATTCTTTTGCCTACAAATGTCTAGGTGCTCCAGCATCACTTGTTGAAAAGACCGTATTATCAATGCCTCCACTGAACTGCTTTTGCACCTTTGAGAAATATCAGTCGGGCATATTGGTGTGAATCTATTCCTGAGTTCTCTTTTCCATTCCACTGATCTATGTGTCTATCTTTTAGCCAGTACCACACTGTCCTGAGTATTGTAGGTAAAGTAACCCGTAATAACAAGTGGCATGATTCATCCCATTTTTTTCATCTTTTTCTTCAATATTGTTTAACTACTTTAGGGTCTATAACTTTCTATATAAATTTTAGAATTAACTTGTCTATATCTAAAATTTTGTATTTTGCATTTCTTATGCATTTTGCATAGGAATTGCATTAAACCTATAGATCAGTTGGGGAAGAATTGACATCTTGACTAGGATAAGTTCAGTCAGTGAACACAATACATTGTTCCATTTATTTAGTTGTTCCTTAATTTCTTTCATTAAAGTTTGGTGATTCTAAGCACATAAGTCCTGTACGTATTTTGCTAGGTTTGAACCTATTTCATTTTCCTTAAAGTGATTGTAAATTACATTGGCTTTATTTTGATTTACAAATGTTCATTGTTAGCATAAGGAATGCAATAGATATTTATATATTTATCTTATATCCTAAGACTTTGATGAATTCATTTGTAAGTAGGAGTTTTCCTGTAAATTCCTTGATATTTTCTAATTTTACAGTTGTTTTGTTGGCAAATAGTGACTATCCCAAAGCCTTTGACTGTGTGGATCACAATAAACTGTGGAAAATTCTGAAAGAGATGCAAATATCAGACCACTTGACCTGCCTCTTGAGAAACCTATATGCAGGTCAGGAAGCAACAGTTAGAACTGGACATGGAACAACAGACTGGTTCCAAATAGGAAAAGGAGTACATCAAGGCTGTATATTGTCCCCCTGCTTATTGAACTTATATGCAGCATACATCATGAGAAATGCTCGGCTGGAAGAATCACAAGCTGGAATCAAGATTGCCGGGAGAAATATCAATAACCTCAGATATGCAGATGACACCACCTTTACGGCAGAAAGTGAAGAGGAGCTAAAAAGAACTAAAAAACCTGTTGATGAAAGTGAAAGAGGAGAGTGAAAAAGTTGGCTTAAAGCTCAACATTCAGAAAACGAAGATCATGGCATCCAGTCCCATCACTTCATGGGAAATAGATGGGGAAACAGTGGAAACAGTGTCAGACTTTATTTTGGGGGGCTCCAAAATCACTGCAGATGGTGACTGCAGCCATGAAATTAAAAGACGCTTACTCCTTGGAAGAAAAGTTATGACCAACCTAGATAGCATATTCAAAAGCAGAGACATTACTTTGCCGACTAAGGTCCATCTAGTCAAGGCTATGGTTTTTCCAGTGGTCATGTAGGGATGCGAGAGTTGGACTGTAAAGAAAGCTGAGCACCAAAGAATTGAAGCTTTTGAACTATGGTGTTGGAGAAGACTCTTGAGAGTCCCTTGCACTGCAAGGAGATCCAATCAGTCCATTCTAAAGGAGATCAGTCCTGGGTGTTCTTTGGAAGGAATAATGCTAAAGCTGAAACTCCAGTACTTTGGCCACCTCATGCGAAGAGTTGACTCATTGGAAAAGACTCATGCTGGGAGGGATTGGGGGCAGGAGGAGACGGGGATGACAGAGGATGAGATGGCTGGATGGCATCACTGACTCGATGGACGTGAGTCTGGGTGAACTCTGGGAGTTGGTGATGGACAGGGAGGCCTGGCATGCTGCAATTCATTGGGGTCACTAAGAGTCGGACATGACTGAGCGACTGAACTGAACTGGACTGAGGGATGGTTTTATTTCTTCCTTTTCAATCCATAGGCCATGTATTTATTGCTTTTTCTTTCCTGTTTCAGGACTAGAACTTCCAGTACTATGTTGAATAAGAGTAGTAAAAGCTGCTGTCATTGCTTTGTTTTGGATTTTAAGGGGAAATAATTCAGCTTTTCACCATTCATCATATGAATGATTTTAGGTGTAGTTTTTGTAGAAGCTCTTTATTAAGGTGAGGTATTTTTCTTTTATTGTTAATTTGCTGAGAGTTTTTGTGTTTTAAATTATGAATGGTTGTTGAGTTTTGTTAATACTTTTTCTGAATGAACATGATCATATGATTTTTCTTCTTTTCCCTGTTGATATGAAGGTTATATAGATTGGTTTTTAATTGATTGATTTTTGAATATTGAACCAGCCTTAACTAAATAAATCCCACTTGGTCATTGTTTATAATTGTTTTTATGCATTGCTGAATTTGAGTGGCTAATTTTTTGAGGATTTTAATCAAAGTCCTTGAGTACTTAAGTTCAAAGTTCTTAAGATTCTGCAGTTTCCTTTTTGTCTTTTTTTGTCCTTCATTTTTTTTTTTGATACTGTGTCAGGTTATGGTATCAAGGTACTACTTCCCCCAGAAAATGAGTTGGGAAGAGTTTCCTCTTGTATTTTCTGAAAGAATTTACACAAGACTGGTGTTAATTCTATAAATGTTTGGTAGAATTCTCCAGTGAAGCCATCTGAGCCTGGATATTTTCTTTTGGGAGGAGTTTTAATTACAAATTCAATTTCTTTAATGGTATAAGACCTTTTGGGGTGCCTGTCTCAACTTGGTTGAGTTTTGGTAGTTTGTGGTTTTCAAGGAATTGTTTCTATTTCTTCTAAGTTGTAAGATTTATGAGCCTCGAGTTGTTTGTAGTGTTCTCTTATTTTTCCTCTAGTGGATGCATGCTCTGCAAGTAATATCCACTGCTTCATGCCTGATGTTGTTTATTTGGGTCTTCTTTCTTTTTATCATTGTCAGTCTTCCATTGATTTTTTTCAAGGAACCAGTGCTTTGTTTCATTGATTTTTTTTCTCTACTGCTTTTCTTTTTTTCAGTTTTATTGATTTCTGCTTACACCTTTATCATTTCCTTCCTTCATTCTCCTTGCTTTGGGTTTATTTTGCTTTCCTGTTTCTAATTTCCTGAGGTAGGAACTTAGATTATTGATTTTAGATTTTTCTTCTTTCCTAATGTTAGCATTTAGTGCTATAAATTTCCCTTTTCACACTGCTGTGGCTGAATCCCACAGATTTTGACAGGTGTATTTTCATTTTCATTTAGTTCTCTATATTTTAAAACATTTGAAACTTCTTCTTTGATCCATGAATTAAGTATGTTGTTTAATTTCCTAATGTTTAGAGATTTTGTTATCTTTTTGTTATTGATTTCTAGTTAGATCCCATTGCAGTCAGAGAACATACTCTGAATGATTTAAATTCTTTTAAATTGCTCATACTGTTGGAAAACTGAGTGAGATAGTATTTGTCTATATTTGAGGCATTTGGAGAGCAGAGTACTTCATGAAGAGATGCACAGTTCTTTTGTTGGGGCACAGGTGGTTATCAATTCTTGAATACCTACCACTCACTCACACCCTCACTGAGTGCTTTATATACATAATTTCATCTAATCCTCTCAATAACCCTTTGTGGCTGCTGCTATTATAAACTTCATTTTAAATAACCCAAGCCCAGAGAGTTTAAGTGATTTGCCTGATTTCACTTAGCTCAAGTGGGATTTGAATCTGAGTCCTTCCATCTCCAAAACTCTTTCCTTAGAGTCACAAGTGAGAAAACTGATAAGGACCTGAGGAACAGAGCATAGTATGGGACTGTGTCCTAGAAAAGCAACCAGTTATCCAATACTTCTCTTGCCACTGCTCTTCTATGATAGTGTTTATGTGCCTATATCTATTTGACATTTAATTTTTAAAGTCTTAATTCAGATAATATGGATTTTCTCAGCCACACAATGTCAAATAATTGGTTTGACTAAAGTTTCATTTCTTGACCTAAGTTGATAGAGTAGTAAACTAATAATATAATGGCTAAGTCACTTAACATAGGTCTATGCCATTAATATATCTATACAAGAGTGATGAAAATATCTACCCCAAAGATTTGTCATGGCACTGAAATAATGGATCTGAAAGTGTTTTCACCATTGAGCATTATACAAACATACGGAATTATTATATTACTATGATAAATAAAATGATACTAGTGTTTCCTGGGAACCACAGTCCCTGTCCATCGCGTAGTACAAATGTTTTTGACCTAGACACCATGGACCTCGTGGATAGACTTCAGAGTTCTCTGAAACTGTATATAAATAATGTTGTTGTTTACTCACTAAGTCGTGTCTGACTTTGGGACCCCATGGACTGTAACCCACGAGGATCCTCTGTCCATGGAATTCTCCAGGCAAGAATACTGGAGTGGGTTGCCATTCTCTTCTCCAAGGGATCTTCCTAACCTAATAATCGAACCCAAGTCTCTTGCTTGGTAGATAGAATCTTTACCACTGAGCCATCTGGGAATCTGGCATATGGGAAGGTATATTTGGGGGGAGGGAGGCATATCATCTCCTTCCAAAAGATATTTGGAACTGCCTAGACAAATGGATGAAGAAATGAAACACAAATATCTGACTTTATGCTCTAGGAAATAGCATAGTCACTGAGTGCCTACTGAAGTGGCTTTGTCAGGTGTAGCCAACTTGGAGAGTGTTTCTTTTCTTATCCACAGACTTGAATGGTCTATATGTTACTTCCTATCTGCACCGAGCATACCAAGAAGCATGTTCACGAGAGAGAGAGAGAGAGAGAGAGAGAGAGAGAGAGAGAGAGAGAGAGAGAGAGAGAGAGAGTGTGTGTGTGTGTGTACCTAGATAGGAAGCTTCAGGCATTTCACAGATGGAACAGTCTTCTTTAAGGTTCTATTTTGAACAGGTCTGTAACACTAGCCAATTGGGAACTAGGACAGCTAGCTTTGCAGAACTAAGATGATTCTAACATTCTATTAATAAGATGGAATGACTGAGAACATTGAAACTGTGAAATATCTGCAATTAATGTATAAGTCTCCAAACAATGCAGTGGTCTTGATACTGTATTATTAGTCTGGACCAAGCCACACGTTGTAAGGAGTATAGAAGGAGCCCAGGTAATAGAAGAGTTAGGCAGAACTGGAAGGGATGCAATTTCTTTAGCCACATTTGGCTAAGGCATAAAACAACTCCAAAGATAGGAAGCATTGGAGATGACATTAGGGCTAACCAGTAGGTGTTTGTGAGGCTTGAGTGAGCCTAGTATGACTGCTTGACCTCTAGGCCCTGTGTAAGGCTTGGGACCCAGGACCCAGTCTGTACCAGAATAGCTATCTCTGTGGAATGTCTTCCAGTACATGAAATGCAAGAGAAAAGGAGTTGTAGTCCCAAAGGGAAACTGATATATGTATCTTTGTAGTATCAACCATTGAGTCCAAGCAACTGGAAGTTTGCCAAATAAAATGTGAGGTGCCATTACTGTGTGGAAAAGACCTATATTAAATATTATTTATCTGATATTCAAATTTAACTGAGCATCCTACGTTTTTTGTTTTCTGGATCCAACAACTCTGGTTAAATGAGAAGTCTTTTTTCAGGAGCTAAGGGAGCAGACTAGCACTTCTTAGATTTTAATTGCCATACAAATCACCTGATAAGTCAGCCAGTCTGGGATGGGCCCAAGCACTTGTGTTTCTAAAATGTTCCCAGGTGATGCTAATGCAGCCAGCCAGAGACCATACATTAAATAGCAAGGGGTTATGTAGTTGTTTAGGTTAATATCTCAGGCACCTTTCTTGTTCCATAGTAAAAGTCCCAATATTATCAGCTGTATATACCTTTTGTAATGCTCAAAACAGTGACACTGGCTTTGCAAGTCTCCATCAGGCTGAGGGGCATTTGGGCTGCAAGCTTCCCTTCCTGATGATAGTGAACATGCCCATTAGCTAGTAGCAGTGATGTGTCTTGGAAGGGAATTGCCTGTGATCCCTCTCCAACAGTGTGATGAGCAGTGTTCGCTATCACTGTGGACATGCTACATTAGCTGTCTGAACCAAGCCTCCAATTGGTTGAACTCCGATCTCTAGGATGGTAGCAACAGACACCACATGGATGTCATTCCCATTTGAGTGGGGATGTGGCTCTGACTCTTGGCACATGGTCCTCAGGACTGTCATCTTGACATCCTTTTCTCCCATACCGGAGGCACACTTTTTGAGTAACTCTTTTTATCATCATTGGGAGGGAGCGGGTTGAAAGTTGCATCTGTACGTGTTTTCTGTGCTAATCTGAGAGCTGGACTCAACCGCAGGACTTGGGTCACTTACACACAGAGATCTCATTGTGAGGGGAGAGGAAAATGGCTGCTCCTCAGCTGCACTTTGAAATTCTGCATTAAAAAAAAACACTAAGTATTCATAAGCCTCTTATTTAATCAATGAATCCCTTTGTGTTTACATCCCTTACAACTCAGGGAACAAATAGGGTTTAGTTGCTAGAAAGTGAAAACTTCAAGCTCCTCAGAATGGGGGAAATAGGAGGCAATTTAGATGAAAACAGTGAAAATGGCTCCATCCCAGTTTCTTGGTACCTGCTCCTAAGGACATGCCAACCAATGCTTTATTTTTGTGTTCTCCACCTTCCGTTTAGGGCATTATCCATAAAGGGGTAGCAAGATGCTTCTCAGCATAAATCTGTATTCAGTTGGTTAGATGCTCACCTGAAATCAGGAGACAAGGGAATGGAACAACTAGTGAGGTTTGGTAATTGCCAGTTGTCCATGAATGGCCTCTGCTCTGCCATGTGCCTTCACCTCGCTCCCTCCTCTTTTATCTAAAATTGGCGTTTACCTCTCCAGAATGAGTAAACCATTGAGGAAGCGTTCAAAGACCAAACTCTATCGCAATTGACCCAAAAGAAAATTTTGAGTTGACGTGATTTCAAAATGGGAAGGGAGTAAGTTCATTCTTGGGTTCTCCCACTCATAAAGGTAGTTCCAAGGAGCTCTTCAATATTAATTAGTAGACTGTGAATTCAGTTCTGTGCAATTATGATGAGCCAATTTGGGGAGGATGAAAGAGCTAACTTATTGTATTTTTGAATTACTCATCTAGAGGCCTGAATATTTTTGTATTTCCATATTTCTCGAGTAGCACTTAATTTAATCTTAGCCCCATTTCTTTCAATAAACCATTGTTGCACCTCATAAGCAGCACAGCTTCTTCCTCTAACTCATCTCCCCGTGAAATTGGTTTAATGAAGCAGAAAGGTATGAAGCATTAGCAACAGTGGAATCTGTGTGGTAGCAGTTCATTTTTCAGAGGCACTCACATTTCCACCCTAATTTATAAAATCAGCACACAAATGATTTTTATCACAGCCATTACATCAGTATAAATTACGGCCTTTTCTATAACACGGCAGTTAGTCAAACTGTTGAAATGATATCTATTAGTCAAGGGATGGGGAGGGGGTGCACGGAGAGGTAGGAAAGAGTTAGTGAAAATGAGGGCTGATGGTTGTCTTACAGAAACACCAATATTAATTTACCATAATGAACAGCGATGGGGTATTTTGCAAATGTACAGATGAAAATTAAATGTGCAAAGTGAAGCAAATGGGTCAATTTGTTCAGGACAAAGAAAAGGACCTTCAGTAAACAAAACGGTGCTATATAGAGACCGACAGTGATGCAATTAGTCAGGCACTCCTCCTGGCCAGTGGGCAGGCTGCAGCCGCCCTGGGCAGGGGCCATTGTTGTTGCCTCTCGCGTGGGTGTCTTCATTCATCTCATTGTAGGAACTGTCATCCTAGTTTTTTTGCCCTGCAGCCTCACCGTGTCGAATCCATCCTGCCAGAGCCTCCTTGGAGAGTACTGCCCACTGACATCTCCTCCTTTCTCCACTGCCACCTAGGTCGCTTGCCAGAACCTTGTAGTCACCCCCTTTCAAGTTAAGCAAACCTCAGTCATCTGATCTCATTAATATGAGCTTTGTGATCATTTAGGGATTGGGTTCACTGTTCCCTTTGCTCTCACTGTGAACCACAGTTTACCAAGCAAACAACTTACTGGTTTGACAGTTTCTTTTAGAGAGATGGTATGGATGGATGGTATAAGATGAGTTTAACCTTAAAAGAAAGTAAGTTCACATACTCCAGAAGTGACATTCAACCATAAACAATTTGTGTATGAATTGAAATTTATTGTTGTCCATTGAATGGCATGGTTACTCTGGGTAGACCTCTGTGCTGTGAATTCTATGTGACAGTAATTAAACAATATTGAAAAAGTATCCCTTCTTCATACCAGCTTCACTACCATCTACCAGTCTACCTTACTGACAATATATAAAATGTTTATGGGCAGGTCTGAGTTCTATGTTTATTCAATAGCTCATTCCATTAACAGATATTTTTCATGCATATGCTATGTGCCAGGGACCAGACTAGTGGTTGGGATCCAATGGCAAATGAGCCTTCTAGTGGAGAAAACAATCACTGAACAAGTAATTCCAAGCAAGTTTTATGGGGTTTCTGAGGTTGGTTGTAATTCCACATTGGTTTCTCTTAATTATGTCTCATTACCCTCAGTCAGGGTGTATTCAGGGAATACAGATTCACTGATCATAGGTAGTCACCCTGTCTGTTTAGTCACCACTGAAAGTCGTTCAGTTGTGTCTGACTCTTTGCCATCCCATGGACTATATACAATTCATGGAATTCTTTAAGCCAGGATACTGGAGTTGGGTAGCCTTTCCCTTCTCCAAGGGATCTTCCCAACACAGGGATGGAACCCAGGTCTCCTGCCTTGTAGGCAGATTCTTTACCAGCTGAGCCACAAGGGAAGCCCAAGAATACTGGAGTGGGTAGCCTATCCCTTCTCCAGCAGATCTTCTCGACCCAGGAATTGAACCAGGGCCTCCTTCACTGCAGACAGATTCTTGACCAGCTGAGCTATCAGGGAAGGCCCCAGCTTCCTTGGTCACCATATCTAGATGCATACTAGTTTTGTTTGTTTGTTTTTTTTTTAACCAAATTTGGTATTCTCTTCAATGATGTGAAAGTACAACTTATCATTGATTTCTTCAGATCTCAACCTTGCAATCCAGTAGATCTTAATATTTTCAATAAACAGTTTTTTAGCAGTTAGGAAATAGACTCCAATGAAATTTGGCACCTTGGTGAACATTATAAATGTTTGCTTGTATTAAATGAGGTTAATTGTTCACTGGCCCACTAATGTTAATATTGGACAAGCTAAAATTAGTAATCAGTTCAGTTCAGGTCAGTCGCTCAGTCATGTCCAACTCTTTGTGACCCCATGAATTGCAGCACACCAGGCCTTCCTGTGCATCACCAACTCCCGGAGTTCACTCAGACTCACGTCCATCGAGTCAGTGATGCCATCCAGCCATCTCATCCTCTGTTATCCTCTTCTCCTCCTGCCCCCAATCCCTCCCAGCATCAGAGTCTTTTCCAATGAGTCAACGCTTCACATGAGGTGGCCAAAGTACTGAAGTTTCAGCTTTAGCATTATTCCTTCCAAAGAAATCCCAGGGCTGATCTCCTTCAGAATGGACTGGTTGGATCTCCTTGCAGTCCAAGGGACTCTCAAGAGTCTTCTCCAACACCACAGTTCAAAAGCATCAATTCTTCGGCACTCAGCCTTCTTCCCAGTCCAACTCTCACATATCTGGTATCAAATGTCCTAAAATAGAATTGCAAATCTTTTTTGCTTTGTTTTTTTTTCTTTTTTCTAAGCACTTTTTTTAATTGAAGTATTGTTAATTTACAATGTGTTAATTTCAAGTGTACAACACAGTGATTCAGTTTCATATATATATTCTTTTATATATATATATAGGTATATATTGTTTATCAAATTCTCTTCCATTATAGGTTATTACAAGGTATTGAATATAGTTCCCTGTGCTGTACAGTAGGTCCTTATTGTTTACCTATTTTATATACAGTAGTGAATATATGTTAATCCAAAACTCCTAATTTATCTCCCCCCCACCGTGCTATCATTGCTAACCATAAATTTGCTTCTATGTCTATGAGCCTATTTCTGTTTTGTAAATAAGTTCATTTGTATCATTTTTAAATTCCGCATATAAGTGATATTGTGATACCATATGATATTTTATTTATCTTCCTTACTTCCCTTAATATGATAATCTCTAGGTCCTTCCATGTTGCTGCAAATGGTGTTATCTCCTTTTTATGTGAGTAATATTCCACTGTATATATATATATATATATATATATATATGTGTGTGCGTGTGTGTGTGTGTGTGTGTCTGTATACCACATTGTCTTCATCCACTCATCTGTCAATGGACATTTAGGCTGCTTTTATGAACATAGGGGTGCATGTATCTTTTCTAATTAAAGTTTTGTCTGTGTATACATCCAGGAGTAGGATTATTGAATCATATGGTAGTTCTATCTTTAGCCTTATAAGGAACCTCCATACTGGTTGTACCAATGTACATTCTCATCAACAGTGTAAGAGGGTTCCCTTTTTTCCACAACCTTTCCAGAATTTATTATTTGTAGACTTTTTAATGATGGCCTTTCTGACTGGTGTGAGGTGATACCTCATTGCAGTTTTGATTTGCATTTCTCTAATAATTAGCCTCTTGATGAAAGTGGACTAAAAAGCCTCTTGATGAAAGTGACAGTGGAGAGTGAAAAAGTTGGCTTAAAGCTCAACATTCAGAAAACGAAGATCATGGCATCTGGTCCCATCACTTCATGGGAAATAGATGGGGAAACAGTGGAAACAGTGTCAGAATTTATTTTGGGAGGCTCCAAAATCACTGCAGATGGTGGCTGCAGCCATGAAACTAAAAGATGCTTACTCCTTGGAAGAAAAGTTATGACCAACCTAGATAGCATATTGAAAAGCAGAGACATTACTTAGCCAACAAAGGTCCGTCTAGTCAAGGCTATGGTTTTTCCAGGAGTCATGTATGGATGTGAGAGTTGGTCTGTGAAGAAAGTTGAGTGCCATGTTTGGGAACGCATGTAAGAATTAAAGATTTTAAAATTTAAATAAATAAATAAATAAATGACCAAAAAAAAAAAAAAAGAAAGAAAGTTGAGTGCCAAAAAATTGATGCTTTTGAACTGTGGTATTGGAGAAGACTCTTGAGAGTTCCTTGGACTGCAAGGAGATCCAACCAGTCCATTCTGAAGGAGATCAGCCCTGGGATTTCTTTGGAAGGAATAATGCTAAAGCTGAAACTCCAGTACTCTGGCCACCTCATGTGAAGAGTTGACTCATTGGAAAAGACTCTGATGCTGGGAGGGATTGGGGGCAGGAGGAGAAGGGGACGACAGAGGATGAGATGGCTAGATGGCATCACTGACTCGATGGACATGAGTCAGTGAACTCCAGGAATTGGTGATGGACAGGGAGGCCTGGCCTGCTGTGATTCATAGGGGCGCAAAGAGTCGGACACGACTGAGCAACTGAACTGAACTGAACTGAATAATTAGCAATATTAAGCATCGTATGCCTATTGGCCATCTCTATGTCTTCCTTAGAGAAATATCTAGGTCTTCTGTACATTTTTTTTGATTGGGTTGTTTCTTTTTGACACTAAGCTGTATGAGATATTTGTATATTTCCGAACTTACTCCCTTGTCAGTCACATCATTTGTAAATGGGTTATCTTTTTGTCTTCTTTATGGTTTCCTTTAACTGTGCAAAAGATGTTAAGTTTAATTAAGCCCTATCTGTTTTTGTTTCTATTTCCATTACTCTAAGAGACAGATCCAAAACAATATTGCTGTGATTTATGTCAAAGAGTGTTTTGCCTAGATTTTCCTCCAGGAATTTTATAGTATCTAGTCTTACATTTAAGTCTTTGATCCATTTTGAGTTTATTTTTGTATATGATGTTAGAAAATGTTCTAATTTCATTCCTTTACAAGTAGCTGTCCAGTTTTCCCAGAACCACTTATTGAAAAGACTATCTTTTCTCCATTGTATATTCTTGCCTTCTTTGTTGTAGATTAAGTGACCATAAGTGTGTGGGTTTATCTCTGGGGTTTTTATCTTGTTCCATTGATCTATATGTCTGTTTTTGTGCCAGTACCATATTTTTTCAATGACTGCAGATTTATAGTACTGTCTGAAATCAGGGAACATGATTCTTTCAGTTTTATTCTTCTTTCTCAAGATGCTTTTGACTATTTGTTTTTGGGGGATTTCCATAAAAATTTAAAAATTTTTGTTATGGTTCTGTGAAAAATGCCATTGGTAATTTGATAGGGATTGCATTGAATCTGTACCCTGGGTAGTAGTGAAGTAGTGAAGTCGCTCAGTCATGTCTGACTCTTTGTGACCCCATGAGCTGTAGCCTATCAGGCTCCTCCATCCATGGGATTTTCCAGGCAAGAGTACTGGAGTGGGTTGCCATTTCCTTCTCCAGGGGATCTTCCCAACCCAGGGATCAAACCTGGGTCTCCCACATTGTAGGCAGATGCTTTACCATCTGAGCCACCAGGGAAGTCCACCCTGAGTAGTATGGTCATTTTAACTATATTGATTCTTCCAATCCAAGAACACAATATATCTTTCTATCTCTTTGTATCATTTTCAGTTTCTATCATCAGTGTCTTACAGTTTTCTTAGTACAGGTCTTGACACTCCTTCATTAGATTTATCCCTTGGTATTTTATTCTTTTTGAAGTGATTGTAAATGGGATTGTTTTCTTAATTTCTCTGATAGTTTGTTGTTAGTGTATAGAAATTCGAAACATTCCAAATTTCTTGATGAACTTAGTGGTTTTCTATTAGAATCTTTAGGTTTCTCTATGTATCACATCATGTCATCTGCAAACAGACAGTTTTACAACTTTATTTTTAATTTAAATTCCTTTTATTTATTTTTCTTGCCTGACTGCTGTGGCTAGGATTTCCAAAACTTTATTGAATGAAAGCAGCAAGAGTGAGCATCATTCTCTTATTGGTTATCTTAGAGGAAATGCTTTTGAGTTTTGACTGTTGTGTATGATGTTAGCTATGGGTTTGTCACATATATAGCCTTTATTATACCCACTTTCTTGAGAGTTATTTTTATCATAAATGGATATTTAATCTTATCAAAAGCCTTTTTCTGCCTCTATTGAGATGATCATATGGGTTTTTTTCTTCATTTTGTCAATGAGCTGTATCACATTGATTGATTTGTGGATATTGTAAAATCCATGCATCCCTGAGATAAATCCTCCTTGACCATGGTGTACGATCCTTTTAATGTATTGTTGGATTCAATTTGTTAGTATTTTGTTGAGGATTTTTGCATCTATGTTCTTCAGTGATATTGTCCTGTAATTTTCTTTTTTTGTGTGCTGTCTTTGTCTGGTTCTGGTACCAGGATGATGGTGGCCTCATAGAATAAATTTAGAGGTATCTCTTCCTCTGCATCTGGGAAGTATAGGTGTTAACTCTTCTCTAAATGTTTGGTAGAATTCACCTGTAAAGCCATCTGTTCATAGACTTTGGCCTTTTGGGAGTTTTTAAATTACTGACTCAATTTCAGTGCTGGTAATTGATCTGTTCATATTTCTATTTCTCACTGGTTCAGTCTTGGGAAATTGTACCTTTCTGAGAATTTGTCCATTGCTTCTAGGTTGTCCATTTTATTGGCATATAGTTGCTCATAGTAGTCTCTTATAATTCTTTGTATTTATGTGGTGTCAGTTGTAACTTCTTTTTCATTTCTAATTTTATCGATTTGGGCCCTCTCTCTTTTTTTCTTGATGATTTTGGCTAAAAAGTTTTTTTGTTTTATAAATTTTGTATATCTTTTCAAAGAACCAGTTTTCAGTTTCATTGATCTTTTCTATTGTTTTTTTCACTCTCTATTTCATGTATCCTCATATTTTCTATGTGATTTAAAAGACAAATGCTTAAAATCATAAATTATGTATTTTTGTTTATGGACATACATTTATGTAGATATGTAATGTGTGACAATAACAATATAAAAGGTGGAAGGAGCTGTAAAGGGGCAGAACTTTGCATATATTGAAAGGCAGATGTTCTTAATTTAAATTCACTTGTTATAAAGTTAGGATATTAATATTATTTATAATCTCTAGGGTAGCTACTAAGAAAAAAGCCTAAAAAACATATACAAGAAAATAACTGAGAGGGAATCAAAGTGGTACACTAGAAAAAAATTATTCACAACAGAAAGCAGTAATGGAGAAAGTAAAGGTGAAAAAAGGTATAAGACATACGAAAAACAGTTCATAAAATGGCAAAACTTAACTCCTTCCCTTTTAGTAATTACTTTAGATAAGTGATTTTTAAACTCTCTAATTAAAAGGCAGACATTGGCAAAATGAATAATTACACATGGTTCAACTATCCATTTACAGAAGACTAAATTTAGATCCAAATACACAAATAGCCTGAAAGTAAAAGAAGGGAAAAGATATTCTATGCAAATAGTAGCCAAAAAAGCTGATATGGCTATAGTAATATCAGAAAAATAGACTTTAAGACAAAAAAAATTGTTACAAGAGATAAAGGATGACATTATATATTGATCAAAGGAATAATCCATCAGGAAGATATGGCAATTATAAAGATATATGAATTTAATAACAGAGCCCCAAAATACATGGAAAAACTGACAGAACTGAAAAGAGAAGTAGACATTTGTGAAATAATAGTTGGAATCTTAAATATCTCATTTCAAATAATGGATAGAACAAGTAGACAGAAGATGAATAAAGAATCAGGGGACTTGAACAGCACTATAAAACAAATTAGACTTAATGGAGATACAGAACATATCACCTGACAACAAAATGTGAATTCTTCTCAAGCGTGAATGAAACATTCTGTAGGACAGACCATGTGTTAAGACACAAAACAAGTTTCAAAAAATTTTTCAAAATTTAAATCATATAAAGAATCTAATCATAATGAAATGAAACTAGAAGTCAATAACAGGAGGAATACACAAATTTTTAATATTGAAATTAAACAGTACACAGTTAAACAATCAAGTTGAAGAAAAAAATGCAAGTGAAATTAGAAAATACTTTGACATGAATGAGAACAAATCACAACATATTGACATGTATGAGGTGCAAGAAAATAGTGCTCAGAGGGATATTTATAGCTATGAATTTATATATTATAAAGAAAGAAAGATCCCAAATTAATAACTTAACTTTGCACCTTAAGGAATGAGATAAAGAAGAGCAAGCTAAATAAAAAGCTACCCAAAGGAAATAAATAGTAAAGATTAAAGTGGAGATAATTAAAATAGAGAATATAAAAACAATAGAAAGAATAAGTGAAACCAAAAGTTGGTTCTTTGGAAAGATCAATAAAACTGAAAATTGTTTAGTGAAACTAACCAGGAAAAAAAGAGAGAAGACTCAAATGACTAAAATCATAAATGAAAGTGGGATTATTACTTTAGACCTTACAGAAACAGGATTATAAGAGAATACTATGAACATTTGTATGCCAACAAATTAGAGGCAAATTAGGTTCACATCAGGTAGCCAAAGTGTTAAAACTTCAGCTTTGGCATCAGTCCTTCCAATGAGTGTTCAGGGCTGATTTCCTTTAGGACTGACTGGTTTGATCTCCTTGCAGTCCAAGGGACTCTTAAGAGTCTTCTCTAACACCACAGTTCAAAAGCATCAATTCTTTGGTGCTCAGCCTTCTTTATGATCCAACTATCACATCCATACATGACTACTGGAAAAAACCATAGCTTTGACCATACAGACCTTTGTCGGCAAAGTGATGTCTCTGCTTTTTAATATGCTGTCTAGGTTTGTCATAGCTTTTCTTCCAAGGAGCAGGAGTCTTTTAATTTCATGGCTGCAGTCACCATCCACAGTGATTTTGGAGCCCAAGAAAACAAAATCGGTCACTGCTTTCACTTTTTACCCTTCTATTTGCCATGAAGTGATGGAATCATGTGCCATGACCTTAGTTTTTTGAATCAAAGTTTAGGGTGATGTCATCTGAATATCTGAGGTTATTGATATTTCCCCCAGCAATCTTGATTCCAGCTTTTGCTTCATCCAGCCCAACATTTCACATGATGTATTCTTCATAGAAGTTAAATAAGCAGGGTGACAATATATAGCCTTGTTGTACACCTTTCCCTATTTTGAACCAGTCCATTGTTCCATGTCCAGTTCTAACTGTTGCTTCTTAACCTGCAAACAGGTTTCTCAGGAGGCAGGTAAGGTGGTCTGGTATTCCCATCTCTTTAACAATTTTCCAGTTTGTTGTGATCCACAGAGTCAAAGGCTTTAGCATTGACTAAATGAGGCAGAAGTAGATATTTTTTTCTGAAATTCCCTTGCTTTCTCTATGATCCAACGAATGCTGGCAATTTGATCTCTGGTTCCTCTGACTTTTCTAAGCCCAGCTTGTATATATATATATCTTGAAGTTCTCAGTTCACATACTGCTGAAGCCTAGCTTGAAGGATTTTGAGCATAACCTTAATAGCATGTGAAATAAGCAGGACTGTACAGTAATTTGAACATTCTTTGGCATTGTACTTCTTTGGGATTGGAATGAATATGACCTGTTTCAGTTCTGTGGCCCCACTGCTGAGTTTTCCAAATTTGCTGACATATTGAGTGCAACACTTTAACAGCATCATCTTTTCGGATTTTAAATAGCTTATCTGGAATTCTGTCACCTCTAGCTTTGTTCATAGTAATCTTTCCTACTTGACTTCACAATCCAGGATGTCTGGCTCTAGGTGAATGATCACACTGTTGTGGTTTTCCAGGTCAAGACCTTTTTTGTATAGTTTTTCTGTGTATTCTTGCCACCTCTTCTTAATCTCTTCTGCTTCTGTTCAGTTCTTGCCATTTCTGTCCTTTATCATGTCTCTTGGGTTTTGGAAAAAGCTGTTTGCTACTACCACTGTATTCTCTTGACAGAACTCTTTGAGCCTTTGTCCTGCTTCATTTTGTAATCCAAGGCCAAACTTGCCTGTTACTGCATGTATCTCTTGACTTTCTACTTTTGCATTCCAGTCCCCTATGATGAAAAGGACATCTTTTTTGGTGTTAATTCTAGAAGATCTTGTCGGTCTTCATAGAACTGGTCAACTTCTTAGGCATCAGTGGTTGGGGCATAGACTTGGATTACTGCAATATTAAATGGTTTGTCTTGGAAATGAACCAAGATCATTCTACTGCTTTTGAGATCGCACCCAAGTACTGCATTTCTTCTAAGGGATTCTTGCCCACAGTAGTAGATATGGTAGTCATCTGAATTAAATTCACCCATTCCTGTCCATTTAGTTCACTGATTCCTAAAATGTCGATGTTCACTCTTGCCATCTCCTGCTTGCCTATGTCCAATTTACCTTGATTCATGGACCTGATATTCCAGGTTCCTATGCAGCATTGTTCTTGCAGCATCAGACTTTACTTTCACCACCAGACACATCTATAACAGAGTGTCATTTCTGCTTTGGCCTAATGGCTTTGTTCTTTCTGGAGCTATTAGTAATTGCTCTCCAGTTCACCCGGTAGTATATTGGACATCTTCCAACATGGGGGGCTCATCTTCCAGTGTCATAGCTTTTTGCCTTTTTGTAGTATTAATCCTGTTCATGAAGTTCTCATGGCAAGAATACTGGAGTGGTTTGCCTTTCCCTTTTCCAGTGGGCCACGTTTTTTCCAGAACTTTTTACTGTGACCCATCCATCTTGTGTGGTCCTGCAAGGCATGGCTCATGGCTTCATTGAGTTATGCAAGTCCCTTCACTATAACAAGGCTGGGAACCATGAAGGGATTTACAACATGGATGAAACTCAAAAATATTATGCTAGGTGAAAGAAAATAAGAAGCAAGAAACCTTCTTACTCCCCTTCCTCCACCTTGCAAAAACTCATATGTG
Organism: Capra hircus; assembly: GCF_001704415.2. Lineage (NCBI taxonomy): Eukaryota > Metazoa > Chordata > Mammalia > Artiodactyla > Bovidae > Capra > Capra hircus. The sequence continues at coordinate 7,255,391 of NW_017189517.1, forward strand.
ATTCAGTTTATATGAAACATCTAGAATTAGCAGATCTAATTATTTCCAGGGAATGTGGGAGGGAGGTTGGGAGGTGACTGCTCAAAGGGTATGGAGCTTTCTTTTGGAAAGATGAAAATATTTTGGTGTTAGAGATGATGGTTGCACAATATTGAGAATGTACTTAACACTTTTGAATTGCATACTTAAAGTGCTTAATTTTATGTTATACAATTTTCACATAAATCTAAAAGTGATCACTCTAGCTGTCATGAGGAGACTGGATTTAAAAATAGCATGAATGGAGATGAGACACTTAGAGGCTATCACAGTGGTCCAGATGAGAGATGACAGTAGCCTGAATTAAGGAGCTAGCAGTAAGAATGAAGAGAGGCAAATTAGTTTTAGTTATTTAGAAACCAGTATGCCACGTCCAAGGTCAGGAACAGTGGCTGTGAGGAGATACCCCACGTCCAAGGACAAAGGAGGAGCCCCAGCAAGACTGTTCAGTTCAGTTCAGTTGCTCAGTCATGTCCGACTCTTAGTGACCCCATGAATCGCAGCACACCAGGGCTCCCTGTCCATCACCAACTCCCGGAGTTCACACAGACTCACATTCATCGAGTCAGTGATGCCATCCAGCCATCTCATTCTTGGTCGTCCCCTTCTCCTACTGCCCCCAATCCCTCCCAGCATCAAAGTCTTTTCCAATGAGTCAACTCTTCGCATGAGGTGTCCAAAGTATTGGAGCTTCAGCTTTAGCATCAGTCCTTCCAAAGAAATCCCAGGGCTGATCTCCCTCAGAATGGACTGGTTGGATTTCCTTGCAGTCCAAGGGACTCTCTAGCATCTTCTCCAACACCACAGTTCAAAAGCATCAATTCTTTGGTGCTCAGCTTTCTTCATAGTCCAACTCTCACATCCATACATGACCACAGGAAAAACCATAGCCTTGACTAGACGGACCTTAGTTGGCAAAGTAATGTCTCTGCTTTTGAATATGCTACCTAGGTTGGTCGGAGGGGCAAATTCACATTTAGAATCAAACCCCATTCACGTCAGAGACGCTCAGAGTGCTCAAACAAACCTTGTGCACACCAGGACCCAGGGACCCCACAGAGACTGAGAAAGAACTGTGTTTGAGCATCTCCTGTGGAGGTACAGGTCAGCAGTGGACTGCCACAGGGGCAGGGGTTCTGGATGCAGCAGACTTGGGTTTAGCATAAGCCCTCTTGGAGGAGGTGGACATTAAGCCCATCATAGAGCTGCCAGAACTTACACAGGACTGGGAAATAGACACTTGGAGGGAACAAACAGAACTTTGTCCAACAGGACCCAGGAGAGGGGAGCAGTGACCTCACAAGAGACTGGCCCAGACTTGCCTGTAGGTATCTGGGAGTCTCCAGCAGGGGAGTGTGTTGGTGGTGGCCTGCTGCAGGGTTGGGAGCACTGTGGCAGTGCATTAGTGGGATCTTTTGAAGGAGGTCACCGTTATCTTCATTACCTCCACCATAGTTTGGCCCCACATGAACAGCAGGGAGGGAACACAGCACCACCCATCAACAGAAAATTGGATTAAGGATTTACTGAGCATGGCCCTGCCCACATAACAAGACCCAGTTTCCCCCATTGTCAGTCTATCCCATCAGGAAGCTTTCATAAACCTCTCATCCCTCTCCATCAGGAGGTAGACAGACTGAAAACCACAATCACAGAAAACAAACCAATCTAATCACATGGACCAAAGCCTTGCCTAACTCAATGAAACTATGAGCCATGCCGTGTAAAGCCACCCAAGACAGATGGGTCATGATGGAGAGTTCTGACAAAATGTGGTCCATTGGAGAAGGGAATGGCAAACCACTTCAGCATTCTTGCCTTGAGTACCCCATGAACACTATGAAAAGGCAAAAAGATAGGACACTGAAAGAAAAACTCCCCAGGTCGGTAGGTGCCCAATATGCTACTGGAGATCAGTGGAGAAATAACTCTAGAAAGAATGAAGAGACGGAGCCAAAGCAAAAACAACACCCAGTTGTGGATGTGACTAGTGATGGAAGCAAGGTCCGATGCTGTAAGGAGCAATATTGCATAGGAAACTGGAATGTTATGTCCATGAATCAAGGCAAATTAGAAGTGGTCAAACAGGATGTGGCAAGAATGAACATGGACATTTTAGGAATCAGCGAACTAAAATGGACTGGAATGGGTGAATTTAACTCAGATGACCGTTATACCTACTACTGTGGGCAAGAATCCCTTAGAAGAAATGCAGTAACCATCATAGTCGACAAAAGAGTCCGAAATGCAGTACTTGGATGCAATCTCAAAAACGGCTGTTTGTTTCCAGGGCAAACCATTCAATATCACAGTAATCCAAGTCTATGCCCCTACCAGTAATGCTGAAGAAGCTGAAGTTGAACGGTTCTATGAAGACCTACAAGACCTTCTAGAACTAACACCCAAAAAAGATGTCCTTTTCATTATAGGGGACTGGAATACAAAAGTAAGAAGTCGAGAAATACCTGGAGTAACAGGCAAACTTGGCCTTGGAGTACAGAATGAAGCAAGGGAAAGGCTAATAGAGTTTTGCCAAGAGAATGCACTGTACATAGCAAAGACCCTCTTCCAATAACACAAGAGAAGACTCTACACATGGACATCACCAGATGGTCAACACCAAAATCAGATTGATTATATTCTTTGCAGCCAAAGAAGGAGAAATTCTATACAGTCAGCAAAAACAAGACCAGGAGCTGACTGTGGCTCAGATCATGAACTCCTTATTGCCAAGTTCAGACTTAAATTGAAGAAAGTAGGGAAAACCACTAGACCATTCAGGTATGACTTAAATCAAATCCCTTACGATTATACAGTGGAAGTGAGAAATAGATTTAAGGGACTAGATCTGATAGATAGAGTGCTTGATGAACTAAGGATGGAGGTTCATGACATTGTACAGGAGACAGGGATCAAGACCATCCCCATGGAAAAGAAATGCAAAAAAGCAAAATGGCTGTCTGGGGAGGCCTTACAAATAGCTGTGAAAAGAAGTGAAGTGAAAAGCAGAGGAGAAAAGGAATGATATACCCATTTGAATGCAGAGTTCCAAAGAATAGCAAGGAGAGATAATAAAGTCTTCCTCAGGAATCAATGTAAAGAAATAGAGGAAAACAATAGAATGGGAAAGACCAGAGATCTCTTCAAGAAAATTAGAGATACCAAGGGAACATTTCATGTAAAGATGGGCACAATAAAGACAGAAATGCTATGGACATAACAGAGGCAGAAGATATAAAGAAGAGGTGGCAAGAATACACAGAAGAACTGTACAAAAAAGAGCTTCACAACCCAGATAATCACGATAGTGTGATCACTCACCTAGAGCCAGACATCTTGGAATGGGAAGTCTAGTGGGCCTTAGGAAGCATCACTACAAAGCTAGTGGAAGTGATGGAATCCCAGTTGAGCTATTTCAAATCCTAAAAGATGATGCTGTGAAAGAGTTGTACTCAATATGCCAGCAAATTTGGAAAACTCAGCAGTGGCCACAGGACTGGAAAAGGTCAGTTTTCATTCCAATCCCAAAGAAAGGCGATGCCAAAGAATGCTCAACCTACCATACAATTGCACTCATCTCACACTCTAGTAAAGCAATACTCAGAATTCTCCAAGCCAGGCTTCAACAATACATGAACCGTGAACTTCCAGATGTTCAGGCTGGTTCTGGAAAAGTCAGAGGAACCAGAGATCAGGTTGCCAGCATCTGCTGGATCATTGTAAAAGCAAGAGAGTTCCAGAAAAACATCTATTTCTGCTTTATTGACTATGCCAAAGCCTTTGACTGTGTGGATCACAATAAACTGTGGAAAATTCTGAAAGGGATGGGAATACCAGACCACCTGACCTGTCCCTTGAGAAATCTGTATGCAGGTCAGGAAGCAACAGTTAGAAATGGACATGAAACAACAGACTGGTTCCAAATAGGGAAAGGATTACTCAAGGCTGTATATTGTAACTCTGCTTATTAAACCTATATGCAGAGTACATCATGAGAAACGCTGGGCTGGAAGAAGCACAAGCTGGAATCAAGATTGCCAGGAGAAATATCAATAAACTCTGATATGCAGATGACACCACCCTTATGGAAGAAAGTGAAGAAGAACTAAAGAGCCTCTTGATGAAAGTAAAAGAGGAGAGTGGAAAAAGTTGGCTTAAAGCTCAACATTCAGAAAACGAAGATTATGGCATCTGGTCCCATCACTTCATGGGAAATAGATGGGGAAACAGTGTCAGATTTTATTTTTTTGGGCTCCAAAGTCACTGCAGATGGTGACTGCAGCCATGAAATTACAATGCAGTTACTTCTTGGAAGAAACGTTATGACCAACCTAGATAGCATATTAAAAAGCAGACACATTAGTTTGCCAACAGAGGTCCGTCTAATCAAAGCTATGGTTTTTCCAGTAGTCATGTATGGATGTGAGAGCTGGACTAAAAAGAAAGCTGAGCACCACAGAATTGATGCTTTTGACCTGTGGTGTTGGAGAAGACTCTTGAGAGTCCCTTGAACTGCAAGGAGATCCAACGAGTCCATTCTAAAGGAAATCAGTCCTGAATATTTATTGGAAGGACTGATGTTGAAGCTGAAACTCCAATACTTTGGCTACCTGATGGAAAGTGCTGACTTATTTGAAAAGACCCTGATGCTGTTAAAGATTGAAGGCAGGAAGAGAAGGGGACCACACAGGATGAGATGGTTGGGTGGCATCACCAACTCAATTGACATGAGTTTGGGTAAACTCTGGGAGCTGGTGATGGACAGGGCAGCCTGGCATGCTGCAGTCCATGGGGTGGCAGAGTCGGACATGACCGAGAGACTGAACTGACTGATGCATATGACTTGGTAGCCAGCAAGATGAAGAGTGTATAACTGACACTGAAGATGTCTCCAAGGTTTGGAGGCTGGGTGCCAAGGCATACCACAACACCATTGGGATTAAAGCCTATTTTACAGATACAAAACTGGATGCCATTGGCTAGCCTGCTGTCACATAGTGAGCCAGTAAGGGAAATATGCCAGTGCTGCTCTCCTGCTGTCCCGACTTCACATATGATACAGCAAATACGAGTAGTGACTTAAATCACTAGAATGTTTTCAAATAACTGCATAATTGGTTTCTTTTTTTAAAAAAATGCATATGATTTAGTCTGTCTTTTGAAATATTATCTGGCTGTGCCAGGTCTTAGTTGTGGCACACAGAATCTTCTGTCTTTGTTGTGGCATGCAGAATCTTTTCGTTGTGGCATGTAAACTTCGTCTTGACACGTGGGATCTACTTCCCTGACCTGGGATGAAACCTAGACACCCTGCATTGGAAGTGTGGAGTCTTAGCCACTGGACCACCAAGGAAGTCTCTGTAACTGGTTTCTTATTTGCCTTTATTTTATTTTATTTTTTTAACTGAAGTATAGGTGATATTCATGGGGTTCTCAAGATTAACCCTGGGATTTCTTTGGAAGGAATGATGCTAAAGCTGAAGCTCCAGTACTTTGGCCACCTCATGCGAAGAGTTGACTCATTGGAAAAGACTTTGATGCTGGGAGGGATTGGGGGCAAGAGGAGAAGGGGACGACTGAGGATGAGATGGCTGGATGGCATCACTGACTAGATGGACGTGAGTCTGGGTGAACTCCAGGAGTTGGTGAAGGACAGGGAGGCCTGGCGTGCTGCAATTTATGAGGTTGCAAAGAGTTGGACATGACTGAGTGACTGAACTGAACTGAACTGATAGGTGATGTACAAAGTTGTGTCAATCTCTGCTGTACAGCAAAGTGACTCAGTTATACACATATATACATTATTTTTTAATATTCTTTTCCATTATGGCCTATCCCAGGAGATTCAATATAGTTCCCTGTGCTATACAGGACCTGGTTTTTATCCACCAACCCTAAACTCCCAGTCCATCCCTCTCCCTCTCCTTCTTGGCAACTACAAGTCTGAGTCTGTTTCTGTTTTGTAGATAGGTTCATTTGTGCCCTGTTTTAGAGTCCATATATAAGTGATATCATATGATATTTGTCTTTCTCTTTCTGACTTACTTCACTTAGTATGATAATCTCTAGTTGCATTATTTGCCCTCATTTTAATACCTGTGGTTAGAAGGATAAAGTTTTAGCCATGATCATATTCTAATGTCACCTGTCAATGCAGGAGATGTGGGTTTAATCCATGGGTCGGGAATATCCCCTGGAAGAGGGCCTGGCAACCCACTCCAGTATTCTGACTTGGAGAATCCCATGGACACAGAAGCCTGGCAGGATATAGTCCACAGGGTTGCAAAGAATTAGACACGACCGAAGCGACTTTCCATGCAGGTTTGCACATTCTGATGTAAATACATCTCTCCTCTCTGAGCCCCCAGTGTCTGCCACCTCCCTTTAGGATGCTTTCTATCCAGTACTGACAACCTGAAAAGACTCTTCTCTTATTGGCCTTCCTCCTTCCACTGACACAACCCAGGAACTTGTTGTAGCTCCTCCTTCTCTCTCTGAAGCAATATAGTGGTAAGGGACTGAATTTCTGCCACGTGAAGCCTTCTGGCGTTGAAATGGAAATGAGCCACTCAGAGCATCCCAAGTACAAGGATGAGTAGAAGAGGCTTTGGGCTTGGGCTTGGGGGCTGGGCAGAAAGAAAGAGACAAAGCAGTGACCCTGTCACAGAGGGACCTCAGTCCCAGGTGGCGGGAGGCAGTGGGCTGGGGGCACAGCAAAACCTCAGCTGCTGGAGAGCAACAGCCAGGACCTTTTGTCTCATAATGTATGGAAGAGTGTGTGTATGTATGTGATGATGATGATTAAATGGTACATGGTATCAGCGAAAATTGTTAGCATGGATGCTGATTAGGGATGCTGAAGAACTAATAGTATGGAAGGAAACTGGAAAAATTGGTCTGAGTGTGGAAAAGTAATACTAATTACAATCATTTATGCGAACTGCTTACCATTTATGACTAATTACCACCCAACACAATAACCATTAGGTATATCATTAAATATGTGTCAGATTAACTTTGTTGTCAGTTTTATTTGTGATTAGAACAGTAAACTCTGCATGTATGCTAGTGCTTAATAGTTTGTTGCTCATGCAAGCACGGCTGTCAGCTCACGATTTGAAAAAACATTGTGTTAAAGGCTGGAGCGTGGCAGGCTTTGAATTCCAGGCTAAGTAGTTTCTAGTTAATTTAGGAGGCAATGGGGAGCCCTTACAGAATAATCAACAGGGACGATACATGATCAGTGCTGTACTTTAGGAATAACAGACTGCCAGGGCTGGAATATTCCTTAGAGATTAATCACCCAATAGCCACCAGCCAGGAGGCACTGGCAACTACACTAGAAGTTCTGGAGTGATTGTCAAGATTACAGATAACTACACTCAATATTTTGTAATAACCTATAAGGTAAAAGAATCTGAAATATATATATATATATATACATATATATATACATATATATATATGCATAACTGAATCACTTTGTTGTACACCTGAAACTAACACAACATTGTAAATCAACCATTCTTCAGTCAAAAATAAAATTTAAAAAAATTTTTCAGAAAGATTAAAGGAAACCGTGTACTTCTCCATAATAAATCTGTGCAGGTCAACTACAAAGTCAATATTATTTGTTGTAGGCTGGAATCAATCAAACTGGGACACTGATCAGAAGCACTAATGGGCAGTTATGAAATTTTGATCAATTTTTTTAAGTGGGGAAATAAGATAATAGTTTCTTAACATGAAAATTTTAACATTATAAAAAATTTTCTAATCATAGGCTACATAGGTTAAAAATGAAACAAAAGGGGTCATGCGTGGTGAAACAGGAGGCTTTATTATAATCCAACCCATTATTTCATTTACAGATGGGGAAATCAAGGCTAGAGAGGGATGGAACTTGCCTTAGAGGAAAATGGATAAATTGATTGGACAGTACTTGTGGAAGGTGGGTAAGACTAGAGACCACAAAACAATTTCAGTAGCAAATCAAGGTGCCTAAATTAGGGTGGTAAAAATTGATCTACAAGGGAGAATGGTAGATGGGAGAGGATGAAAAGACAGTGCCAGACAGGACCACTGGTTGTATGTGGGCAGAAAAGAAGCAAAAAGTTGAAGGTGAGTCTGAAATCCCCAGTGTGCCTGAATGGGGCAATGATGGCATCATTAGCAGAAATATAGAAGTCTGGAGGAAGAATTGGTTTTGAAGTAGGGCCGAATCATAAGTTTGGGTCTAGACATTTTGACCATAACTTGTAGTGTTGCATATTCAAAAAGAGAATGACAATAGAAATTAGAAACACTTGGCCTTAAATACTAACTTCTTTACACTGTGTGGCTTTTGGTAAGGAATTTTTCCTTTGACTCTCAGTTTCCACATCTGTAGATCTGGGGTGATGGTATCTGCCTTATTAGTGAAAAGATTAAATGGGAGGATGTATATAAAGTGCCTCGCATACTATCTAACAATTGGCAAGTACTTATTACTCTTCCCTGGAGGAAGCATAGAGACAGAAATATTTAAGAAGAGGCAGTTAAGAAATAAAGAATAATTCAGGAACAATGTCAATGGGTGGTTTAGTCACTAAGTCATGTCCGACCCCATGGACTATAGCCTGCCAAGCTCCTCTGTCCATGGGATTCTCCAGGCAAGAATACTGGAGTGGGTTGCCATTTCTCCAGGGGATCTTCCTGACCCAGGAATCGAACCCAGGTCTCCTGCATTGCAGGCAGATTCTTTACCAATGAGCTACAAGGGAAGCCCAAGAGATGAAAGATCCCAAGCTATATTTTTGGGATCTAACTGTAAAACACTGATAATACATTCCCAGGGTTTCTGGGAGGATGAAGAGCAAAATACAGGAGAAGCCACACTTACTGAGAATTTGGGAAGGACTCCAGCAAAAGAACTTGCAGGAATGGACAGAGGACATAGAGAACACACTGTCAATGAAACCAAGGGAGGCAAAATACTTTGAAAGTGGAAAGTTTGGTTCATGGGTCAAATACAGTAAAAAGATCTAGAAAATGAAGACAGAGATGAGGCCATTTTGGAAGTCACTATTACAGACAGAAGAGTATTTAGTTCAGTTCAGTTCAGTCGCTCAGTCATGTCCGACTCTTTGTGACCCCATGAATCACAGCAGGCCAGGCCTCCCTGTCCATCACCAACTCCCAGAATTCACTCAAACTCACATCCATCGAGTTAGTGATGCCATCCAGCCATCTCATCCTCGGTCGTCCCCTTCTCCTCCTGCCCCCAATCCCTCCCAGCATCAAAGTCTTTTCCAATGAGTCAACTCTTCTCATGAGGTGGCCAAAGTACTGGAGTTTCAGCTTTACCATCATTCCTTCCGAAGAACACCCAGGACTGATCTCCTTTAGGATGGACTGGTTGGATCTCCTTGCAGTCCAAGGGACTCTCAAGAGTCTTCTCCAACACCACAGTTCAAAAGCATCAATTCTTCAGCACTCAGCTTTCTTCACAGTCCAACTCTCACATCCATACATGACTACTGGCAAAACCATAGCTTTGACTAGATGGACCTTTGTTGGCAAAATAATGTCTGATTTGAATATGCTATCTAGGTTGGTCATAACTTTCCTTTCAAGGAGTAAGCGTCTTTTAATTTCATGGCTGCAGTCACCATCTGCAGTGATTTTGGAGCCCAAAAAAATAAAGTCTGACTCTGTTTCCACTGTTTCCCCATCTATTTCCCATGAAGTGATGGGACTGGATGCCATGATCTTTGTTTTCTGAATGTTGAGCTTTAAGCCAACTTTTTCACTCTCGTCTTTTACTTTCATCAACAGGCTTTTTAGTTCCTCTTCACTTTCTTCCATAAGGGTGATGTCATCTGCATATCAGAGGTTATTAATATTTCTCCCAGCAATCTTGATTCCAGCTTGTGATTCTTCCAGCCCAGTGTTTCTCATGATGTACTCTGCATATAAGTTCAATAAGCAGGGTGACAATATACAGCCTTGATGTACTCCTTTTCCTATTTGGAACAAGTGTGTTGTTCCATGTCCAGTTCAAACTGTTGCTTCCTGACCTGCATATAGATTTCTCAAGAGGCAGGTCAGGTGGTCTGGTATTCCCATCTCTTTCAGAATTTTCCTCAGTTTATTGTGATCCACACAGTCAAATGTTTTGACATAGTCAATAAAGTAGAAATAGATGTTTTTCTGGAACTCTCTTGCTTTTTCCATGATCCAGCAGATGTTAGCACTTTGATCTCTGGTTCCTCTGCCTTTTCTAAAACCAGCTTGAACACCTGGAAGTTCACAGTTGACGTATTGCCTGGCTTGTAGAATTTTGAGCATTACTTTACTAACATGTGAGATGAGTGCAATTGTGCAGTAGTTTGAGCATTCTTTGGCATTGCCTTTCTTTGGGATTGGAATGAACTGACCATTTCCAGTCCTGTGGCCATTGCTGAGTTTTCCAAATTTGCTGACAAATGAGTATAGCACTTTCACAGCATCATCTTTTAGAATTTGAAATAGCTCAACTGGAATTCCATGACCTCAACTAGCTTTGTTCGTAGTGATGCTTCCTATTGCTCCCAGACATCACATTCCAAGATGTCTGGCTCTAGGTGAGTGATCACACCATCGTGATTATCTGGGTTGTGAAGCTCTTTTTTGTACGGTTCTTCTGTGTATTCTTGCCACCCCTTCTTAATATCTTCTGCTTCTGTTAGGTCCATACCATTTCTGTCTTTATTGTGCCCATCTTTGCATGAAATATTCTCTTGGTATCCTAATTTTCTTGAAGACATCTCTAGTCTTTCCCATTCTGTTGTTTTCCTCTATTTCTTTGCATCGATTGCTGAGGAAGGCTTTCTTATCTCTCCTTGCTATTCTTTGGAACTCTGCATTCAGATGCTTATATCTTTCCTTTTCTCCTTTGCCTTTCACTTCTCTTCTTTTCACAGCTATTTGTAAGGCCTCCTCAGACAGCCATTTTGCTTTTTTGCATTTCTTTTCCATGGGGATGGTCTTGATCCCTGTCTCCTGTACAATGTCATGAATCTCCATCCATTGTTCTTCAGGCACTCTATCTATCAGATCTAGTCCCTTAAATCTATTTCTCACTTCCACTGTATAATCATAGGGATTTGATATAGATCTTACCTGAATGGTCTAGTGGTTTTCCCTACTTTCTTCAATTTAAGTCTGAATTTGGCAATAAGGAGTTCATGATCTGAGCCACAGTCCGCTCCCAGTCTTGTTTTTGCTGACTGTATAGAGCTTCTCCATCTTTGGCTGCAAAGAAGAGCATTATGAATGAATTAAATAAGAAAGTGGAGCAGCAGAGACAGTAAAGAAAAGGTAAGTCTTTCAACATGGGCTGTGCAACAAGAAGGGTAGAGGTGATAGTAATCCAGAAGAATAACTGGTATAAGGGAAGATTATTTCAGGCTACTTAGAACCTGAGCATGATGTATACCAAGGGAATAATTCCAGTGGAGAGGAATAGACTGATAATGCAGAAGAGAGAGGTCACATTTGTAAAGGAGTCCCTATTAAGCTATGCCTATGCAGCCCCAGTCTATGGTCACTCTAAAGATGCATTTGAGGATGATCTAATGTTTGAGAGAAGCCACCTGAGGTCAAACTGGAAGCCAGTAATCCTATTGGAGCTGTTTGCCTATCCATGTGAACAAACTACCCCAAGTAAGGAAATAATCTTCTGTGTGTGTGTGTGATACAAGACATAATTTAGAGACTCTCAGCTCTGAGTGTGGTTCCCCAAGGCAGGGGACTCAAAATTCTGTTCCTTAGGACTTTTTGATATAATTATGCCTTAATTACTTAACAGTCATTAAAATTAACCCTCCTATTCTCTTTAAAGTATGGAACAAGACCTGGAGGTCCACTATTCCTACTTGACATTATTCCAAATATACACAGGCTAGTATAATTAGACAAGAGAAAAATAAGAGATTAAAAAAATTGGAAGAGAGACTTCTAGAATGGCAGTATGAAGAGCTTGGCAGACATTCTCCCCAGCAAAACAACCATTTAGTGGGCGAAAATTGTTTTGAAAAAACACACAAATCTTTAAAGTCTCTGGAAATTGACTCAAGACATAAAGAACATGGAGGAGCATTTATTCAAGAAAACCTACTAAATCTTGGTAATATGATCAGAGTCTGTGGCATGTAAGCCAAACATTCTCCCAACCCCTGTCCTACTCCAGGTCAGTGATGGGAGTTCTATTCCAGCCAGTTGTGGCTAAGAAGAACTACTATTTGGGGAAGTACAGCCATGAGGACAAGTGTTCCTTGCCTCTAATGAGCTGCCATTTGTAGGGCAAGGTCTCTGTCCCAATCCTCACAGGCTGAGAATATTGAAGTTCCAATCTCTACTGCCCCAGCTCACTCAGAGGTCACAGGTTCCATGCTTGGAGAGCAAGCAAGCAAAACAATCAGGGGCTTTGATCTCCCCTACACCGCCTGATTGTAGAACGTGTCACTCAGAGATACAGACCACTGATCCACCCTCGGGCTCCAGGATGATAGTGTGGAGATTCTGCCCATCGAGAGAAGCGGACTGTAAATATGAAGGATTCTAAAACTCTGATAGAAGGTGTTATTTAAAACAATGGAAATCTTTCTGGCAAGCTCTTAAGAGAGGACTGGTAGCTATGTGAGATTAGTAGCAGCAAGTGAAACTACCTAGAACTTAAACACAGAATCAAAGTGAGAGATAAGAGCCTTGGGGCCCCAAAAGGCTGAAAGCATGCACTAGGCTGAAGCAGACTTGAAAACATTCCCCCAGTTGCAGACAGACCCATCCACCTAGAGTGGAAGCCTCATTGGTACTGGAAGATTAAGCACAGTCTCTGACCAAATGCTGGCTGAAAAATAAGCTATACTGGCCCAGGAGCAAATCCGTGGAAGCCTGAGGGGATTTTTACTTCAGTACTCACTGTGAGAGCCTAGTTGAGCTCTAGAAGGTAAAACTCCTGAAAGTGTGGGAATTCCACCCACCCTGCATGCACCCATGCCTGGGTACCCTGGAGTTCCTAACTCACAGACTTGTTCACATTGAGCCTCCAGAAATCCATCAATTACAGTTCAAATTTTCTTACTCCACATTAGTTCCCATGGAGATTTCTTCTCCAGTAAGTTGTGAGTCTCTGCATTCACCTGTTGGTCTCTCCAGTTTGGGGACAGTGATTTGCCCCATTCTCTCACTTATCTTACAGATCTAAAAAGAGTTGTTGATTTTTCAGTTTGTTCAGCTTTTTTACTTATCATTAGGACAGAGTGGCAGCCCTCAAGCTTTGTATGTGCCAGACCAGTATCCAGGACAATTTTTGTCTTTTAGGTGGTATATTTGAGCCATTTAAATTTAAGGTAACTATTTTTAAATTTTTTTTTAATTATTGAAGGATAATTGCTTTACAGAATTTTGTTTTCTGTCAAACATCAACATGAATCAGCCATAGGTATACATATATCCCCTCCCTTTTGAACCACCCTCCCATCTCCCACCCCATCCCACCCCTCTAGATTGATAGAAAGCCCCTGTTTGAGTTTCCTGAGCCATACAGCAAATTCCTGTTGGCTATCTATTTGACATACGGTAATGTAAATTTCCATGTTACTCTTTCCATACATCTCACCATCTCCTCACGTCCATAAATCTATTCTCTATGTCTGTTTCTCCATTGCTGCCCTGTAAATAAATTCTTCAGTACCATTTTTCTAGATTCTGTAAATATGTGTTAAAATACGATATTTAGCTTTCTCTTTCTGACTCATTGCACTCTGTATAATAGGTTCTAGGTTTATCCAGATCATCAGAACTGACTCAAATGTGTCCCTTTTTATGGTTGAGTAATATTCCATTGTGTACATGTACCACAGCTTCTTTATTCATTCATCTGTCTATGGACATCTAGGTTGCTTCCATGTTCTAGGTATTATAAATAGTGCTGCAATGAACAATGGAATACATGTGTCTCTTTCAATTTTGGTTTCCTCAAGGTTTATGCCTAGGAGTAGGATTGCTGGGTCATATGGTGATTCTATTCCTAATTTTTTAAGGAATCTCCATGCCAGCTTCCATAGTGGCTGTATCAATTTACATTCCCACCAACAGTATAAGAGCATTCCCTTTTCTCCACACCCTCTCCAGCATTTATTGTTTGTAGACTTTTTGATGATGGCCATTCTGCCTGATGTGAGGTGAGATCTCATTGTGGTTTTGATTTGCTTTTCTCTAATAATGAATGATGTTGAGCATCTTTTCATGTGTTTGTTAGCCATCTGTATGTCTTCTTTGGAGAAATGTCTGTTTAGGTCTTTTTCCCACTTTTTGATTGGGTTGTTTGTTTTTCTGGTATTGAGTTGTATGAGCTGCTTGTATATTTTGGAAATTAATCTTTTGTCAGTTGTTTTATTTGCTATTATTTTCTCCCATTCTGAGGACTGTCTTTTCACCTTGCTTTTAGTTTCCTTTGCTGTGCAAAAGCTTTTAAGTTTAATCAGGTGCCACTTGTTTACTTTTGTTTTTATTTCCATTCCTCTAGGAGGTGGGTCATAGAGGATCTTGCTTTGATTTATGTCATCGAGTGTTCTGCCTATGTTTCCCTGTAAGAGTTTTATAGTTTCTGGCCTTACATTTAGGTCTTTAATCCATTTGAGTTTATCTTTGTGTATGGTGTTAGGAAGCATTCTAATTTCATTCTTTTGCATGTAGCTGTCCAGTTTTCCCAGCACCATTTATTGAAGAAGCTGTCTTTGCCACATTGGATGTTCTTGCCTCCTTTGTAAAAAATAATGTACCCATAGGTGCATGGGATTATTTCTGAGCTTTCTATCTTCTTTCATTGGTTTATATTTCTATTTTTGTGCCTGTACCATACTGTCCTGATGACTGTAGCTTTGTAGTATAATCTGAAGTCAGGAAGGTTGATTCCTCCAGCTCCATTCTTTCTCAAGACTGCTTTGGCTATTTGGGGTCTTTTGTGTACCCATATGAATTGTGAAATTTTTTGTTCTCAGTTTAGTTCAGTCGCTCAGTCATGTCCAACTCTTTGTGACCCCATAGATGGCAGCACACCAGGCTTCCCTGTCCACCACCAACTCCTGGATCTTACTCAAACTCATGTCCATTGAGTTGGTGATGCCATACAACCATCGCATCCTCTGGCAGCCCCTTCTCCTCCTTCCTTCAATCTTTCCAAGCATCAGGGTATTTTCCAATGAGTCAGTTCTTCACATCAGGTGGCCAAAGTATTGGAGTTTCAGCTTCAGCATCAGTCCTTCCAATGAATATTCAGGATTGATTTCCTTTAGGATGGCCTGGTTGGAACTCCTTGCTGTCCAAGGGACTCTCAAGAGTCTTTTCTAAAACTACAGTTCAAAAGGATCATTTCTTCAGAGCTCAGCTTTCTTTATATTCCAGCTCTCACAGCCATACATGACTACTGGAAAAACAACAGCTTTGACTAGACAGACGTTTGTTGACAAAGTAATGACTCTGCTTTTTAAAATGCTGTCTAGGTTGGTCATAACTTTTCTTCCAAGGAGCAAGCATCTTTTAATTCCATGGCTGCAGTCACCTCTACAGTGATTTTGGTGCCCAAAAAGATAAAGTCTGTCACTGTTTCCATTGCTTCCCCATCTATTTGCCGTGAAATGATGGGACCAGATGCCATGATCTTAGTTTTCTAAATGTTGAGTTTTAAGCCAACTTTTTCATTCTCCTCTTTCACTTTCATCAAGAGGCTCTTTAGTTCTTCTTTGCTTTCTGCCATAAAGGTGGTGTCATCTGCAAATGTGAGGTTATTGATATTTCTCCTGGCAATCTTGATGACCACTTGTGCTTCATCCAGTCCAGCATGTCTCATGATGTACTCTCTATATAAGTTCAATAAGCAGGTTGACAATATACAGCCTTGACATACTCCTTTCCCTGATTTGGAACTAGTCTGTTGTTCCATGTACAGTTCTAACTGTTGCTTTTTGACCGGCATACAGATTTCTCAAGGGACAGGTCAGGTAATCTGGTATTCCCATCTCTTTAAGAATTTTCCTCGAATAGCCAAAGCAATCTTGAGAAAGAAGAATGGAACTGGAGGAATCAACTTGCCTGACTTCAGGCTCTACTACAAAGCCACAGTCATCAAGACAGTACGGTACTGGCACAAAGACAGACATATAGATCAATGGAACAAAATAGAAAGCCCAGAGATAAATCCACACACCTATGGACACCTTATCTTTGACAAAGGAGGCAAGAATATACAATGGAGTAAAGACAATCTCTTTAACAAGTGGTGCTGGGAAAACTGGTCAACCACTTGTAAAAGAATGAAACTAGATCACTTTCTAACACCACACACAAAAATAAACTCAAAATGGATTAAAGATCTAAATGTAAGACCAGAAACTATAAAACTCCTAGAGGAGAACATAGGCAAAACACTCTCCGACATAAATCACAGCAGGATCCTCTATGATCCACCTCCCAGAATTCTGGAAATAAAAGCAAAAATAAACAAATGGGATCTAATTAAAATTAAAAGCTTCTGCACAACAAAGGAAAATATAAGCAAGGTGAAAAGACAGCCTTCTGAATGGGAGAAAATAATAGCAAATGAAGCAACTGACAAACAACTAATCTCAAAAATATACAAGCAACTTATGCAGCTCAATTCCAGAAAAATAAATGACCCAATCAAAAAATGGGCCAAAGAGCTAAATAGACATTTCTCCAAAGAAGACATACGGATGGCTAACAAACACATGAAAAGATGCTCAACATCACTCATTATTAGAGAAATGCAAATCAAAACCACAATGAGGTACCACTTCACACCAGTCAGAATGTCTGCGATCCAAAAATCTGCAAACAATAAATGCTGGAGAGGGTGTGGAGAAAAGGGAACCCTCCTACACTGTTGGTGGGAATGCAAACTAGTACAGCCACTGTGGAGAACAGTGTGGAGATTCCTTAAAAAATTGCAAATAGAACTACCTTATGACCCAGCAATCCCACTGCTGGGCATACACACTGAGGAAACCAGAATTGAAAGAGACACATGTACCCCAATGTTCATTGCAGCACTGTTTATAATAGCCAGGACATGGAAACAACCTAGATGTCCATCAGCAGATGAATGGATAAGAAAGCAGTGGTACATATACACAATGGAGTATTACTCAGCTGTTAAAAAGAATTCATTTGAATCAGTTCTGATGAGATGGATGAAACTGGAGCCGATTATACAGAGTGAAGTAAGCCAGAAAGAAAAACACCAAAACAGTATACTAACACATATATATGGAATTTAGGAAGATGGCAATGACGACCCTGTATGCAAGACAGGAAAAAAGACACAGATGTGTATAACGGACTTTTGGACTCAGAGGGAGAGGGAGAGGGTGGGATGATTTGGGAGAATGGCATTCTAACATGTATACTATCATGTAAGAATTGAATCGCCAGTCTATGTCTGACGCAGGATACAGCATGCTTGGGGCTGGTGCATGGGGATGACCCCGAGAGATGTTATGGGGAGGGAGGTGGGAGGGGGGTTCATGTTTGGGAACGCATGTAAGAATTAAAGATGTTAAAATTTAAAAAATAAAAAACTAAAAAAAAAAAAAAAAAAAAAAAAGAATTTTCCAGTTTGTTGTGATCCAGTCAAAGGCTTTGGCATAGTCAATAAAGCAGAAGTAGATGATTTTCTGGAACTCTCTTGCTTTTTCGATGACCCAGTAGATGTTGGCAATTTGATCTCTGGTTACTCTGTCTTTTCTAAATCCAGCTTGAACATCTGGAAGTTCACGGTTCATGTATTGTTGAGGCCTGGCTTGGAGAATTTTGAGCATTACTTTGCTAGCATATGAGATGAGTGCAATTGTGTGGTAGGTTGGGAATTCTTTAGCATTGCCTTTCTTTGGGATTGGAATGAAAACTGACCTTTTCCAGTCCTGTGGCCACTGCTGAGTTTTCCAAATTTGCTGGCATATTGAGTACAACTCTTTCACAGCATCATCTTTTAGGATTTGAAACAGCTCAACTGGAATTCCATCACCTCCACTAGGTTTGTTCATAGTGATGCTTCCTAAGGCCCACTTAGCTTTTCATTCCATGATATCTGGTTCTAGGTGAGTGACCACACCATTGTGGCTTTCTGAGTCATGAACCTCTTTTTTGTACAGTTCTTCTGTGCCACCTTTTCTTAATATCTTCTGCTTCTGTTAGGTCCATACCATTTCTGTCCTTTATTGTGCCCATCTTTGCATGAAATGTTCCCTTGGTATCTCTACTTTTCTTGAAGACATCTCTAGTTTTTCCCATTCTGTTGTTTTCCTCTATTTCTTTGCACTGATTACTGAGGAAGGCTTTATTATCTCTCCTTGCTATTGTTTGGAACTCTGCATTCAAATGGGTATATCTTTCCTTTTCTCCTTTGCCTTTTGCTTCTCTTCTTTTCACAGCTATTTGTAAGACCTCCTCAGAAAACCATTTTGCCTTTTTTCATTTCTTTTTCTTGAGGATGGTCTTGATTCCTGTCTCCTGTACAATGTCACTAACCTCCATCCATAGTTCTTCAGGCACTCTGACTATCAGATCTAAACCCTTGAATCTATTTGCCACTTCTGCTATATAATCGAAAGGGATTTGATTTAGGTCATGATCTAGTGGCTTTCCCTACTTTCTTCAATTTAAGTCTGCATTTGGTAACAAGGAGTTCATGATCTGAGCCACAGTCGCCTCCCAGTCTTCTTTTTGCTGACTGTATAGAGCTTCTCCATCTTTGGCTGCAAAGAATATAATCAATCTGATTTCAGTGTTGACCATCTAGTGATGTCCATGTGTAGAGTCTTCTCTTGTGTTGTTGGAAGAGGGTCTTTGCTATGACCAATGCATTCTATTGGCAAAACTCTTATTAGCCTTTGCCCTGCTTCATTCTGTACTCCAAGGCCAAATTTGCCTGTTACTCCAGGTATTTCTTGACTTCCTACTTTTGCATTCCAGTCCCCCTATAATGAAAAGGACATCTTTTTTTGAGTGTTAGTTCTAGAAAGTCTTGTAGGTCTTCATAGAACCATTCAACTTCAGCTTCTTCAGCATTAATGGTAGAGTCATAGACTTGGATTACTGTGATATTGAATGATTTTCTTTGGAAACAAACAGAAATCATTCTGTCATTTTTGAGACTGCATCTAAATACTGCATTTTGGACTCTTCTGTTGACTATGATGGCTACTCCGTTTTTTTTTTTTCTAGTTTTATGGAAAATGGCATTGGTAATTTGATAGGGATCACATTGATCTGTAGAATGCATTTGGTAGTATAGTCATTTTCACAATATTGATTCTTCCTACCCAGGAACATGGAATATCTCTCCATCTGTATATTTAATCTTTGATTTCCTTCATTAGTGTCTTATAACTTTCTGTGTACAGTTCTTTTGTCTCCTCAGGTAAGTTTATTCCTAGATATTTAATTCTTTTTGTTGCAGTGGTGAACTGGATTGGTTCCTTTATTTCTCTTTCTGATTTTCATTGTTAGTATATAGACATGCACATGATTTCTGTGTATTGATTTTGTATCCTGCAACTTTGCTAAATTCCCTGATTAACTCTAGTAATTTTCTGATACTGTCTTTAGGTTTTTCTAAGGGCCTAGATCTGACGGATAGAGTGCCTGATGAACTATGGAATGAGGTTCGTGACATTGTACAGGAGACAGGGATCAAGACCATCCCCATGGAAAAGAAATGCAAAAAAGCAAAATGGCTGTCTGGGGAGGCCTTACAAATAGCTGTGGAAAGAAGAGAGGCAAAAAGCAAAGGAGAAAAAGAAAGATATAAGCATCTGAATGCAGAGTTCCAAAGAATAGCAAGAAGAGATAAGAAAGCCTTCTTCAGTGATCAATGCAAAAAAATAGAGGAAAACAACAGAATGGGAAAGACTAGAGATCTCTTCAAGAAAATTAAAGATACCAAGGGAACATTTTGTGCAAGGATGGGCTCGATAAAGGACAGAAATGGTATGGACCTAACAGAAGCAGAAGATATTAAGAAGAGGTGGCAAGAATACATGGAAGAACTGTACAAAAAAGATTTTCACGACACAGATAATCATGATGATGTGATCACTAATCTAGAGCGAGACAACTTGGAAAGTGAAGTCAAGTGGGCCTTAGAAAGCATCACTATGAACAAACCTAGTGGAGGTGATGGAATTCCAGTTGAGCTGTTTCAAATCCTGAAAGATGATGCTGTGAAAGTGCTGCACTCAATTTGCCAGCAAATTTGGAAAACTCAGCAGTGGCCACAGAACTGGAAAAGGTCAGTTTTCATTCCAATCCCAAAGAAAGGCAATGCCAAAGAATGCTCACACTACTGCACAGTTGCACTCCTCTCACATGCTAGCAAAGTAATGCTCAAAATTCTCCAAGCCAGGCTTCAGCAACACATGAACCGTGAACTCCCTGATGTTCAAGCTGGTTTTAGAAAAGGCAGAGGAACCAGAGATCAAATTACCAACATCTGCTGGATCATGGAAAAAGCAAGAGAGTTCCAGAAAAACATCTATTTCTGCTTCATTGACTATGCCAAAGCCTTTGACTGTGTGGATCATAATAAACTGTGGAAAATTCTGAAAGAGATGGGAATACCAGACCACCTAACCTGCCTCTTGAGAAATCTGTATGCAGGTCAGGAAGCAACAATTAGAACTGGACATGGAACAACAGACTGGTTCCAAATAGGAAAAGGAGTACGTCAAGGCTGTATATTGGCACCCTGCTTGTTTCACTTCTATGCAGAGTACATCATGAGAAACGCTGGACTGGAAGAAGCACAAGCTGGAATCAAGATTGCCGGGAGAAATATCAATAACCTCAGATATGCAGATGACACCACCCTAATGGCAGAAAGTGAAGAGGAGCTAAAAAGCCTCTTGATGAAAGTGAAAGAGGTGAGCGAAAAAGTTGGCTTAAAGCTCAACATTCAGAAAACGAAGATCATGGCATCCGGTCCCATCACTTCATGGGAAATAGATGGGGAAACAGTGGAAACAGTGTCAGACTTTATTTTTGGGGGCTCCAAAATCACTGCAGATGGTGACTGCAGCCATGAAATTAAAAGACGCTTACTCCTTGGGAGAAAAGTTATGACCAACCTAGATAATATATTCAAAAGCAGAGACATTACTTTGCCGACTAAGGTCCGTGTAGTCAAGGCTATGGTTTTTCCAGTGGTCATGTATGGATGTGAGAGTTGGACTGTGAAGAAAGCTGAGCACCGAAGAATTGATGCTTTTGAACTGTGTTGTTGGAGAAGACTCTTGAGGGTCCCTTGGACTGCAAGGAGATCCAATCAGTCCATTCTGAAGGAGATCAACCCTGGGATTTCTTTGGAAGGAATGATGCTAAAGCTGAAGCTCCAGTCTTTGGCCACCTCATGTGAAGAGTTGACTTATTGGAAAAGACTTTGATGCTGGGAGGGATTGGGGGCAGGAGGAGAAGGGGACAACCGAGGATGAGATGGCTGGATGGCATCAGTGACTCGATGGACGTGAGTCTGAGTGAACTCCGGGAGATGGTGATGGACAGGGAGGCCTGGCGTGCTGCGATTCATGGGGTTGCAAAGAGTCGGACATGACTGAGCGACTGGACTGAACTGGGTCTTGTAATCAAGTGGTTTCCTTTGTGTGAGTTCTCACTATTTGATACTCCCTAGTGTTAGTTCTCTGGTAATCTAGGGTCTTGGAGTCCGTGCTCCCACTCCAAGGGCTCAGGGCTTGATCTCTTTGATGCCAGGCACTACCATCTTCATTCATTCATTCATTCAACAGGAATTTATAACATACCTGCTATATGTGGACTGTAGAACTTATGACCTATGTGTTCCCTCAGAGTGAAGAAAAGCAAACGCTGGTTTAGGTTCTGAAATGCAGCTATTTTCTGAGATTCTTTAGAAATGCAGCAAATCTCTCCACATACCATGAGCTGGAGCACCCTATGACTGCAGTAGTCAGACTCCACTCCGTTTTTCACTACCCTAAGGTAACTATTGATATGTTAGAACTCTGTCCCTTTTGGTTTGTTTCCTCTGGTTCTTGTTCCTCTTCTTCTCCTTTCTTAACTTTCTGTGAGATTCTTGAACACTTTTTAGGATTATTTATTGATTCATTTAAAGTGTTTTAGAGCCTGTCTCTTTTCGTACTTTTCTTAGTGGTCACTCTGAATATTACAATATAGTTTTGTGACTTATTACAGTCTCCAGGTACCACCATTTACTAGTTTGGGTGTATATTCGAAGAAATTGAAATCAAGGTAGTGGCACCCCTATGTTCATTGAAGCATATAGCCAAGACATTGAAACAATCTAAGTGTTCCTCAACAGATGAATGGATAAAGGAAATGTAGTATATATAAAATAGAATATCATTCAACCATTATAAAGAAGAAAATTCTATTTGTGACTATATGGGTTAAACTTGAAGGCATTATTTCTTTTAAAAAAAATTGAAGTATAGTTGAGTTACAATATTGTGTTAGTTTAAGGTGTATGGTAAAGTGATTGTGTAATACATTATATATGTTATTTTTATAAGTTATTTTCCATTATCAGTTATTACAAGATATTGAATATAAGTCCTTATTGGTTATCTATTTTATATATAATGGTGTTTGTATGTTCATCCCAAACTCCTAATTTGTCCCCCCAACACACATATTTCCTCTTTAGTAAACATAAGCTCATTTTTGAAATCTGTGACTGTTTCTGTTTTGTAAATAAGTTCATGTATATCACTTTAAAAAAAATTAGATTTCAAGCAGAAGTGGTATCATATATTTTTTCTTCTCTGTCTGACTCACTTCACTCAGTATGGCAATCTCTGCCTCCATGTGTTGCTGCAAATGGCATTTTTTTATTCTTTCTTATGGCTGAGGCATATTCTATCACATATATGTACCATGTCTTCTTTGTCCATTTATCTATCAATGGACACTTAGGTTGCTTCCATATCTTGGCTATCGTAAATAGTGCTGCTATGAACATAGGGGTGCATGTATCTTTTCTAATTATAGTTTCATCTGCATATATGCCCAGGAGTGGGATTGCTGGATCATGTGGTAGTACTATTTTTAGTTTTTAAAGAAACCTCCATAGTGACTACTCCAATTAATATTCCCACCAGCAGTGTGGGAGGGCTCCCTTTGCTTCACACCTTCTCCAGCATTCATTATTTGTAGACTTTTTTGATGATAGGCATTCTGATGGGAGGGCCCCCAGGTGGCACTCAGGGTAAAGAACCACCTGCCAATGCAGAAGAAGATCCCCTGGAGGAGGGCATGGCAACCCACTCCAGTATTCTTGTCTGGAGAATCCCATGGACAGAAGAGCCTGGCAGGCTGCAGTCCATTGGGTCACGAAGGGTCAGACATCACTGAAGCAACTTAGAATGCATGCACACATTCTGATGGGAGTGAGATGATACCTCACTGTAGTTTGGATTTGCATTTCTCTGATAATGAGTGATGTTGAGCATCTTTTCATGTGCTTTTGGCCATCTGTATGTCTTCTTTGGAGAAACACCTGTTTAGGTCTTTTGCCAATATTTTGATTGGGTTGTTTTGTTTTGTTTTATATTGAGTTGTATGAGCTCTTTGTATATTTTGCAAACTAAGTCCTTATTGGTTACATCATTTGCAGATATTTTCTCCCATTACATAGATTATAGATTATCTTTTTGTTTTGTTTATGGTTTCCTTTGCTGTGCAAAAGCTTATATGTTTGATTATGTCCCATTTGTTTATTTTTGCTTTTATTTCTATTGCCTTGGGAGACTGACCTAAGAAAAATTGCTATGATTTATGTCAAAGAATATTCTTGCCTATATTCTCTTCTAGAAGTTTTATGGTGTCATGTCTTATAAGTTTTTAAGCCATTTTGAGTTTATTGTTGTGTATGGTGTGAGGGTGTGTTCTAACTTCATTGGTTTATATGCAACTGTCCAGCTTCCCCAATACCATTCTCTGAAGACACTATCTTTTTCCCATTGTATATTCTTCCCTCCTTTGTCAAAGGAGGGAATTACTCCTTAATTAATATTAACAAAATCCCCTCATTTATCTGTTATGTCTGTTCAGTCTTTCATTAGATATTTACTGAGTGCCTACTATTAAGTAGGAACAGCAGTGAACAAAGCAAAGCCCCTGACCTCATAGACCTTATGTTTTAATGGAGAGGGAGACAGGCAATAAAAAAATAATATGCCATGTGATGCTAAGTAGAATAAAATAATAAAGCATTTAAAAGAACTAAGAAATGCCTAACATGGTAGAGTTGCTATTTTATACATAATGGTCAGGGAAGGGCTTTCTTATAAGGTGACATTTAGGCATAAACCTGAAGGAAATTAGGAGATAAGACATGTAGATGTTCATTCATTTCAAAAATATTCATTAAGTACCAACTCAATGGACATGAGTTTTTTTTTTAATTCCACAGTCAACTGTTTAATTATTTTTAACTTTTTAAAAATCATTTATTTATTTATTTATTATTATTTTAGTTTGAGCAAGCTCCGGGAGTTGGTGATGGACAGGGAAGCCTGGTGTGCTGCAGTCCATGGGGTCACAAAGAGTCAGACACACTGAACGACTGAACTGAACTGAACTGAACTGAAGTGCTTACTCTGTGTCAAGCACAGTTCTAGACTCTTGGGTTACAGCAGCAAACAACAGACAAAAAAAAAATCTCGCCCTTGTGGTTCACACAGTCAAGTGGAAGAAGACAGAAACAAGCAATAAAGGTAGTAAGAAATTCATTGTGTACTAGGTGATATGTGCTATGGATAAAAGAAAAAGTACAGTAGGCTAAGAGGGATCAAGAGCACCAGATCCAGAGTTTTCAAGTTTAAATAGATGACATCATGGGGGTAAAGAAGGTCTAGATCATGAAGGGCCTTGTCGACCATTGAATGGATTTTGACTTTTACTCTGAAAGCCACTGGAGCCACAGGAAAGTTTTGTATGGAACAGTGATGTGACATAACTTCCATTTTTGAAGGATCAATATGACTGCTATATTGAAAATGAACTCTATGAAGGAAAGATAAAAGTAAAGAGAATCATTAAAAGGCTCTTGTCATCACCCAGTCAAGGTACGATGGTGACTCGCAACGGGGTGTCAGCAATGGTGAGGGTGACAGTGATTGAATTCTGGTTATATTTTAACCATTTTTTTGAAATGTACACACTGCTTTATTTATTCATTTTTGGCTGTGCTTGGGTCTTTGTTGCTACATACGAACTTTTTCGAGTTGAGGACAGCAGAACTACTCTCTGGTTGCAGTGTGTGAGCTTCTTATTGCAGTGGCTTCTCTCATTGTGGAGCAAACTCTCTAGGCACATGGGTTTCAGTAGTTGTGACTTGCTGGCTCTAGAGCATTCAGGTTTCAGTAGTTGTGACACACAGGCTCAGTAGTTGCATTGTGTGGGCTTGAGAGCACATGCTCAGCAGTTGTGGTACACGGTTTTAGTTGCTCTGCAGCAACATGGAATTCTCCTGGACCAGGGTTTGAACCCATGTCCCCTGTATTGGCAGGGGGATTCTTTACCACCATGCCACCAAGGAAGTCCCCTGGTTATATTTTAAAGGTAGAGAGAAAAGCATTTCCTGAAATATTGAATGTCAGGGATGACAGGAGAGGAGTCAAGGATGACTCCAAGATTTTTGGCCCTAACACTGAATTGATGGAGTTGCCATCAACTGAGATGGGAAAGTTTGTGATTAAAGAAGTTTTGGAAGGGTGTGGGAAGATCAAGAATTCAGTTGTGTGCATAAGCTGTTTACAGGACAACTAAGTGATGGTGTCAAGTGGAAAGTTGGATGTGTTCTAAACTGGTATGATCCAGAGAGGTCTGGGATATATATATTTGGTTTGACTACAAACAAATGCAACTTTGCAATTTAAAGCTATGAGACAAAATGGAATCACTAAGGAAGTAGTGAATGTAGATACTGAAGAGAGAGAGCCTGAGACCTGGGGTTGAGAGATGAAGAAGAGGCAGTAAGGGAACCTAAGAATGAGTACTCGCAGAGGTAAAGACAGAATGTGCCTGTATCCATTGGGGAAAAGAATACTTGGGTGAGACAGAACAGCAAGTACACGGAGCCTAAGGCTAGATTCTGTAGGGCATTAGTGTCTGTCTTTCATTATTTTTTCTCTATGCAGAAATTTTTACTTTTATGTAGTGAGATCTATAAATCTTTTTATGACTTTGAGGTTTATGTCAGGTTTTGAAAGGCCTTGTTAAAGTCATCCTACTACCATTTAAAGTAGAGTAATTTTCCTTACTAATTTAAAATACCAAATATATCATATACTAAATTCCCATATGTGTACTTGGATCTGTTTTCCATTGATTTTTCTGTCTAACTGTGGACCTGTTCCAAATGGCCTTAATTAATGAAGATTTTATAATGTGCTGTATATGAGTTAAGTCTATCCCCTCTCATTGCTTTTCTCCTTCAGAGTTCTTCTGGCTATTATATTTTTCCATAAGAATCTTTGACTCAGTTTATTTGTTCTCGCCCTCAAATCCTTTGTATATTTGTATGTTTATTGTGACCATGTTAAATAACGGAATTAATTTAGGGAAAAATCGACATCTTTATAATATTAAGTGTTTCTAGGCAGGCATAAAGTATGCCTTTCTATTATAATTATTCCTTTATGTGCCTTAGTTGCATTTACAATTTTTCATCTACATATTGTATTTTGCTTGATAACTTTATACATAGGTCATATACCATTTTTCTCTTGTAAATGGGGTCTGTCTTTCCTGTATGCTAAATAGTTGTGGCTTACACATGGAAATGTGTTTTTATGTCATTTTGCTACCCATTCACTCTAATGCATCTTATTGTTTATAGTGGTTTTTCTGTTCATTTTGCTGGACTTGCCTGGTATACAATCAAAGAATCTACAAATAATGATAATTTTTCATCATTCCAGTTTTTTAAACAATTTTGTTTAGATATATTTTATCCACCATAAATCTTACCCATTTATAGTATATAATCAATGGGTTTGGGGTATATTTACAGGGCTGTGCAAGAATTGACAATATTGGGAATTCTCTGGCAGTTCAATGGTTAGAACTCTGTACTTCCACTGAGGAGGCACAGGTTTAATCCCTGATGGGGGAGCTAAGATCCTTCATGCTGTGTACCACAGCAAAAAAAAAAAAAAAAAAAAAGTCAACAATATTGAATTGTAAAATATTATGATCCCCAAAGGAAATCTTGTACCCATTAGCAGTAAATCTCCATCCTCCCCGTCTCTCCCAACCCTGGGCAACCACTAATCTACTTTTTATTGTTTTGTGTGTATATAACCTGCAATGGGATGATAGGATATGTGGGTTTTGTGTCTTGTATCTTTTACTTAACATAATGTTTTCAAGGCTCATCCATGCTGCAGTACATGCCAATGATTCATTCTTTTTTTAATGTAGTAAAATATGTATAAACTTAAAATTGGCCTTTGAATTCTTTTTTTGTTGATGCACCTAGCAGCATTTCGAAATTTCCAACCAGGGGTCCAGGTGGCACTAGCAGTAAAAAAAAAAAAAAAAAAAACACCTGTCAATGCAGGAGGTATAAGAGATATGGGTTCAACCCCTGGGTTGTGAAGATCTCCTGTAGAAGGGCATGGAAACTCACTCCAGTTTTATTGCCTGGAGAGTCCTATGGACATAGGAACCTAGCAGTCTACAGTCCATAGAGTCAGACACAGAGTCGGACACAATTAAATTGACTTAGTAGGTAAAATCAGGGATCAAAACTTTGCCCCCTGCAGTGGAAGTGCAGAGTCTTAACCACTGGACCACCAGGGATGTCCTTAACCTTTTAAAGTGTACAGTTCAGTGGCACTAAATACATTCACTTTGGTGTGCAATCATCACTACTATCCATCTCTAGAATTTTTCATTATCTGTTTCTATTAAATAATAATGTCCCATTCCTCGTCCCCCAGTCCCTGGTAACCACTATTCTACTTTCTGTCTCTATGACAGAAACTATCACAGACAGAACAGTTGTAGTTACCTCACATAAACACAACCATACAATATTTGTCTTTTTGTGTCTGGCTTACTTGACTGAATCATATTTTAGTGCATAGATATACCGCAATTTGTTTACCTGTTCACCAGTTGATGGATATTCGAATTGATTTTGCTTTTTGGTTATTATGAATAATACTGCCATGAACATTGGTGTGCAACTTTTTGTGTAGACATGGTTTCGTTCCTTTTGGGCATATGCATAGGAGTGAAATTGCTAGGTTACATGGTAACACTATGTTTAACCTTTTGAGGAACTGTCAAACTGTTTTCCAGAATGGCTCCCACCAACAATGTGGGAAGCTTCCAATTTTTGTCATCCTTACCTTACCAACACTTGCTATTAATTTTTAAAAAAATTATGGTCATCCTAGTGTGTGTGAAGTAGTATCTCATTGTGGTTTTGATTTGAGTTTCCTTTGGGCATCTCAGGTGGTGCTAGTGGTAAAGAATCCACCTGCCAATGCAGGAGACACAAGAAACATGAGTTCCATGCCTGGATTGGGAAGATCCTAGCAAATGGCAAGTAGCAAGTAGCAAATAGCAAATGGAGATTTACACCTGTGTTTTTTCTTCTAAGAGTTTTATAGTTTTACCACCTCAAAACTAAAATATATAGGGTTATCAAGAAACCAATCACATGGAAAAAGTTATCCAACTATTTGAAAGTTTGTAATGGGGTCACAGAGTTGGATATGACTTTTGGCTACTGAACAAAAATGGCAGTATAATTTTACATAGATAGATATAGACATAGGTATATCTTTACAAACTTAGAAATAATAAGATCTAGTAGTGGGTTTCCCTGGTAGTTCAGATGGCAAAGAATCTGCCTGCAATGTAGGAGACCTGGGTTCAGTCTCTGGGTTGGGAAGATCCCCTGGAGGAGGGTATGACAACCCACTCCAGTATTCTTGCCTGGAGAATTTGTTGAAACTGGTGGGCTACAGTCCATGGGGTTGCAAAGACTCGGACATGACTGACAGACTAAGCACAAAGCACATTGGTGGGTTTAATAACCATTATAACTTTAGAGTAGTGATGAGCATGATAATATTTTGAGATATCTACAACAATTGTAATGTGATATGAGAATATCTGATTTGTATAGATGACAAGGTCATAGCTGCTATTGATATTGCTTCAGTCTGTTGTTTACACTATAACGAAAAGGCACTGCTTCATTTTAGTGAGACGTTAGCAGAAATAAAATGTAATTGTTTTTTCTTTTGGACTAATAGGATTGAAATTTTATCTAATTGCTCCAATTCACTCGAATTCCAACTGAAGTTCAAAAACATGCATAATTGACTTTCTGGTTGGATTTACTCAAACAGTTCAAAGAGACAAGTTTGCTGAGGCTACCAGCTGCTCTGGGCATTCTCAGGTGGATAGCTGTGTTCAGTTGTAAAGGAAAAAATACCGAATGCTAGAAATAGATCATAGAGGAGAATGTCTAAGGGAAAAGTTTAATGAGGGGTTATACCTAGCTCACTGGAAACAGATGCCTCCCACTAATAATCTGTAGATATATTTGCTGCTATTATGGTTTTGAATAGCAGCCTGCATGTGCGTGCTCAGTCGCTTCAGTCGTGTCTGACTCTTTGTGACCCCATGGACTGTAATCCACCAGGCTTCTCTGTCTATGGGGTTTCCCAGGCAAGAATACTGGAGTGGATTGCCATTTCCTTTTCCAGGGGATTTTCCCAATCCAGGGATCAAACCTGTGTTTCTTATATCACCTGTATTGGCCAGTGGGTTTACCACTAGCACCACCTGGGAATCTGGGTTTTGAATAGGTAGCATATTTACATAGTTCAGAAGTCAAACTAATATAACAAGGAATCCACAGAAGAGTCTTACTCTCATATATAGTACTATTTACCTGCCCTAAACCCTATAGATAGTGATTTTTTTTATGAAAACAAAGCAAATATCTACATTTTTTACCACTTTCTTGTACAAATGGCAAGTAGTACTATACATACTACTTTGCACCATGCACTTATCACTTACAGTATATCCTGGAGCTTGTTCTATATCAATGTATCAGAGGATGAGAGCCCTACAGTGGGAACGTACCTGTCATTGTTTATTTCACACATTTTGATTTTTTGAATTATTTATTTTTGGTTGTGCTGCATCTTCGTTGCTGTGTGGGCTTTTCTCTCATTGTGAGTGGAGGCTACTCTCCAGTTGCGGTGTGTGAGGTTCTCATTGTGGTGGCTTCTTTGTGGAGCACAGTCTTTAGGACACAGGCTCAGTAGTTGTGGTTCCTGGGCTCTAGAGCACAGACTCAATAGTTACGGTGCTTGGGCTTAGTTGCTCTGTGACATGTGGAATCTTCCTGGATCAGGGGTCGAACCTGTGTTCCCTGCATTGGTAGGCGGGTTCTTTACCACTGAGCCACCAGGGAAGCCCACACATTCTGTCTGATAAACTATTGAATGATTTCCAGTCTTTACTATTTTTTGGTCTATTTCTAAACTTTTACACATTTTATTTAGAACTTGCAATCGTCTAGACTCCTTTGGTTGTTAAATGGCAGGAATTCAATTTAAAGTAAAAGTACTTTAAAGTAGTTTTACTACTTTAAATTTAAAAAGGGATGCTTATACTACAAAGAGGTGACTCAGTCGTCCCTCCTTTAATTCCATTGTAACTACTGTAAAACTTTTGATGTTTTTCTGCTGGTCTAAGATTTTTTAATTTTTTTAATTAGAATTTAGTTACCTGATGTGTTCTTTGTTCTTTATGATAAATACACATGGTCAATTGCTCAAAGAATAATTGTATACCAATGTGCAAATTATCTTAGCACCATAGAATTCCATATACTAAAGTCAAATTTCACAGGCTGTTATTCAAAAATACATGTCCAATTTATGGGCTACCTAGCTGATCACCTTATTATCTGTAAAAATTCAGCATATACTGAATATATATTTTTCAAGACGGATGGTGAAACTTTTTCTTTTACAGCACACTTCTGGCCTCTGCTTCTCATCCTTACCAATTAGCCCATTACACTTCAGGTATCACTGCTTAGAACCTCCTTGATCTTAAATCAAAAGCTGAGTCAAACCCAGGAAACAGGGCCTTCCCTGGTGGTCCAGTGGTTAAGACTTCACCTTCTAATGCAGGAGGTGTGAATTCAATCCCTGGTCAGGAAACTAAGATCCCACATACCTCATGGCCAAAACCGAACAGAAGCAAGATTGTAACAAATTCAATAAAGACTTTAAAAATGGTGCATATAAGAAAAAGCCCAGGAATTATATACCAATCCTCTGTTGTAAGGTGGCCATCCAGATGATTCATAGCATGCCTCCATAAAGGTCTTTTTAAGATAAACATCAAAATAAAAGCACAAAGATTAAAATATTCCCACGGAGACCTCATATTCTCCCAGGATCATTTTTGGAATCACAAGTGGGGCAAACACTGTACTTCAGTATATATGTTTCCAGGATATATTTTAGGTGTAAAACGAGGAGTTTAACACAGTGAAGGTAAGAATTTGATCCAAGATAAAATAGGCATTCCTGAAGAATGACTAGACTGTTGCCCAGGAAGTAGAGACAGTCTGCATCACAGTACTTGAGCAAACTGGGAAGTACTACTACTGCCAGAAATCAGCTTAGTGAGTGAACACTTGGCCTGGCCTGCATCAAAGAGGTCATCCCGCCCAGTGTATAGAGCCCTTTTTAAAAAAACATTTGAAAGGGCTAGAAAATAAGATCTATTTGTTCTTCATAACAAGTGAAGTAGATTGGTATTATTCAGTTTGAGGATGAAAAGAATGAATTAGAGTTGAATATATGAATCAAGATGAAGATCAGTTCATCTCTGTAGGAGGAAGAGAAAATAAGTGACCTTAACTCACAGGTAGATGGTGACTGAGGACACGGTGTCTGACAATTAGAACATTACGCAATGGAAGACGATTGCAATTCCCTTTGTTTAAGATGAAAAAGGAACCTGTTTATGTGTGGAAGCAGAGTGATAATCAAAGAACCTTCTTTTTAAACATCTTGGTAGTGTCTGTGGCCTTCACTAAGGGCTAAGGTCAACTGGAACGGAACTGTAGAAGCCTTTGGGGATTTGACTCCTAGATAAAGCTTAAGAAATGATTCAAATCTCTTCCCTGAATCTGTTTTAACTGGTGAAAGATTTAAATCACAGGTATATTCCTTCAGGAAATGGCTGGGCCTCTTAGAAGAGAGAGATTAATGAGCTCTACTCTTTGGTATATTCTGAAAAGCAACTGTAGCAAGTTTCATGTTCTCACCTAATTGAATGAGTTCCCCGGGATTAACCTTCTCAGGCTTTTCTGCAAGATACACAGCTTGACATTTTGTCTGTTTGGGATTTTTCTCCCAAATCAACCCTTGTGCCATATTCCTAGAGTGACCTTATTTTCTGAAAAAGATTTGTAACATCTGGTTTGAGAAGAACACATTCAGAAATAGTGGTATGGATTATTCCATTTATTCATCCAATAGTTATTCACTCTGCACCTACTCTAAGCCAAACATTATTTCTAACTACTTGGAAAACAACAGCAAACATACGGAGTTCCCTGCCTTCATGGAACTTACTTTATTGTGAGGAGAAAGAATATAATCAATAGATATTTTAAAGTAAGTAGGCACTTCCCTGGTGGTCCAGGGGCTAAGACTTCAAACTCCCAATGCAGGGGGCCTGGGTTCGATCCCTGGTCAGGGAACTAGATCCTACATGTCGCAACTAAGAGTTTACATGCACAGCTAAAAAGAACCTGTACGCAACAAATAAGATCTGCTGGAATCAAAAGAATAAATAAATATTTTTTAAGTAAATTGTATAGTACATTAGATGGTGAAAATGAAAGTCACTCAGTAGTGCCCACCTCTTTGCAACCCCATGGACTATACAGTACATGGAATTTCCAGGCCAGAATTATATCTTTCTCTTGAAGAGCATTTCTCCCTAATTTTTAAGATTTCTTTCCTTCTACTAACCCTGGGGTTTTCCGTTTCTTCCTTTCTAGTTGCTTTAGGTGTAGAGTTAGGTTATTTATTTGACTTTTTTCTTGTTTCTTGAAGTATGCCTGTATTGCTATGACTTTCCCTTAGCACTGCTTTTACAGTGTCCCACAGGTTTGGGTTGTTGTGTCTTCATTTTCATTAGTTCTATGCATATTTGATTTCTTTTTTGATTTCTTCTGTGATTTGTTGGTTATTCAGAAGCATGTTGTTCAGCCTCCATATGTCGGAATTTTAAATAGTTTTTCTCCTGTAATTGAGATCTAATCTTATTGCATTATGGTCAGAAAAGATGCTTGGAATTATTTCAATTTTTTTTAATTTACCAAGGCTAGATTTAGGCCCAAGATGTGATCTATCCTGGAGAAGGTTCCGTGTGCACTTGAGAAAAAAGTGAAATTCATTGTTTGGGGGTGAAATGTCCTATAGATATCAATTAGGTCTAACTGGTCTATTGTATCATTTAAAGTTTGTGTTTCCTTGTTAATTTTCTGTTTAGTTCATCTATCCATAGGTGTGAGTGGGGTATTAAAGTCTCCCACTATTATTGTGTTATTGTTAATTTCCCCTTTCATACTTGTTAGCATTTGTCTTACATATTGTGGTGCTCCTATGTTGGGTGCATATATATTTATAACTGTTATATCTTCTTCTTGGATTGATCCTTTGATCATTATGTAGTGTCCTTCTTTGTCTCTTCACACCCTTTGTTTTAAAGTCTATTTTATCTGATCTGAGTATTGCTATTCCTGCTTTCTTTTGGTCTCTCTTTGCATGGAATATCTTTTTCCAGCCCTTCACTTTCAGTCTGTATGTGTCCCTTGTTTCAGTGTGGGTCTTGTA
Source organism: Capra hircus (assembly GCF_001704415.2). Classification (NCBI taxonomy): domain Eukaryota; kingdom Metazoa; phylum Chordata; class Mammalia; order Artiodactyla; family Bovidae; genus Capra; species Capra hircus. The sequence continues at coordinate 7,289,428 of NW_017189517.1, forward strand.
GACAACATATACAGGGGTCTTGTTTTTGTATCCATTCAGCCAGTCTTTGTCTTTTGGTTGGGGCGTTCAACCAATTTACGTTTAAGGTAATTATTGATAAGTATGGTCCCATTGCCATTTACTTTACTGTTTTGGGTTTGGGTTCATACACCCTTTTTGTGTTTCCTGACTAGAGAGTATTCTTTACCATTTGTTGGAGACCTGGTTTGGTGGTGCTGAATTCTCTCAGCTTTTGCTTGTCTGTAAAGCTTTTGCTTTCTCCTTCGTATTTGAATCAGATCCTTGCTAGGTACAGTAATCTGGGCTGTAGGCTATTTTCTTTCATCACTTTAAGTATGTCTTGCCATTGCCTCCTGGCCTGAAGAGTTTTTATTGAAAGATAAGCTGTTATCCTTACGGGAATCCCCTTGTGTATCATTTGTTGTTTTTCCCTTGCTGCTTTTAATATTTGTTCTTTGTGTTGGATCTTTGTTAATTTGATTAATATGTGTCTTGGGGTGTTTCGCCTTGAGTTTATCCTGTTTGGGACTCTCTGGGTTTCTTGGACTTGGGTGATTATTTCCTTCCCCATTTTAGGGAAGCTTTCAGCTATTATCTCCTCAAGTATTTTCTCATGGTCTTTCTTTTTGTCTTCTTCTTCTGGGACTCCTATGATTCGAATGTTGGAGCATTTAATATTGTCCTGGAGGTCTCTGAGATTGTCCTTGTTTTTTTTTAATTCATTTTTCTTTTTCCCACTCTGATTCATTTATTTCTACCATTCTATCTTCTACTTCAATAATCCTATCTTCTGCCTCCATTATTCTATGATTTGTTGCCTCCAGAGTGTTTTTTATGTCATTTATTGCATTATTCATTATTTATTGACTCTTTTTTATTCTTCTAGGTCTTTGTTAAACCTTTCTTGCATCTTCTCAATCCTTGTCTCCTGGCTATTTATCTGTGATTCTATTTTTATTTCAAGATTTTGGATCATTTTCACTATCATTATTTGGAATTCTTTATCAGGTAGATTCCCTATCTCTTCCTCTTTTGTTTGGTTTGGTGGGCATTTGTCCTGTTCCTTACCTGTTGGGTATTCCTCTGTCTCTTTATCTTGTTTATATTGCTGTTTTTGGGGTGGCCTTTCTGTTTTCTGGCAGTTTGTGGAGTTCTCTTTATTGCAGTTTCCTCGCTGTGGGTGGGGTTGTATCAGTCACTTGTCAAGATTTCTTGGTTAGGGAAGCTTGTGTCTGTGTTCTGGTGGGTGGAGCTGGATTTCTTTCCGGAGTGCAATGAAGTGTCCAGTAATGAGTTATGAGACGTCAGTGGGTTTGGGGTAACTTTGGGCAGCCTGTATATTGAAGCTCAGGGCTGTGTTCCTGTGTTGCTGGAGAATTTGCATGGTATGTCTTGCTCTGGAACTTGTTGGCCCTTGGGTGGTGCTTGGTTTCAGTGTCGGTATGGAGGCGTTTGATGAGCTCCTATTCGTTAATGTTCCCTGGAGTCAGGAGTTCTCTGATATTCTCAGGATTTGGACTTAAAGACTCCTGCTTCTGGTTTTCAGTCTTATTTTTACAGTAGCCTCAAGACTTCTCCTTCTATACAGCACCGTTGATAAAACATCTAGGTTAAAGATGAAAAGTTTCTCCACAGAGAGGGACACCCAGAGTGGTTCACAGAGTTACATGGAGAAGAAAAGAGGGAGGAGGGAGGTAGAGGTGACCTGAACGAGATGAGGTGGAATCAAAAGAGGAGAGAGCAAGCTAGCCAGTAATCACTTCCTTATGTGTACTCCACAGTCTGGACTGCTCAGAGATGTTCACGGAGAAGAGAAGAGGGAGGAAGGAGACAGAGGTGGCCAGGAGGATAAAAGGGGGAAATGAAAAGGAAAGAGACAGATCCAGCCAGTAATCACTTCCCTAAGTGTTCTCCACTATCTGGAACACACAGAGATTCACAGAGTTGGGTAGAGAAGAGAAGGGGGAGGGAGGAGACAGAGGCGACCTGGTGGAGAAAAAGGAGAGTCCAAAGGAGGAGAGAGCAGTCAAGCCAGTAATCTCGCTCCCAAGTAAAAATGGGTACTGAACAGTGGGTTTTTAAAGGTACAAAATTGATAACAAATACCAAAAAGCAAAGATTAAAAATCTAGAGTAGAGGTTGGATTTTCAAAAACACAATATTAAAGCAAAGAAGAAGAAAAAAAGTCACAAAAATTATTAAATATGTATATATGAAGTTTGCTTAAAAATAGGGTATTTTTTTTTGAAAAGTAATAGTAGGTCATAAAAATGACAATTAAAGGGGTAATAGAAGACTTAAGAGGGCTTAAAAATTTTAAAAAGTTAAAAAAAGGAAAAAAAAAAGAATGATCGTAAAAATAGTACAGATATATCTAGGACTTTCTCTGGTGTTGTTGTGGGCAGTATGAGGTCAGTTCATTTTCGGATAGTTCCTTGGTCCGGCTTGTATTTCTCGAGATCTATAGGCCCCTTCCTATGTAGTCGGTACTAACGACAGGGTTTTAATCTATTGCACCTGTCACTTCCAAGGCGGTTCCCTCTGTTTTAGCTTCTTCTGTTTGCTGGTCTCTTCAGTGTCTGATTTTCGCCCTGACACCAGGGGGGCGGTGGTGGACACTTTTTTTAGGCTCATTTGTTCAGTCACACTGTGGGGAGGGAGGGACTCTGCAAACAAATAACACTGGCGTGTGCTCGCAGTGTCTCAGCCACACTGGGCCTGCCCCTGCTCACGGCTCACACAGCTCAGGCTCTAGGTTGCTCCTCTGGGAACCATCCAAGGCCAGTCCTTGGGCTGTATGCACCTCCCAAGTCTAATCTGCTCAAGTTCAGGCATTCAGGTAGTCCTCAGATGTGCAGACTCGGTTGGGCCTGCGTTTTGTGCCCTTCCCAGGTCCGAGTAGCTCAGGTGTTTGGTGAGCGCGGTCACTGCGACTTATCATCTCTCCCATTCCTGCTGCTCGGTTTTCTGGGTGTACAACTGGCGCACATTCCCAGGTGGATGATGACTGTCCAGAACCACAAGAAGTATTAGTTAGCAAAGGAGTCTGCTTTCTGTTTGGTAGATAATGTCTCTCTGGGGCTGCGATTGCCCCCTTCTGGACCTTGTGGTTCTGGCTGCCTGTCACCAGAGGGGTATGGTCTGCAGCCAGCTAATTCTGTTCCATCCTTTGTTCTGTGCGTGTCTTGGCGGTGTCTTATATTAGAGCTTTTCGCGTGGTAGCTATCCCACAGTCTGGTTTTCTAGCCCAAGTTAGTTTGCTCTGATTACATTCGGGGCATTCGGGCCCAATCCTTACTCTAAGCAATGCAGCCCGTGCCCCCCTGCCCAGCCCCTGCTTGCTAGTGGCAGATGCAGGCATTTGCGCTGCTTCTCTGCTGGGGGAGTTACCATTGGGCTCATAATCTGTGGGTTTTAATTATTTATTTATTTTTCCTCCCTGTTATGTTGCCCTCTGTGCTTCCAAGGCTTGCCACAGACTCGGCAGTGAGAGTGTTTCCTGGTGTTTGGAAACTTCTCTCTTTTAAAGACTCCCTTCCCAGGATGGAGCTCTGTCCCTACCTCTTTTGTCACTTTTTTTTTGTCTTTAATATTTTTTCTTACCTCTTTTTGAAGACAACGGGCTACTTTTCTGGGTGCCTGATGTCCTCTGCCGGCATTCAGAAGTTGTTTTGTGACATTTACTCAGCATTTAAATGATCTTTTGATGAATTTGTGGGGGAGAAAGTGGTCTCTTTGTCCTATTCCTCTGCCATCTCAGGACTGCCCCCCTCCGTAGTGATGTTTTCTAAGGCCCACTTCACTTCACATTCCAGGATGTCTGGCTCAAGGTGAGTGATCACACCATCATGATTATCTGGGTCATGAAGATCTTTTTTGTACAGTTCTTCTGTGTATTCTTGCCACCTCTTCTTAATATCTTCTGCTTCTGTTAGGTCCCTACCATTTCTGTCCTTTATCAAGCCCATCTTTGCATGAACTGTTCCCTTGGTATCTCTAATTTTCTTAATGAGATTGCTAGTCTTTCCCATTCTGTTGTTTTCCTCTATTTCTTTGCATTGATCGCTAAGGAAGGCTTTTTTATCTCTCCTTGCTATTCTTTGGAACTCTGCATTCAGATGCTTATATCTTTCCTTTTCTCCTTTGCATTTGGCTTCTCTTCTTTTCACAGCTATGTGTAAGGACTCCCCAGACAGCCATTTTATATTTTTGCATTTCTTTTCTATGGGGCTGGTCTTTATCCCTGTCTCCTGTACAATGTCATGAACCTCTATCCATAGTTCATTAGGCACTCTATCTATCATATCTAGTCCCTTAAATCTATTTCTCACTTCCACTATATAATCCTAAGGAATTTGATTTAGGTCATACCTGAATGAGGAAAACAATACAATGGGAAAGACTAGAGATCTCTTCAAGAAAATTAGAAATACCAAGGGAAATTTTCATGCAAAGATGAGCACAATAAAGGACAGAAATGGTATGGACCGAAAAGAAGCAGAAGACATTAAGAAGAGGGGGCAAGAATACACAGAAGAACTGTACAAAAAAGATCTTCAAAAACAACAACAACAACAACAACAACAAAAAAGATCTTCATGACCCAGAAAATCACGATGGTATGATTACTCACCTAGAGCCAGACATCCTAAAGTGCGAAGTCAAGTGGGCCTTAGGGAGTGTGGTTATGAACAAAGCTAGTGGAGGTGATGCAATTCCAGTTGAGCTTTCTCCAATCCTAAAAAATGATGCTGTGAAAATGCTGCACTCAATATGTCAGCAAATTTGGAAAACTCAGCATTGGCCACAGGACTGGAAAAGGTCAGTTTTCACTGCAATCCCAAAGAAAGGCAATGCCAAAGAATGTTCAAACTACCGCACAATTGCACTCATCTCACATGCTAGCATGTGAGTAATGATTAAAATTAAAAGTAATGATTAAAATTCTCCAAGCGAGATTTCAACAGTACTTGAACTGAGAACTTCCAGACGTTCAAGCTGGATTTAGGAAAGGCAGAGGAACCAGAGATCAAATTGCCAACATCCGTTGGATCATGGAAAAAGCAAGAGAGTTCCAGAAAAACATCTATTTCTGCTTTATTGACTACATCAAAACCTTTGACTGTGTGGATCACAATAAACTGGAAAATTCTTAAAGAGATGGGACTACCAGACCACCTGACTGCCTCCTGAGAAATCTGTACACAGATCAAGAAACAACAGTTAGAAGTGGACATAGAATAACAGACTGGTTCCAAATTGGGAAAGGAGTATGTCAAGACTGTATATTGTCACCCTGCTTATTTAACTTATATGAACAGTAAACCATGAGAAACCCTGGGCTGGATGAAGCAGAAGCTGGAATCAAGATTGCTGTGAGAAATATCAATAACCTCAGATATGCAGATGATACCACTCTTATAGAAGAGAGGAAACAAGAACTAAAGATCCTTTGATAAAAGTGAAAGAGGAGAGTGAAAAAGTTGACTTAAAACTCAACATTCATAAAACTAAAATCATGGCATCTGGTCCCATCACTTCATGGCAAATAGATGGGAAGAAATGGAAACATTGACAGACTTTATTTTGGGGGGGCTCCAAAATCACTGCAGATGGTGACTGCAGCCACGAAATTAAAAGACACTTCCTCCTTGGAAGAAAAGTTATGACCAACCTAGACAGCATATTCAAAAGCAGAGGCATTACTTTGCCAACAAAGGTCCATTTAGTCAAACCTATGGTTTTTCCAGTAGTCATGTATGGATGTGAGAGTTGGACCATAAAGCAGGCTGAGTGCTAAAGAATTGATGCTTTTAAACTGTGGTGTTGGAGAAGACTCTTGAGAGTCCCTTAGACTGCAAGGAGATCCAAGCAGTCCATCCTGAAGGAAATCAGTCCTGAATATTCATTGGAAGGACTGATGCTGAACCTGAAACTCCAATACTTTGGCTGCCTAATGCGAAGAGCTGACTCACTGGAAAAGACCCTGATGTTGGGAAAGATTGAAGGTGGGAAGAGAAGGGAACAACAAAGGATGAGATGGTTGGATAGCATCACTGACTCAATGGGCATGAGTTTGAGCAAACCCCAGGAGTTGGTGATGGACAGGGATGCCTGGCATGCTGTAGTCCATGGGGTTACAGAGTCTGACATGACTGAGCAACTGAACTGAATTGCTTTACAATATTGTTTTGTTTTCTGCCATACATCAACATGAATCAGCCATAGGTGTACGTAGCCCCCTCCCTCTGGAGCCTCCCTCCCACCACCCACCCCATCCTACCTCTCTAGGTTGTCACAGAGCACCAGATTTGAGCTCCTTGCATCATACAGCTATCTAATTTTAAATATAGTAATGTGTATGTTTCAACGATACTCTCTCAATTCATCCCACCTTCTCCTTTCCACCTTGTGTCCACAAAGTCTGTTCCCCTCTCTGTTTTTAAACATGTTTAAGCTAAAGCTGAAACTCCAGTACTTTGGCCACCTCATGTGAAGAGTTGACTCATTAGAAAAAGACTCTGATGCTGGGAGGGATTGGGGGCAGGAGGAGAAGGGGATGACAGAGGATGAGATGGCTGGATAGCATCACTGACTCAATGGACGTGAATCTGAGTGAACTCCAGGAGTTGGTGATGGACAGGTAGGCCTGGAGTGCTGCAATTCATGGGGTCGCAAAGAGTCGGACACAACTGAGCGACTGAACTGAACTGAACTGAACTGAGGTCTCCTTTAGTTTTTTTTTGGGGGGGATGCTTAATCCTGATGGTCCTCCTAGAAATTGTATTCAATATTTTATTCCTTCTTCTACCACTAAGCTTTGAAAATGAATGGGTTACATCTATAAACTCCTGCCATCCGGCTTCCAGCCCAACCACCACTGAAACTGCATTCTTAAGGCTCATGCAGGATTTCTGAAGCATTAAATGAAATAGCTCTCTTCAGTTCTGATTTCCCTTGACCAGGGGTAAACTTTTGAGGTTTAAAGCATCTTATACCAAGCTCTAAAACCACATTTTCAATGCATACTAGACATTTGTATTAGAGCATTCTATTGTTACTTCAACACAGTTAAAACGACTCATAATTTTCTCTACTGATGTTCCCTCTGAATGATTTTCCAATGTGTAACTGATGATGAGTCCTGTAAGAGCAGGGATCACACCTTTCAGGTACATTACTATAGGTCCTTCACACTGCTTGGATGTAATCAACAGTCAGTAAATATTTGTTGAAATGAACAAACATCATTCTTCCACTCACTGAGCCCGAATTCTTTAGAGTCATTTTGGATTCACCTTCCTCCTTTGTTCCATAAATTACATCAGTGATGAAACCTTATCAATTATGACTCAAAATGTCATGGTTAAGGGTATGGATGTGGAGTCACATAGACCCGTTTGACTCTTTGCTCTGCAATTGTCAAACTCTGACTTTGGGCATGTTCCCTAACCTCTCAATTTTTTTAATCTGTAAAATGAGAATAGTAAGGGTACATTATGGGATTAATGAGAATAAATGAAGTAATGTGTACAAAGTGCTTCACACAGTGCCTGGCACACAGCAAGGGTTCAATAAGTGATAGTTATTCAACTATCTTTCACTGCTCCCCTAGAGAGGTTTACTTACTGCTTTATATCTTTGCTGTTTCTCTTGGCTTGAATGCTCTCCTTTCTTTCTGCCCATTCAAAATGCTATTTACTCTTCTTGTTAATTTTATTTTTTAAAGTAATATATATTCATAGTTAAAAACTTGAATAGATTAAGACTTCTTAAGCAAAAGAGCAGACCCCTACTCCATCTTGCCTAACTTCTGATCTGTACTAGGAAAGCAACCACTTTCAATAATCTTAACTGTTTTCCCTAACATTTACTTCCATATTTCTAAATAATGTCCTTATACTGATGGTTCTTGATCTTTCCATTTTTAGATAAATACTTGTTGCCTTCTTATTATGGAAGATAAATATTTAGACCTCTTACAATACCATCCTTTCCAATTTACTTTCCCTTCATCCTACAAAAGAATTTTCTCAGAATCTTGAAGGCCAAACTATATCCCAGTGAATTCACTATAGCTACTTGTGATTGCCTTTTCCCTTCCATTAAAATAAAATACCCTATCCTTTTATCAGTCGCTTCTAGAACTGTGTGTGCCTTTGATATCCTGATTACTAGAATACATCTACTTTCCCTTTCTTAAAAGCAACACAATATTAGATCATCCACAATCCCCTTGGACTTCTGTTCTCCATGATTACTAACCTCATTTGTCAGTACAGTATCCTCAATGTAATTAATATGGGCTATTTGGAGCACTATAACAGGGAACCCTGATCTCATCTGACAAAGTGACATTTAAGCTGAGATCTGAAAGACAAATTGCAAAGGCTATGAAAGCATTCCTGTGGAGATGGTTGCAAGTACAAAGCCTCTCAGGGGAAAAGGAACTTTGGGAATGCAAGGAATAAAAGGAGGTCAGTGGAGTGGATGAAGCTTGGTGCTTCAGGGGGAGAGAAGGCTCACCAGGAGCTAGAAAGGAAAACAGAAGTTAGAGAATTCAGAGCCTTGTAGCTGAGGTCCAGGCAAGATCTGAGCCTTATCCTGAA